>NW_012098097.1:14735595-14758540 GCF_000951045.1 Mandrillus leucophaeus
AAAAAAAAAGAAAAAGATGTATTGAATTGTGTTCTGATTACAGAAGTAATATGACTTTTTTCTTCTCTCAGTTGGAAAGTTTCAAAACTTGATTCTATCCAGAGGCTGGCTTACAAGGCTGTAGGGGATGTGAGCTCTCAGACGCTAGTGCTGGGTGGGTGCAGTACTCCCTTTGCTTAGGGCAATTAAGCAGTAACTGTCAGAATTAGAAATGGGTATACCTGCAAAGCCAGCAATCCTGCTAGGAGGCGTATATTCTTAGAAACCACTAATATAGTTTCCATGAAATGATCATGCCCAGAGATGTCCATGATAACATGATTTGTAATGGGAAAAAGTTGAAAAGAAATGACTTAGTAGGAGAGTTAATTTAAAATGATAAATCCATGTGATAGAATACTATACAGCCATTAAAATTCTTTAAGTTGTATCTTTCTATGAGGACTTGGTTGGATGTCCTTGATCCACAAGGTAAAATAATCAGATTGTACAAAATGCTTGCACAAGCTCTGTGCTTCTGTAGACTGGAACAAGCATGGGAGGAGCTTGGCTAGTTACACAGCAGGCTGGCCACACAGTGACTTCTAGAAGGTGAGGTTGGAGCCAGGCAAGAGGACTATTCTTTTTTTCATCATCTACTTCTGGGTGATGTGAATTTTTTAGAAAGAACAGTTATTGGTTTTGCAATTTAAAACAGACTAAAATACCATTTTTAACTATAAAAAGCTTTAAGAGTTGATACGCTGTTGGGAGGCCTCATGTACACAGCCGGGTTGATTTCCCACAGCCCTTAAAGCTACAGCGGGGATTTCCATTCGGCCACTCCCCAGAGCATCCGCGGCTGGAGGGTGGATGCGGAACCTGCGCTGCCCGTCATCAGATCTGCGGCTGTGCAGCTGGGGTTTCCGTGCACCATTAGAAACTCAGACAGTGAAGAAGTGACTTGAGATGGCCACAGTCCCCACGCAGGGTTCCCTCCCACCACTGGGGTTGCTCTGTGTGCACGGCTGCAGTCTCGCTTTTCCCGCTATGCGATGAACATTGAGCGTCCTGTCATACGTTCTCCAACAAAAATGACTTTTTCTGTTTTGCTTTGTTTTGTTTTGTTTTTTCCCCTCTGAGAATGACACTGTGTGACATTCTTTATACAAACCTGTCGCAGGCAGAGCCTGAGAAGTTCCCTTGTGCCATCTTCAACGCAGCTCTTCCCCAGCACGTCCCCAGCCCATCCCCGGCGCATCCCCGGCGCATCCCCGGCCCATCCCCGGCCCATCCCCGGCGCATCCCCGACTCATCCCCCGCTCATCCCCGGCCCATCCTCGGCTCATCCCCAGCTCATCCCCGGCTCGTCCCCAGCCCATCCCCAGCTCATCCGCAGCTCATCCCCGGCTCATCCTCAGCTCATCCCAGCTCATCCCCAGCTCATCCCCAGCTCATCCTCAGCTCATCCTCAGCTCATCCCCAGCTCATCCTCAGCTCATCCCAGCTCCTCCCCAGCTCCTCCCCAGCTCCTCCCCAGCTCAGCTCATCCCAGCTCATCCCCAGCTCATCCCAGCTCCCAGCTCATCCCAACTCCTCCTCAGCTCATCCCCAGCTCATCCCAACTCCTCCTCAGCTCATCCCCAGCTCATCCCAGCTCATCCTCAGCTCATCCACTTCAGTCTGCTGTGGGCTTCACCCGCCTCAGGAGGACAGCTGGCTCCACCCCAGCTGCAGCTTCTAAAACGGGTGCTTCCTGTTCTTTCCTGGAAAGTTCAGAAGGAAAACAAATGGATAGGTCGATTCCCCTCCAAGAAGACCAGAATAGAATGAGTCGTTGGTTTTGGATGGAAGCTGCATGAAGAACGCACTTGGTGGGTGGAAGTGGGAGACGTAGCTTCTCTGACTTTGTTTCCACTCGGCCACCACCAGCTGGACTCTGGTGCTCACAGTCTCCGAAGCGGCAGGACGGCTTCCTCTGGCAGCCAGGGCAGGGACCGTGTGGTGCCACTCTGCTCACCTTGCTCCACGCTTGACCGTAGTGCCAGCACCTGTCTGGTAAACGACTGCTGAGTGTTAAACAGTCAGGGGTCAGGTTTATCAGCCGAGTCAGACAGTCTTGTTTTAGAGAACATTGTGATTATTCAGTATTGTTTAAATTAAATACATAGTTATTCTAACCATTCGTTCTTAGAGAGTTTTATCCTGGTTTTGCTTGGCTGCACGTGCAGAGGGTCCTGTGGGCAGTTCCTTCAGCCTCAAGTGTGTGGGAAGCATTGCTCTGGCAAAAGCCCCAGCCGGGTTCCACCTCCGCATGTAGACAGCTGGAAGAAGCACCACTCCCACCTTGGAAATAAGCAAAGGGCAGAAAAACTATAAAATTCTGACTTTTCCTGAACCCATCAGAGAACTGGGGTGGCAGGGAAGTGAGTTGCCCAGCAGGGAAGGGAAGAGGTGCCTCCAAGGAGAGCTGGGCCGTGAGCGCCAGTTCCCTCCAGCAGAGCAGAAGGGGCCGGCGGGGAGAAACACTCACCTGAAATTGGCAGTGGACTGTGCAAGACTGAACGTGGAGCAGTGGAGAATCTCAAACCTTCAGGAGCCACAGGCTGCACAGGCCATGCACGTCCACAGGGCCGTCACCCGGAAGATTGGCCGTCACGAGAAGAGCACCCTCAGAGGTGTGGGCCTGCAGCAGGCTCTCCTGTCCTGCCCCCCACAGAACATAACCTGCAGTTCCTGATGAAAGGCAGCAAACCCTGTCGCCCCCAGAGCACAGGCAGAGACCCACTGCCACAGAAGAACAGCAAAGGAAAACCTTCCGTCTCCAGCAGGGCAAGGACCTGCCACGTGTGGCACACTGCAAGGAGCAGGGCAGAGTCACTGAGAAGGCGCCGCCCCAAGACCCAGAGACACAGGCCCTGCCTCAGTCAGAGTCTGGGCCAGAGCAACAGAGAGCCCTTCAGACCCCTCCACCAGGCCAGCAGGCTCCAGGCAGCAGGCACAACCGTTGAGCTCTGGCAGAGGCACAAGGGCATAGAGAGAGAAGCCCCCTAAGGTGCAGACACACAAGGAAAGCCAAAACCAAGGGGTGGTGGGGTGGGAACCCTGGCAAAAACCCTCCGGAAACCCAGACCCTGCTCAAGCACAAGGTAGCGTGAGAGGAATCTGAAGCTGGCCATGTGCTGAGTGTCACCATAGCAACAGTAAAATCCAAGCCCATTTCAGTGCCTCGCTGGATTGACTGAACTCGCTAACAGTCTAGTAATAGAGGCATAGCCATTTCCAGGCATGCGTATGTGTATGTATATGTACCTTAGTCTCTGGTATTCTGCACATGAAGTCTGGAATTCATTCAAAAATTAGGAGAGGCTGGGCATGGTGGCTCACACCAGTAATCCCAGCACTTTGGAAGGCCAAGACAAGAGGATCACTTAGCCGAGACGTTCAAGACCAGCCTGGGCAACACAGCAAGACCCCATGTCTACTAAAAAGAACAAAGGAAAATTATGAGATACCCCAAAAATATAAGACAAACACACCCGCCGTCAAGAGACAAAGCAGAGAAAGACTCAAGGGCAACCCAGATGTTGGAACTATTAGAGATGGAGTGGAAATAACCAAGATTAATGTGACCTAAAGGCATTAATGGCAAAGGCAGACCATATATGTGAACAGTTGAGGGATTCCAGCAGAGAGCTGGAGACTAAGAGTCAAGTGAAAGCCTCCCCGGAGGCTTATCTGTGACCTCAAACAGCCGAGGAAAAAAATCAGTGAATTTAAAGACAGGTCTATAGAAAGTACCCATAATGAAACACAAAGATTACAAAAAGCGGGAAAAAAACAAACAGGATCGCAGATCATCTGAGAGATTCAGGACAATACAAAAGAGTCCAACATCTAACCACCAATCCAGCAAAGATCCCAAAGCATGATATATACAGACACACACACACATGCACGTGCACACACACATATACACACACAGCCGGACATATCGTATCTCAGCCACCACAAACCAAAGATAAAGATAAAACCTTGAAGACGTCTGGAGCAGGACACATGACTTACAGGGGAACAAGGACAAGAATCACCACAGATTTCTCATTAGAAATGCTGTAAGACAGAGATAGTCCGGTAATATCTTTAAAGTGCTGAAAGAAACAAACTGCAACCTAGAATTCTGTACACACAAAAATATCTTCCCCAAAAGAAGGTAACAAGACAAACATATCCTCTCTTGCCACTTCTCTTCAACACTGTGCTGGAAATTATAGCCAGGGAAGTTAGGCAAGCAAAAGAAATAAAACACATCATATTGGAAAGAAGAATAAGCCATCTCTATTCACAGATGACATGATCCTGAATATTGAAAGTCATTCGAAATCCAGTTTAATAAAGTATCAGAACTTAAAACCCAATGCAGCAGTGTTGTACCCCCAAGCTCAATATCCAGTAACCGTTTGGATCAGATTCCCCTACACTAGTAATGAAAACCCTAAAAATGCAATCAAGAAAACAGTTTCATTTACAGTCATAGCAAAAATAATAAAATGCTTAGGAATAAACTTAGCAAAAGAAATGTAAGATTTGCACTGAAACATTATTGAACGATACTAAAGAAGAGTTAAATAAAGGGAAAGAAATCACACATTCATCGGTCAGAAGACTTAACATGAAGTTGGCAGAACTCCCCAAATAGCTCTACAGATTCAGCACCATCAGCACCATCCCTGGCAGGCCTTTTTGCAAAAATTGACAAGCTGATACTAAAATTTGTATTGCAACGTGAGGGAACCAGAATAACACAAAAGAAAAATATTGTAAAAGACAAACAAATTAAACAACTCATGCTTCCTGATTTCAAAACGTACTACATAACTGCACTAATGAAGACACTGACATTGGCTTAAGAGCAGACATACAGGTCAATGGATTTGAACTGAGAGCCCAGAAATATACCTTCCATCACTGCTTTATGCCTATAAACTCTACAATTTAGATGAGATAGACAAATTCCTTGGAAGAGGTTACTACCAAATGTCATTCGATAACAAAGAGATAACCTGAATAGTTCCTGTCTATTCAAGAAAATGAAGTTTTCTTGTTTTGTTTTGTTTTGTTTGAGATGGGGTGTCATTCTGTTGCCCAAGCTGGGGTTCGGCAGTGCAATACCTTCCATCACTACTTTGTGTCCATAAACTCTAAAATTTAGATGAAATAGACAAATTCCTTGGAAGAGATTACTACCAAACGTCATTCAATAACAAAGAGATAACCTGAATAGTTCCTATCTATTCAAGAAAATGAAGTTTTCTTGTTTCGTTTGAGATGGGGTCTCATTCTGTTACCCAGGTTGGGGTGCAGTAGTACAATCATTGCTCATTGCAACCTCGATCTCCTGGACTCCAGCGACCTTCCCACCTCTTCCTCCCCAGTAGCTGGGACTGTAGGCACGCACCACCAGACACAGCTAATTTTGAAATTGTTTACAGAGATGGGGTCTCACTGTGTTGCTCAGACCGGTCTCAAACTTCTGGGCTCAAGCAGTGGTCCCACCTCAGCCTCCCAAAGTGCTGGGATTATGGACGTGAGCCACTGCATCTAGCGAAGAAAATGAGTTTTTAACTAAAAGCTTTCAACACAGAAAACTTCTGACCCAGATCGTGTCACTGGCAACTGTACCAAACCTTTCAGGAAGAAATAATACCACTTCTGCGCAACCTGTCACGGAAAATTAAAGAGTGAACACTTCCCAACTCAGTATATGAAGGCAGCATCTTTCTGTATCAAAACCAAAGATATCACAAGAATAAAAAGCACAGATTCCCAAGTCCTCAGCATCGTATTAACGAGCTCCAGTTAGGCACAGTGGCTCATGCCTGTAATCCCAGCACTTTAGGAGGCCAAGGCAAGGAGGATTGCTTGAGCCCAAGAGTTCAAGACCAACCTGGGCAACAGTGCAAGACCCTGTCTCAAAAAAAAAAAAAAAAAAAAAGGCATTATACAAAAATCAGTTGTATTTCCATATGAGCAATTGGACATTGAAATTTAACATCAATACTGTTCAAAATAGCACCAAAATACATGAAATACTTAAGTATGAATATTTTTTCAAAATATGTGAAAGATCCGTATTCTAGAAAATATAAAACACTGATGAAAGAAAGCAAAAGACCTAAGTAAATGGAGAGCATGCTCCTGGTGTAGAAGACTCAATAATATTAAGATTCCAGTTCTCCCTAAATTGATACATAGATCGTTGCAACCCCAATCAAAATCCCAATAGGATTTTTTTGGTAAAAATCAACAAGCTTATTCTAAAATTTGTGGGGAAAAGCAAACTAAAATAACCAGAACAATTTTGAACTAGAAGAACAAAGTTAGAAGTCTCACACTATCTTATTTCAAGACTTGCTATAAAAAAGTAACCAAGATGGTGTGGGATTGGTGAAATGTTAGACGCATAGATCAATGGAACAGAATAGAGAGCCCAGAAATTGATCTACACAAATACGTTCAATTGATTTTCAACAAAGATGCAAAAACCAATTCAATGGAGAAAAGATACTCTTTTCAACAATTGGTACTGGAGCAATTAACATCCATTTGCCAAAAAAAAAAAAAGAAGAACCTGATCCATACCTCACACCTTATACAACAATTAACTCAGAGTGAATCATAGCCTAAGTGTGAAACCTAAAACTATAAAACTTCTAGAAGGAAACAAAAAAATATATTTCTGACCTTGGGTTAGGCAATGACTTATTTAATAAGATGCAAAAAGCACAAGTCTAAAAAGAAAAAAATGGTAAGTTGGGCTTCATCAAAATTAAAAACTGCTTTTTTTTTTTTTTTTGAGACAGAGTCTTGCTCTGTCACCCAGGCTGGAACGCAGTGGCGTGATCTTGGCTCACTGCAAGCTCTGCCTCCCGGGTTCACGCCATTCTCCTGCCTCAGCCTCCCGAGTAGCTGGGACTACAGGCGCCCATCACCACACCCAGCTAATTTTTTTTTTTGTATTTTTAGTAGAGACGGGATTTCACCATGTTAGCCAGGATGGTCTGGATCTCCTGCCCTCGTGATCCGCCCGCCTTGGCCTCCCAAAGTGCTGGGATTACAGGCGTGAGCCACCGCGCCCGGCCAAAAACTGCTTTTTAAAGACAGTTAAGAAAATGAAAAGACAAGTCACAGACTGAGAGAAAATTATAAACACGTAAGATAAAGATCTTGTGGCTGTTACACATAAAGAACACTCAAAATTCCATAATAGGGAAATAAGCAACCCAATTAAAAAACAATGGCAGAAGATTTGCACAGAAACCTCACCAAAGAAGATATACAGGTTGCAAATAAGGACATGGAACGATGCTCATTGTTAAGGATCTTAATCACGGGAAAGTACAGACCCCTGCAGTGAGATCCCGCTACACACCTGTTAGAATGTCTCGGATCTTGAAATCTACCAAGTGCTGGCAAAGGACACAGAGCATCTGAAGAAAACCCTCATTCTTGGCTACTGCAACTACAAGACACTACAGACACCTTGGAAAAGTTTGTCGGTTTCTTACAAAGTTAAACATACACCTGCCATACAACCCAACCATTCTACTCCTGGATATTCACCAAGAGAGGTGAAAACATGTTCATTCAGAAACCTGTATGTGAGTATTTATAGTGACTGTATTCATAGTTACCAAAAGCTGGAAACAACCCAAGTTTCCTTCACCTGGTAAAGAGGGAAGCTGATGTAACCATGTAATGAAAGACTCATCAGAAAAAAATGTGAACTATTGATAAATGCAGTGGCACAGATGAATCTCAAGTATATCATGCTAAATGGAAGAAGCTGCTCAAAAGACCACATCCCGTGCGATCCATTTATATAACGTTCCAGGAAAGGAAAACTGTACGGAACTGTTCTATATCTTGATTTAGGGGTGGTCATATGACCGTAAACATTTGTCAGAACTCCGCCTGTACCTAAAGAGGGTGAAATTCACTGTACGTAATGACATCTCCATCAACCTCATGTTACGGGGAGAAGAGACTGTTTTCCCTCTTGTGCTGAAGTCACATGAAAGATGATGTAAATGCATGTTTTGGAGTGAACGCGCGCAGCAGGCTCCCAGCTTCGTCCAGAGCTTCTCCCTGCTCCATAGCTTGGCGATTTGTGGTAACGCAAAGGCTGTGTCCTTGGATGTAATGCACACGAGACATTGGCAGAATCAAATCAGCTCTGTTGCCTGTGGACTCACGACGCACACCACGACCTCCTCCTCCTCCACCTCCTCTGCTGCCTCTGTTCACGAAGGGGGACTTCATTGTTCAGTGGGGAGGGGGATAGTTTGTTGCTAAACAGTGGGGGAAATAATGAGAAGCGTCAGGGGGAAAAGCACATCACAGAGGCAAATTTGCCCTTACTTCATGTCATCAGGCTAAGTGGGTGGAGAGGGAGGGAGCTCAGAGCGTAAGCGTTTAATGTGTTAGCAATCTTTCCCCGTGGGTTCCTCTCCCCTTTTGCCTTCACCCAAGTCTTTCTCAATCTTGATAGTCATGTACCTGTTTTGAATTTTATCCCCTGCACCCTGAACTTTCTAAATTCAGAGAGATTGAAAATAAGACTCAGCCCTAGGGCTCCCAGATTCCACAGATAAGGATTTACCCCAAAACTGCCCCAAACTGCTGCTTTCCCGTAAGTCTTCTGGGGACCCTCTAATCTCCCTTTGTTCCTGAGCCCCAGGTTTTTCTTTGCAACAGGAAAGGAGCTGTGTTTCATTGGCTTTCAGCTGACGCTTCTGTGGGAGGCTTCAGAATCTTAATTGGTTTCTGTCTGAGTGGAAGCCAAGAGGTGTGAGGAACAGGAGTGTCAAGATCCTCATCATGTAACAGGATCAGCGGCACCCACAGCCTCCAGGAGCTCTGTTTACAGGGAGGCTCAGCCTGCACTCGGCCTGGGCCCTTGTTTACTGAAAAGCTTTTATTCAGCCTGAAGAGAAACAGGTGGAGAGGAGGTGACAGGCCGATGATGAAGAGCTGCAGTGTCATTTGCTGCCTCTGTGCTGAGCGGCGGTCACATCCTGGCTTCCCAGGGAGGGTGCCCGCATCTTCCACGGCATCTCTGCCCTCCCCTGGCCTCTCCATCCACCACTCTCCCTCCTGCCTCACACCACACCTCCCCTTCTGCTGGTCCTGTGACCCTCGTGCTCATAGCTGGTTGTCCTGACACAGACACTGGGGGTGGTTTCAGAACCGAGTTCCCGTTCAGAAAGTCTCCTCCCAGCCCCGCAAGGGCTGTAAGGGAAGGCTGTGGGCTCTCTCCTTGAGCTCAGACTAGGGAAGTGGCAGCCACCTACCTCTAGAGGCAGAGCTCCTGGGCTGGGAGAGGGCCCTTGCAGTGCCATGGCAACAGGAGAAATGCCAGTCCACCTGAAACCCCTCAGCTCCTGTCTCCAGGCGTCCTGGTGCCCCTCCCTGTTCTGGCACGGGCCCCCTCTCGACCTTGCAGTCTTCGTCTCTGTTGTCTTCGAAACTGAGGCTCTGAAGCTGCCCCGTGTCTGCCCCCAGTGTCTGGATTCTTTGCCCGAGCTCAGACCCGGGGCCACAGAGTGCCGGGCCAAGGACCTGGAATTCCCATCGGGTTCCTCTCCCTTCCCGCTGGAAAGTGCCTTTTAGACTCTTCCTCTAGTTTATTCCCAGAGAAGCCCGAGTCTCATTGAAGTGCAATATCGCTGTTCCTGCGCAGCTTTGAGTCTTTCGGCCGTGGGTCTTTTCTTGTTACTGGTCTAGGTTACTGGTCATTTGTCACTTCTTTTCTAATAAGCTCAGGATTGTCATAAAGTGAAGCCGGTTGTTAAGAATCCACAATCTATCCCGTTTGCCATTGTGGGGTTATTTCTAAACCAGAAAATGTGCGGAGGGAGCCATTTGACACCTTTTGTGGTTATCGTTTCCGGGTTTGGATGTCTTTTTTGCTGTGTTGTGGCTGCTTTGTCAAGTGTGGTTTTTGACTTTTAAGAAGAAAAAGAAGGAAGCAGAGCAGTAAAATGCTAGGAACTGAGCCATAGCCATCCGTGAGCACAGGGTCAGACGCAAGGTTTGGGGTTGGCCTGTTTCTGTTCTGTCATCAGAGCTGACACAAAGCATTGGAGGAGGAGACACAAAGAATGCTGTGTAAACATCTGCACGTAATAACCACCTGCAATGACCGCCTAAAACTCCACATGGAGAAACCATTTTCTTGCCACATTTACGTGCAGGGACACAAACATGGCCACGCGCCATAGTCTTTATTCCCATTTCTTCTATCAGAGAAAGCGACTTTTTAATAACTAATGCAGGCTTTTTCCTTTGTCGAGACGGAGTTGTTTTTAGCCAAAAGGAACTAGGGTTCTTATCTTGTTTATTTCATTTCTTTTGTATTTTGGGTCTTCACAAGTCTTAGTTTCTTAGCAAGGAACAGACTCAGCCAGATTGGCTGAACGGTCAATGTATGCTTAAGGAAATGCATCCGTGTTACACAGACAAGTGGCCATCCTGCTGCGTAAAGTCGATTAAATCCTAGTTAGTATTTGCCAAGTATGGACCTCTCCTAGACGCTGAACGTGCACACCCCAACCCACATGTGCCTGCACACAGACACATGCATGCACACGCACACGCACACATGCACACGCACACACAGGCATGCACACGCAGGTCCTGAAGCGAGGACCTTTGCTCAGGGAAGAGAGGACAGCAGCATGTCCGGCGTCTGCAAATTTCAAGTGAAAATTAACTTGGTCTTTCTGAAGCTATCTTGTTAGGGAAGGGCACTAAAGTTCTCACGAGTTAGTTTAACCCCAGCCAGACTTGCAGCTCAGCACCCTCCTAGCTCTTCTACCGTCGGGAGCCCAGGGACACCCCCTCTGCTGCCCAGGAAGGTCCCGCACCTTCTCAGGGCCCGGCCTAGCCTCTCGTGAGGCTTCTTCCTCCCGTCTCGTAACCTCCCTCATCCTCCAGCCAGCTGCCTGCTTCCCTTTGGCATCAGAGAGAGAATAAAGGCAGTGTCTCCTCACGCGCACCTGCCTCCTGATTGTGTTTTCAGTGTTTGAAGTGGCACTTGGGTGCCCCCCTGCCCTGCTGCTCGGTGCTGACCTCAGTACCCCCCATTCCCTGAAGAGGCATTTCCCAAGGCCCTGCTTCCCATCAACCTGTCAGCCTCACCTACAGGCCACTCACTCAGGGGTCTCAGAGCCCCCACACTAGCGAACACAGGTGTGGAGAGCGCCTCTCCCAGCTCCGGGGAGGGGACCAGTGATGTGTTTTGTAGCAGATGTAGGACCTACCAACAGCCCGTGCCTCGGGTGCGCCGCCAGACGAGAAGCCCAGAGCCTTCAGCCTTTGAGAAAGAGGTGCCTTTATCTGAAAATAACCACAGCCAAGCCCTCCATGTCCACAGGAGCTGCGTCCGCAGATGCAACCAATTTTGGATCAAAAAACAAATTTAAATAACAAAAATAAATTTAATACAACAAAACCCAATCCAAATTTTGAAAATACAGCATAGCAGCTATTTACACAGCATTGACGCTGTATCAGGTATGGTGAGCAAGCTAGCTCAGGTTTGAGGTGTGCCGTATCGGGTATGGTGAACAAGCTAGCGAGGGTTTGAGGTGTGCCGGAGGACACGTGCTGCTTGTACGCGGGTGCCACACCCTTTCACATAGGGGACTGAGCCACACAGGTTTTGCTCTCCGAGGGGTACTGGAACCCGTCCCCCACTGACACCGAGAGACGACCCTGTTTCATCACTGGGCTTAACTGGGTGTTTTCTGTTGTTGAAGATCCCGGAAGAGCACGACCTGGAGAGTCAGATCCGCAAGGAGCGGGAGTGGCGGTTCCTGCGAAACAGCCGCGTCAGGAGGCAGGCCCAGCAAGTCATCCAGAAGGGTAAGGGCACCCACCAGCCAGCCAGGAGCTCATTCCGGGGGTGGGGGCTGGGGGAGGGCCCCCCGTGAGCAGGCCCCCCGCAGTCCACGCACAACCTTCTCCAGCCATCCACTGTCCACAACAGACCCGCCCCCTGCACCCCATCTCCCTTGCAGATAAGCACATCAAGGCTGGTGGAGGCGAAGCTGCTGCCACTCAAGGTTCTGCAGCCCAGAGTGGGGGGCGGGGCCGGGTGGGAGCCCAGCCACCGCCTGGGAAGAGGGCTGTCCCAGGACCCTGCCTCTTCCCCCTGCAAGGGCAGCCCCTAGCCCGCAGGATTAGCAGCACAGGTGGAACTCATGGAAGCGGAACTTTGCACGTTGATATTTCCGGAAGGGAAGGCCTCTGAGAGCCCACATCTCCCCACCCGGACGGGTGTCTTTGTGCCAGGCCCTGCAGATGGCGTGTCCTTCCCCGGAAACAGAAAGTGAAAATGCCAGGCCCTGGTTTCCTCAGCTGTGGCCTCCACCTTGTCCCTGAAATTGTGGCTAGCTCTATCACCCAACACTTCGGTCATGATTTTCCTAAACCTTCTCCCGGATTTGCCACCAGATGCCAAATGCCCGCTTCGCCTGCCTCACCGTGTGCTCTCCCAGCTGCACGCAGAGTGGAGGGGCAGGGAGCAGCCCGGGAGGCGCCGTGTGTGCTGCCACAGACAGCAGAGGGGGCTCCTTGTGGAAGGGATCTGGGCTGCAGGCGACCCCGGTCGCAGAGACTTTGGGGAGCAGGGAGGCCCTGAGAGTCAACACAGCAATGAGGGTGTCAGGCAACCCCATCCCAGAGACCCTGGCCTCTCCCCAGAATCCAGGAGGGTACAGAGGCCCAGGCCCAGCCCTGTGGCCCCACTGAGGACACTGAGGGCACAGAGCAGCCGTGGTGTCTCCGCATTCCTCCCCTGCCCCCGCGGCCATGGGCTCCCACCACTGAGCCAGCTCTGGCTGGGGGACCTCAAACTGCCGCCAACCAAATCAGCCCCATCAAGAATCAAGGACTCTGACCCCAGTGTGCGGGTTTATTGTTCTGACTTTGCGTCTGTGTCCTGTAAAAGTCTGAAGATTATTTTGGGTTACTTTCTGAAGTTGGGGTTGGTGACCCGTAAGACAGATACCGTCCCTCCTGCCAAAGCTGAGGGACCTGCGCACTCTGTCCAGGCCCTGCCTGCAGGCAGCACGGGCGCCGTGAGCTCGTCCTCAGCGAGCATGCCTCGGCCCAGCTCACACCTCCGCTCTGCTGAGCACCGAAGAGACTGCTGACTTCTGGTACCAGCGACATCTCTGAAGCATGTTCCCATACAGCTCTCCCTGCAAAGGCCTGGGGTTCGTCTCGCATTAACACAGACGGTGGCTGTTGTGCCGAAAGCTAATTGTGGTTGTTTGTAGCCCTCTGTGTATCTGAAGAGCTGGCGGCAGACCAGGTTTAAACCTCCCGTGTTGCGATCCAGTGCATGCCGCGCCAGCAGCCGCCACTGAACCTTGCAGCCAGGGTGGCCTTCTCCAGCAGAGAAAACAGACGACCCTGCTGGATGAGCCGCCTCCGGGTGGCGGTGACAGGAGGCCGTTTTCCTGGAGGTTAGCAGTTTTCTAGGACCCCCCCAGCCTGCTAGCTGGGATGGCCAGCACTCGGGGGCTGCCTGCCGCCTGAGACAGGCTTGGGAGCTGAGTCTGGCTCACACAGTTCAACATCGGAAGATGAGCTGGCCCCTGACGGCCAAGGTGATGCTCTGGCCTGGAGCCTGTGGTCAGAAACGAGCAGGGCATGAAACAGGGCTGGCATTCAAGACCCAAAACAGGTTTCTAGACAAAAAAAAAAAGAGTATCTTTGTGAAGCAGAATTGAGAGTTCTCTTTGTGAAAAAAGGGAGAGAGATTGTCCAGACACACAAAGGAGAAGCTGCGAGCCGCTGGAGACACCAGCAAATGAGGCCTGAAGACACAGGGGACGGTGCCAGCAGGCATAGCTCCGGGAGCCGCTGAGGCGTGAGGCCGCGCCCTCCTCCCTGTCCTCGGAATTCGGATTCAGTGCAGGTGTTTATTTTCATTTAACAGCCGACTGTGTGCTGGGAAAGACGTGAGCATTAAGAAAAAGGAGAAACTGATGCCTGTGGATGGACGAGAACCAGAGAAGTCGGCGTTGCCCAGGAGGCAGGATTGGGAAAGCCTGTGCCACACAGGCCCCTGCACAGCTCTTCAGCCTTCTCCTGGGCGACATTCACGACCTTGGCCGTCACACACTGATTTTCAAACGTACCGAACGCACATGCTGGGTGGGGTTTCCCTTTGTCTTTCAGTGCTTAGATTATGCCTAAACTCCATCCAAATATCCCTGCAGCTGCGAATGGAGGGACCATAGGGTAACACAGTGTTGCTGCCACACCAAAGGCTTTGGGCCTGCCCGCCTCTGTGAGTGCGGACCCTCCTTATATAACCTGGCATTCCTTTCCTTTCCGTGGTTCCGGGCGTTTGCTGTTTAAGGACTGAAGCTGGGGACTGACAGTGTTGGAAACAGAGTAGCTCACTGAGGTGCCGTGCACACACCAAGCATCAGCGAGACTTCAGCCCGCAGACGCCGCGGCCCTGGTGCCACCTGGACAGTGCCAGGCACAAGCGGAGGGGCTGTCAGCTGCTGGGGATGGGTGGCCTTGGCTGTGCTTAAGCCCAGCTCAGAGTGGCCTGCAGCAGAGTGCCCAAGTCACACGGCTTTGACCTTGTGCCCCGAGGGTAGGCTCCTTCTGTTGTAGGACTTTTTCGTTCAGCTAAAAACAGGGTCCTTGTCACACAACTATGAAAAATTAGGCTCCCAGACATTTTGAAGGGTGAGAAGGACAGGGTTTATTGGGCGAGAAGGAAAAGACCGTAAATAGGGCCTCCCTGCAAAGCCGGAGTCCTGCTGGTGCTCTTCCCGCCTCAGATTGGATCCTAGGTTCTACCCCGAATTGGGAGAGCCGGGCTCCTCTCTCTGCAAAGGGCACCAACTTCTATGGCTCCCCACTGTTGTCCCAGTGTGCAGGCCGGTGGAAGTTTCTCTGGGGACCACTTTATACTTGGCAGTGTCACTTCCTGCCAGAGCACAAGCCCACCACTCCCCACAAGGAAGACTTGAGGCCGGCGCGGTCCTCCGGGTCACGCGGTCCTCCGGGTCACTCGGTCCTCCGGGTCACGCGGTCCTCCGGGTCACGCGGTCCTCCGGGCCAGACCACAAGTTCAGGTGAGGACATGGTTAGTAAGAGCCAGGTGGCTTCGCTCTGCACCACCTGGAGCTGTGTCTCCGGCTGAGGAAGGCTTGGGGGTCCCCAAGACACCCTCCTGGTTGCCCAGAGGCCACGCAGGTGACCACAGCCAAGGCCAGGAGGCAGCCCGGCTTGTGTCCCTGGCACTGCAACAGACAATCAGGCTTGTGCACCCACAGACCCCCCGCTGCCCTTTCAGTCACCAAGATGTGTTGGATCCATCTTGACGCCCTCTGCATTTTTAGCTTCCTTTTATGGTTCCTTCTAGAACAAACTCTTTCAGAGTCACAAGCGATTTACTTCCTAGTGCTCGTGTTCGGGGCCCTGGTGGTGAAGTCCACGTTCCCCTCTTCCGTTAAATCTGTGATTTTGTAATAGATCCCTCAATCAAGGAATTTCAGAGCTGTCATCTTTCTAGACTGAAAGACCCCCAGACTTTGGCTGTAGTGTGGATCCTGGTGGTCACACTCGTGTCTCCTCCTTAAGCCTGTTACGAATCAGAGCCCTACCCAGCTTATTCTGAAACCTTCAGCCCTTTCTTCACATAATCCGACCCAAATAATTCATACGAACCTGACCACTGCTGACAAGCATCGGCCGAATGCTTCCGCGTATCCAGCTCGGCATCAGGAGCTTTGGGGGTTCTGAGCAAAGGCATGGACCCTGCGGCCAGGGCCCTGGGCCCTCACTCTGGGGACTCAGTGGCTGCCGTCGCCCGAGAGCCCAGACGTGCCTGCCCCTCAGCAGGTGGTCAGGCCCCTCCCTTCAGTCCCTGCTTTTCTTCTGCTTCCTTTGTGCGTCTCCACGTCCACAAGGTATTGTTGACCATGATGAGATACATTGTGAATATTTATTGTAAATTAAGACTGGCTTGCTGGGCATGGTAGCTCACGCCTGTAATCCCAGCACTTTGAGAGGCCAAGGTGGGTGGATCACTTGATGTCAGGAGTTCGAGACCAGCCTGGCCAACATGGCAAAACCCTATCTCTACTAAAAATACAAAAATTAGCTGGGCATGGTGGTGGGTACCTATAATCCCAGCTACTCAGGAGGCTGAAGCAGGAGAATCACTTGAACCTGGGAGGCAGAGGTTGCAGTGAGCCAAGATCTCGCCACTGCACTCCAGCCTGGGCGACAGAGCAAGACTCTATCTCAAAAAAAAAAAAAAAAAAAAAAAGACTGGCTGGAAGTATGCCTGTAATCTCAACACTTAGGGAGGCCGATGCAGGAGGATCGCTTGAGCCCAGGAATTTGAGACTACCCCAGGCAACCTAGTAAGACTCTGTCTCAACAAAAAAAAAAGCAGCCAGGTGTGGTGGCACACGCCTATACCCCCAGCTACGTGCAGTTGAGGCGGGGGGATCGCTTAAGCAGGAGGTGGAAGCTGCAGTGAGCCTTGATCGCACCACTGTACTCCAGCCGGGGCTACAGAACAGGACTCTGTCTTTAAAAAATAAAAAAAAAAGTCTGGGTGCGGTGGCTCAAGCCTGTAATCCCAGCACTTTGGGAGGCCAAGACGGGTGGATCACGAGGTCAGGAGATCAAGACCATCCTGGCTAACACGGTGAAACCCCGTCTCTACTAAAAATACAAAAAACTAGCCGGGCGAGGTGGCGAGCGCCTGTAGTCCCAGCTACTCGGGAGGCTGAGGCAGGAGAATGGCGTGAACCCGGGAGGCGGAGCTTGCAGTGAGCCGAGATCCGGCCACCGTACTCCAGCCTGGGGGACAGAGCGAGACTCCGTCTCAAAAATTAAAAAATAAAAAAAAAGAGGGAAAGACGCTGGCTCCTGGATCCACTCTTTCGTGTTTCTTTTGACAGGCATTACGAGATTGGACGACCAAATATTTCTGAACAGGAACCCCGGCGTCCCCTCTGTGGTGAAATTCCACCCCTTCACGCCGTGCATCGCCGTCGCCGACAAGGACAGCATCTGGTATGCACCGTGCTTGTCGGACCTCCCTTCTGGCTGACCGGCAGCCCCAGCGATGCCCTGTTCACCCCGATCACCACTCCTCTTCCTTGAAAAGCCGATGCCAGACACTCACCCCGAGGCCCTTAGCACTGTTTCCCGAGAGACGCCCCCACTCACCTTCTCCTCGTTGACCGAGCCCCGCCCACACCTGCCCCGGGCCTGGCTCTGTCCTTGTCACTGAAAGACAGTCCAGAGTCCTGCCTGGAGGTCACGGGGGAGTGGCAGGGGCTCCCCGATCCCACTTGTAATAGAGGTGTACACAGGGGGCCCGGCTTGCTGCCCTGCCTGCAGAAGCAAGTATGTGATAGACAAGCAGTGAGAAGACGCTAGGTGCCCCAGGAGAGAAGCGAGTTTAACCCACAGCAAGTATCGCCCTTACGTGATGGAGAGAGGACCCGCTTCATCGGGGAGGACAGTGGGAGGGTTCCCTTTAGAGTTTAGAGTTTGTAAAATCCCTGTGGTTCGCACCTCCATTTCTTTCTCCTCTCTTTTTAAAAATTGTGGTAAAACATACATAGCCTAAAATCTGCCATTTTAACCGTTTTGAGTGCACAGCCAGTGGCATGAAGTGTATTCACATTGTTATGCGACCATCACCCCCACTGGTCTCCAGAACCTTCTCATTGCACAAAACTGAAACTTGGTCCCCATCAGACACCAGCTCCCCCATTCCTGCATCCACCTGAGCCAGTGTTCTACCTTCTGTCTCTCTGAAGTGGCGCATGCTGGGAGCCTCAACCAGTGCAGTCACCCGGGATTTGGCCCTTTGTGCCTGGCTTATTGGACTCAACGTAGTGTCTTCAAGATTCCTCCAGGCTATAGCACGTCAGAATTTCCTTTTCCTGGCTGAGTAATATTCCACTGTGTGGACGGACGGACCACACTTTGTCTCATTGCTCATCTGTTCGTGGACACCTGGGCAGCTTCCACCTTTTGGCTATCGTGAATAACGCTGCTGTGAACATTGGTGTACAAGTATCTGTTCAAGTCCCGGCTTTCTGTTTTTTGGGGATACGCCCGGAGTGGAATTGCTGGACCATATGGTGATGCTCTGTTTAATTTTCGGAGGAACCACCAGGCTGTTTTCCACAGGAAATCCTCTTCCTTTCCACCCACACAGCCTGTGGCTCCGATTTCTCACATCCTTGCCAGCACCATTATTCTCTCTTTGTTTATTTGTTTGGAGACAGGGTCTCGCTTTGTTGTCCAGGCTGGTCTTGAGCTCCCAGGCTCCAACAGTCCTCCTGCCTCAGGCTCCCAAGTAGCTAGGACGACAGGTGTGAGCCACCGTGCCCAGCTGTAGCGTGTGGTTTTTTGATAGCAGCCATCCCGGTGGGTTTCCGGAGGTATCTCACTGTCATTTGGGTTTGCAGTTTCCTAATGACTTTTTTATTCCTCTCTTCTTCCCTTAAGCTTTTGGGACTGGGAGAAAGGGGAGAAACTGGACTATTTCCACAATGGGAACCCTCGGTACACAAGGGTCACTGCCATGGAGTATCTGAACGGCCAGGACTGCTCACTCCTGCTGACGGCCACAGGTGAGCAGGCTTTGCACAGCCGAGATCGGAACCTGGAGTCTGGAGGAGTGGCGGGGAGGGCGTGCAATCCTGAAATGTGTTTGCACATCTGTCTTACAGAGAGCCCTGCTCATTCAGAAGTGGGAGGTATATGAGGGAAGGGCTTCAGCAGCACAGACAGGAAAGTAAAGATGACCCTGTGCTTCAGGGTTCCAGGGACTTTTCTCATCTCGGTCCTCTGGCCCTTCCAGCACCAGGAATAGCCTCTGTCCTTAAACCCCTGTGAGAGATCGGGTGGGTCCCACGTGACACCCGAGAATCAGGGAGGATGCCCCAAGCCACAACACGTGCCAGGTCCTCCCCGGCCGGTCTCCTGGCGTCGCTGGCTCATTTGCCAGTTGCTGTCCCCGCCGGGAGCTGGCACTCACCCTCCTCCAGTCCCGTCCTGTGCCCGAAAGGACATCGTTGACCGTCATGGTCACTGACCAGTGGTTCATTGCCATAGTGGGTCTCGCTCTGGTTTTGGTTTTCTTGGGTTTTGAGGGGGTTTTTTTTTGGAGGGGGTCTGAAATGTCTTAGTTTCACTCTCACTTTGGAACAATCGTTTCCACGTCAGTTACCCCACGTTGACAGTCGTTTTCCTTTAGCGCTTTGAAAACATGCATCCATTGCCTGTCACTGATGAGAAGTCACTGTCAGTCACACGGTACTTCCTGTAGAGATTGGAGAGCACTGGGTGGGAGGCAGGCGGGAGAGGCCAGCACGGCTGAGAGAAGCGAAGGCAGACGCCCAGATCCCACCCAGCCTGTCCCTGTCGGCTCCAGCCCCTGGACACCCGAGCCTCTGAGAGTGTCGAGTTGGTTGTATTGGCGAGTGTGCAGCCCTCAGCGTGGTTGTGGGCTCTTGGTGAGGGGCGCGGCCATGGGGACATGTCCTCCTGCAGCGCCTCCTCCGAGCACTGCCACCTCAGGACCAAGTAGCATCAACCCATGTCAAAAGCCCGTCCTTGTCCCTGTAGCTGTCAGATGTGACCGGGAGGAGATGTATAGTTGGGGCGGAGGGGGCAAGGGACCAGCCAGGCTCAGCCCACGGTTTCAGAGAGGCCATTGTGACCATCTGCGAGCACCAGAGGGAGAGGGCAGTTCCTTGGCTGAGAGAGCGGGCATTGGAGCCGGGCCGGGGTCCTTTACAGGGCGGGCTCCGGACAGCAGGAGAAGGCCTCGGGCTCCAGAACTGGGAGCGTGTGCTGTGTGGGGTGGAGAGCGGAGAGCGGGACAGGCAGGCGGGTGGAGGCGAGGCCGTTGTCCACCAGGCCAGTCAGCTTGGGGCTTGAAGAGCACCTGAGGGCCACGCAGGAGGGCCTGGCAAGGCCAGGGGGCGGGGTTCCCGGAAGGCTCAGAGGACCCACGTGCTTTCCCCACACCCAAGCTGACCTCCCTGCGCATCTGCTGGAGGACACAGAGGGCCGTTTGCTCCATTCTAAGCCCCTAAGAGCAGGGCACGGCGTCCATGCCCGCGTCTTAGGCGGAGAGTCCGGACGTCTGCATTGTCCCTTCAAGTCAAGGCTGCTTTCTTTGTGGAGCACAGAGAGGAACGGGGCGGAGGGTGCGGGTGTCCTCTGTGAAGCTGGCCTTTCGTTCTGCTTCCTGGCACAGGCTGGCTCACCAGAGGGTAAACCGCAGCCCCCCCCCGCCCAACCAAGCTTTGCCCGCCTGCCTCCCCACCAGGGAACCTGAGGCCCTAGAGCTAGAGGGAGGAAGGGGCAGCGCCAGGTCCCAGGGCAGCCAGACCTCACTCGGAGTTGAGCTCTGTGGCCAGGGTGGGACAGGATTGTGGTCTCCCATCCCCCAGGCTGCGGCGACTCCTCCTGGCTCACCCAGCTGTGGGTCTGAGGGCAGAGTCGAGTCGGCGGGCACCCGGAGATCTGGAACCATGGGTAGCAAGTCAAGCTGCCCGCCCAGAGTCACTGCAGCACGTCTACCAGGAAGGCCTCTTACCCCACACACACAGCACAGGCCAGGCCAGCGCCGGGCCTGGTTCCCATCCTTCCCTCTCTCCCTCCTCAGACGATGGTGCCATCAGGGTCTGGAAGAATTTTGCTGATTTGGAAAAGAACCCAGAGATGGTGACCGCGTGGCAGGGGCTCTCGGACATGCTGCCAACAACGCGAGGTGGGTCCGCCCTGCTCTTCCCCGGAGCAGAATGTGCTCCCAGGGCTGCAGGCACACTCAAAGCTCCAGGGCCCTTCTGGGGCTGTCTCTACACAGGCTGCTCCACCTCAGAGTCCCCAGAATCCTAAAGCAGCAGCTCCCCACCAATGTCCCTGAAAGCATGTGAGCCCCAGGGCCCTGAGTGCACTGCCTGGCTGGAGTCCCAACCCTGGGCATGGTCAGCCACTCGTGGGTGCCCCTATCCCCAACCTTCATCCTTGGCTTGCAGACATGTGCTGCTTGGGACAGTATCACTGCTGGCAGGGCCTAAAGGACCTGCATCACGCGCTCTTTGGGCCCAAATTTAACTCCTCCTTGGTCGGTGCACATGGCCACCTCGGGCCTCATGCACTCACTGGCCTGCCCAGGCTGCTGGGACGGAGTGGCTGCAGTGTCGGCTCTGGTACAGTTCTGCGTGTTGCCTGCACCGCTGCATGGCCTGGACGAGGGCCGGGGCACGGCCCGCAGGTCGTTCTGGAAGGACTCAGGCGGAGTTAGGAGGCTCCCAGGGTGAAGCTTTGGGGTCTGGATTTCCAGAGGCCCCTCCGCAGCGCCAGGCATTCGCCTCTAGGAGTCATCGCCCTTCAGCAGATCCTGCAGCCCTTGGCGATGCCCAGAGTGAACGGTGACCCCGCCGGCCCCTCTGCCGGCTCCTGCTGGTTTGTGATTTCTGTGTCTTTGTCTGTAGCCCGTGGCTGTGGCCTTACGCCTTGTGGTCAGCCGTCCGTGTGGGGCCTGCCTGGTTCTGCCCTAGGTCACATGGCTCTGTCTCTGCCCTTCTGTCCAAGCGCCTGTCCCAGGAGATGCCAACCCTCACGTGCCTCAGGGGACACCATGGGGACAGCTCCAGGGTGGACATTTCCTGGAATGTTGGATTTTTTTTTTAATGTAGCCGTGTTCTTAAGATTCATCCAGCAGAATAAACCATCCACACCCCGCACTCCACGGAGGCCCTTTCTTGTTGCTTCTGTCCTGATCTCCGGGCTCTGCTTCCCCCGTGAGGCAGCCCTCTTCTGGGGTATGACAGCTTCCCTGGGACAGGGCAGGAGAGGTGAGCCCCAGCCCGGGGCCCTGGTCCGGGAGGGGTCCCGGGAGACAGCCGGACGGCCAGCCTGGGGGTCAGACCACTCACTGGCCACTGTGTGCGTCTCCGAAAGACCAAGTTTGGTGACACTGGTCATTTGCTAGAGAGGAAAGATCACGGGGGTCGCTCAGAGGCAGTGGTGCCATGGAAGGAGCTGGGCTTCAGCACGGGAGCGCCTGGCTGAGCCCTGGCTCTGCCTTGCCCTTTCTCTTGTTGGCTTTTGTGAAAATTTCCCACCCTGTCCAAGGCTCGGACCTGCCAGAAATGCAGTGCTGGAAGGATGCACCCGCGGGCTGGCCCTGGGGTCCCTGAGAACCCCCTAGGAGCATCCACACATCCACACCTGGGCCACGCTGCTGGGGACTAGACTTGCAGCCTGTGCCGTCCCACGGGCTCTCAGTCTGTCCGGGTCAGGACAGCGGAACCCAACTTACAGATCAGGAAGCAGCCCTGAGGAGAAGTGGCCTTCTCAGCCCAGATCCCCCAGTGCTTCCTTCGGAGCAGGAGCCTGTGCTGTGCTTCATGGGTCTTGGGGTCAGAGAATGAGGCTCTCACCACAGGCGAAGGCAGCAGAGGCGTCTCGCCAGGCATAAGAGCTCCAGGCCCCAGTCCCCGAAGGCTGTGTCAGTTGTGGGCCGGGGCCACCAGGCACAGCTCTGGGCTCCCTGAGGTCACACACGGGCCCTCACTCCCAGCTCCCAACGGAGGAGCAGGGCTGCAAGTTGAAAGCCTGTGATCCACCATGGCTTGTGCTTCTGACCTGCTGGGATATTTTTTCCTGCCTAAATTCAGGTGTATCACAGTAGAGGGACTACACTTCCTTTTTTGTTTGTTTTTGTTTGTGTTTATGTTTATATTTGAGATGGGGTCTTGCTCTCACTGCATCCTCAACTACCTGGGCTCAAGCGATCATCCCACCTCAGCCTCCCGAGTAGCTGGTTCACAGGCGCCACCACCACAACCGCTAGTCTTTTTTTTTTTTTTTTTTT
>NW_012098097.1:14758590-14766769 GCF_000951045.1 Mandrillus leucophaeus
TTTTTGAGACGGAGTTTCACTTTTGCTGCCCAGGCTGAAGTGCCGTGGCGGATCTTGGCTCACTGCAAGCTCCGCCTCCCAGGTTCGAGCAATTCTCCTGCCTCAGCCTCCTGAGTAGCTGGGATTACAGACACCTGCCACCACGCCCAGCTATTTTGTGTATTTTTAGTAGAGACAGTGTTTCACTATGTTGGCCAGACTGGTCTCGAACTCCTGACCTCAAGTGATCCACCCGCCTCAGCCTCCCAAAGTGCTGGGATTACAGGTGTGAGCCACCGCACCTGGCCTACACTGGCTAATCTTTTATTATTTGTAAAGACAAGGTCTCGCTATGTTGCCCAGGCTGGTCTTGAACTCCTGAGCTTAACCAGTCCTCCTGTCTCGGCCTCCCAAAGTGCTGGGATTACAGGTGTAAATATATCTGGCCTGGGACTGCATTTCAAAAGTAAAATAAAGAATGTATGTATGCCAGCAATTAACAACTGGAAAATGTAATTATAAAACATCATGGGCCAGGCGTGGTGGCTCACGCCTGTAATCCCAGCACTTTGGGAAGCCAAGGCAGATGGATCACCTGAGGTCAATAGTTCCAGACCAGCCTGACTAACATGGTGAAACCCCATCTCTATTAAAAATACAAAAATTAGCTGAACGTGGTGGCAGGTGCCTGTAATCCCAGTTACTCTGGAGGCTGAGGCAGGAGAATCACTTGAACCTGGGAGGCAGAGGTTGCAGTGAGCCGAGATCACACCATAGCACTCCAGCCTGGGCAAAAGAGCAAGACTCCATCTCAAAAAAAAAAAAGAAAGAAAGAAATCATGGAGCACGGGAATAAAAACTGCAAGATACCTAGGAATGAATCCAACACATGCTCCTTCTTCACAGATCAAAGCGTAAACTCTCATTGAAGACTATCAAAGACCCATGCAGTGTTGACAGCACCATAGCCGTGGATGAAAAGACTCATCATCGTGAGACTGGCAGTTCTCAAATTAATCTGTGCATTTATTCATACACTTCTGATTCTATTCCCAGGAGAGATTTTTCTAAAATGCAGACCAGCCGAGGCAATACTGAAGAGGCGCGGACGGCATTAAGAAGCTGCAATTGCAGGGCAGCCAGGCCAAGAGGCACCAGGGCCCTCAGCGCAGCAGTGAGCCCAGAAGGGCCGCAAGTGGCAGGGTACCTCTGCACACTGCGGGAGGAGCCATGTTGCTAAATGGTGTTGGGACAGCTGGTGCCCTATGGAAAAACATGCGGTGACACCCCTATCTCACACTATGCACACAACACATCAGCGAGAGACCTAACCCTTTCAGAGAAGAATCAAGAGGAAATCTTCATAACCGTGAGGAACAAAAAGACAGCTTGAACAGGAGACCGAGGGTAAAGACGTCGATAGGTTTGACTCTACAAACTTCTTCATGACCACAAGAAAAACGTCATGGTTGTAATGTAAGTGGCAGAAGAAGAAAGGATATTTGCAGTATCTACGAGTTACAGAATATATATAAAAATATGTGCGACTGATGTGAAAAAAACGGCAAACACCACACGTCGATAAGGATTTGGGGACACTGGCTTGTGTGTGTCCTGCCAGGAGTGTAGCTGGTCACCCATTTGGGAAATGAAATGGCCTTCCCTGGGGAGATCGGAGTCATGCAAGACGCATGACTGGCAGTTCCGCTTCTAGGTGCTTCCTTCTCCACCTGCAAGGACACGTGAAGTTGTTGACTATGACATGGTTCACAAAGCCAGGGGCAGCTCCAGTGACAGGGTTAGTTGTACAGTGGAAGGTAACACAAGATTAAATGAGTTAACCAGAGCTGCGTGTCTTGAGCCAGATAAATCCTCAAAGCCTAACAGTAAAGAAGCAAGTCGCCAGAAGGGAGGCCCTGTTTTGACATTGAAGAGGCTTTTTGAAATGTGGAAGGCGTGGTACGTTGTCGATGGGCGCATAAGCAGGAGAACCTCAGCGGCCCCTGGGAGGGGCCCTCAGCCCACGGGACGGCTCTCCCGGGCACGGGCAGGGGCAGAGGCAGACGATGCGTTTACTGTGTCTAAAATTATGCTTCTCTAAGAAAAAAAAAAAAAAAAAAAGAGCAAACAATGGTAAAAAGTTAGCAAAGTCAGAGCTGAGTGGTGGGTCAAGGATTACGGTGGTGTTCCTTTCTGTATTTAAAATAGTTACCATTACACTTCTAGAACTGAATCTGGTTTTAAATAGAGGCCGTCACGTGAGGTGGGGTTGCTCTGCTCTGTCTAATCCCTGCACAAAGGGCAGCCCTTGCCCCGTTCTCTCCGTCCATCCCTTGCTGACGCCGGCCGTCGGGAGTCAGCCCCTGGCTGTCTGGAGTCTGCCAGCCCATGGCCCATGCTGAGCTCCTGTTGGTCTCAGAAGAACTGGCCTCCTCCAGCTTTCACAGGGCCAAATGGAGGACCCTCATCTTCAAGCCTTGACAGCCTTCCTAAAGTCACCGCGACCTGCCAGTTCTGCCCAGGTGTCCAGACGGCGGGCATCGTAGACGTTCTTAGAAGGCGCTGCTCCCTCTAGCAGATGCCTGGGTCATAGGCGAGTCAGGGGAAGGCTCGGAGTTCCAGCTCAGAATTGTCGCCCCAGCCTGGACGTGGGGCACACCAGGGGCCCCAGCAGGAGCTCATGTGAGGCATATGGACCCACCAGATGGGCTCAGTGGTGGCAGGGGTTCCTTGGAGCCCCTGGCCAAGTGGCCGCCCAGAGCAGGCCCCAAAGCCTGCCCAAGGCGAGGGCCCATGGGGTGACGCCGCGTCCCACTGTGTCTCTCCAGGAGCCGGGATGGTGGTGGACTGGGAGCAGGAGACCGGCCTCCTCATGAGCTCGGGGGACGTGCGGATCGTCCGGATCTGGGACACAGACCGTGAGATGAAGGTGCAGGTAACCATGCGGGTGTCCCCCAAGCCCCAGGCCTGTGGGGCAGTGTGTGCAGGGCTGGTCCTCATCACAGAGCCCAGCACAGTGTGCAGTGAGGCCTGGCCATCCCAGGGGCAGAGGCAGGGCCTGGAAGGACAGTGCCGGGACGATGCCGGGAGGAGACATGGGCTGCCTGAGGCCTGTGGATGCAGGTGAACCGCAGCGTTCAGCCCCGCGCTAGTGTGGCTCAGCCTGTGCCAGCTGTGAGTGTTTTCAAGTAGGGTCTTCTCTCTGCAAGTTAAGGAATGTCAGAAATCAGTAGGGTGAGCCATTGTAAATTAGAATGATTATTTGTAGGGTTTTTGTTTGTTTTTGTTTTTTTGAGATGGGGTCTCACTCTGTCACCCTGCGTCACCCAGGCTGGAGTGCAGTGGTGCAGTCACAGCTCACTGCAGCCTCAACCTCCTGGTCCACGTGATCCTCCCATCTCACCCCCACAAGTAGCTGGAACTACAGGCATGCGCCCCCACGCCTGGCTAATTGTTTAAACTTTTTGTAGAGACGGGGGTCTCAGTATTTGCCCAGGCTGGTCTCGAATTCCTGGCTCCGGCAATCTTCCTGCCTGGGCCTCCCAAAGCACTGGGATTACAGGTGTGAGCCACTAGAGAAGGCTTTTTGCTTCTTTTTTTGAGACAGAGTCTCACTCTGTCGCCCAGGCTGGAGTGCAGTGGTGTGATCTCAGCTCACTGCAAGCTCCGCCTCCCGGGTTCATGCCATTCTCCTGCCTCAGCCTCCCAAGTAGCTGGGACTACAGGCGCCCGCCAACACGCCCGGCTAATTTTTTTTGTATTTTTAGTAGAGATGGGGTTTCACATGTTAGCCAGGATGGTTTCGATCTCCTAACCTCGTGATCCACCCACCTCAGCCTCCCAGAGTGCTGGGATTACAGGCGTGAGCCACTGCGCCTGGCCAGAAGCCTCTTTGCCTCTTAAAGCATCTGTTATTTTCAGTTTTGACAAAAAGCGGAGTACATTGGTTTTGCCCCAAACAGCCTGGAAAAGTGGTAGAGACCTCAGGAGGCCGCGCTCAGCAGAAATCTACCTGCATTGACTTCGTTTGGAGCAGAGGCGAGACCACAGATACTGTGAGGGACAGTGCCTGAGGTGGCTTTAGAGCCAGGATTCCCTTCCCCCGGCTCCCCAGGGAGAGGTGCGGAGCAGAGGCCGTCCCCAGCCTCTCTCCCAGGCCGTCTGGTGTCAGGAGGGATGGCTCAGCCCTGCCGTAGAGGGTGGTGTGGTGCAGGCCCAGCAGAGGGGAGGCCTGGGCACCCTCAGCTGCTCAAAGCCGCTGTGGTTGCTCTGGGCAGCAGCAGCCTGAGAACCTGGCCCAGGCCTCTCCCTGTGGGCGGCGTCTCCTCTGACCTGACCATGGATCCCACAAGGCACCAGCAGCTTTCATGGCACCTTCTTTGGGGTGGAGGGGTCTTGGGCCTGCCTGGAACTGTGGCTCCACACGAGACGTGGCCCTCAGGGCACAGCGTGGATACCCTGATCCCCAGGGTCTGGTCACCAGTTGGGGCCTAGAGGCCCGGGTGGCCTGCGGGGCAGGTGCTGTTCCTGCAGAGGTGCGTGGAGGCACAGAGCGCAGCAGGTGTTCCCAGAGCCACCTCTGCCCCTCGCAGGGGTCCGGCCCCATCGTCCCCACGCCTGGGTTTCCTCCTGGAGTACACAACCCAGCACCGTCCTTCATGCGTGGAAAGCGCTCTCCCTCTCGTGGCCCTCTTCCTCCTGCGTCCCTGGCAGGTGCCATCGCCCCCCACCCCCACTTCTCCAGCACTTATAGCCCCCGAGGGAGCCAGGCGACCCCTCCTGGACTCATCCCGTAGCTCATTAGAAGTTCTGAGAAGTAGCCAGTGAGGAGTCCTTGCCAAAATGTGCTTTGCTTTCCTTTTCAGGAAGCAGAGAGAGGTTGGAAGTTTAATTGGCACTGACAGCCAGTCCTTCCCAGAGGCGTTTGCAGGCCGCCGCTCGGGGTGAGGCTGGGCTCTGCCTCACTGGCTCGGGGCCCAGGCACCCAGGGCCTCAGGGCCGTCCCTCCAAGGCCAACGGACCAGGGTGTGACTCAGTGCCCTGCCAGCCCCTGCCTCTCCCTGGGCTCCTGGGCTCCCCGGGCCTTTGATGCTTCCCTGGATAGGGAGAAAGGCCCCTGCAGCCAGGCAGGGGGATCCCCACAGCCAGGGAGGCAGCAAGACGGGTCCTGGTGCTGCAGGACAGCAGGGAGGGAGCTCAGTGCCCAGGTCTTCACCGGGCTGCCTGTGTTTGGCCCTAGGACATCCCCACGGGCGCAGACAGCTGCGTGACGAGTCTGTCCTGTGATTCCCACCGCTCACTCATCGTGGCTGGCCTCGGTGATGGCTCCATCCGCGTCTACGACAGAAGGATGGCACTCAGCGAATGGTACCTTGGCCCTGTCCTCTCCCTCCCCCAGTGGTGGCAGGGCGCCTTCCAGGTGGTAGAGGCCGTGTCACTGCCAGTTGGTTGGGTCCAGGTTTCTCAGTGAGATGCAAAGCTTCCCCAGGAGCCCACAATGGAGTATTTAGGCCAGTCCTGCTGGGCTCCCCAAAACCGCCAGGCGCGTCCCACCAAGGCCTATCCCACGGAGGCCCGTCCCACAGAGGGCTCCCCCACAGAGGCCCGTCCCACAGCCTGTGGAGGAGCACGGGGTACCGGCCGTGTGGGATGAGCCAGTGGACTGGAGACAGAGGCTATCGGGGTGAGGCGGGAGCCCCAGCCAGACACCTGCCACCTCTGAGCTCACCTGAACAGAATACCGCCACTGCCTGCCACCTCCTGGGTCACGCAGCAAGTGTCCAGGGAGGGATGTCTGAGGGCACACGCATGGGCACAGCAGCCCCGCACTGCCTCCGCCGAGCACCCTGTGGGCAGGCGCTGCCCGGGCATAGCGGGGAACAGTCTGTCTTGGCCCACACGGCTGACGCCGCAGAAGTAAATTTCACCCGGCACAGAGCGAGGATTCCCAGAAGGTCCTTGTGCCCCCAGCTTCATCAGCTTTAGGTCTGGGATGCTCATTCCTAACCCTCCAGTCTGCACAGATCGGGGAGGCACAGTGAGGAGTTTTGAGGGAAGCAAAGCAAAGGGTGGGCAGGGCCTGGGAGCGCTGCGATGGCCGCCTGGCCCCCATCTCTGGGCAGCTCCCATGTGGCTCAGACAGTCCTCCAGCGGCCTGACGGTGACCTAGGGCCCAGCCCTGAGCCGGCCTGGGGAGGACACGGGGTCTCTGCTGGAGCAGGTCACCTGGAGGGGGCTCTGACCCTGCGTGGGCACTAGCTCCTCCTGGGCAGCAGACGGGCGAGGGCCTGCGGACCCGCTGGCACAGGCAGACGTGGGCAGTCCCTGGTGCGGACCCGCTGGCACAGGCAGACGTGGGCAGTCCCTGGTGCGAACCCGCTGGCACAGGCAGACCTGGGCAGTCCTGATGCAGACCCGCTGGCACAGGCAGACGTGGGCAGTCCCTGGTGCGGACCCGCTGGCACAGGCAGACCTGGGCAGCCCCTGGTGCGGACCCGCTGGCACAGGCAGACCTGGGCAGCCCCCGGTGAGAGCCCCGAAGGGTGGGGACGTCCTTCGGGGAAGCCCACGCTGAGCGCGCCCTCCCCTGCAGCCGCGTCATGACGTACCGGGAGCACACAGCCTGGGTGGTGAAGGCCTCCCTGCAGAAGCGCCCCGACGGCCACATCGTGAGCGTGAGGTGAGGAGCGCCGATAGTTAGCAGCCGTTCTGCTGTAAAAACATTATTTTCCCCTCCTTTTAAAATATGTCCTTGGTATTTAAACAGCTGAAAGGGGATGGCATTTCGGGCAGTAATTAACTCCTGCCCTGGAACTGGCCAGAAAGGTCAGGCACAGCCCCCAGGGGCCCGGGCGCGGCTGCTCCCCCTGCTGGGGGACACCTGACCTGCAGGCGCTGTGGGAACTCCTGGGCTGCCGCACGGAGGGTCCGGGGGGAGCTGGGCAGCGGCTCTCCCTCCACAGCAGGGGTGGCCGAGCGGCAGGGGCGGCGCATCCGCCAAGCATGTGGCAGTTGTCTGCACGTAAATTCAGTTCTGCTGCTTGGTGAATACAGCACCAAGAGCAGGGAATATTTATTTGCCTATTAAAGGGAGAGCAGAATGTAATTTATGAACACAAAGCCAGCATTTCTTCAAAGAGATGCTCTTTCCCCCCTTGTTTGTGATATAAAAACCAGACATAACTCTTGGGATGGACGCCTGCTAGGGTGGAAGGCAGGAGCCACGGGGCCTCAAAAGGTCCAGGCCATCCCTCAGGCCGCAGCCCGCCATCTAGGCTCTGTCTCCCAGGACTGCAGGCCCCTGTTGCATGAAATCTAATCTCTGGCTGGAAATGAAACCAGTAGCTCACAGCCTCCTCCTGCGTCTGTGCTCGTGGCCGTTTCTCTAGGCCGGAAAACTCAGGGCCTTTTCTGGCTCTGAGGGAGCTCGAGGGGCAGCCTTGACCCTGAGACCGGTGCGGGGGCGTGTCTGGGCCCGGCCTGGGCAGCCCTCACAGGGGCGCTGAGCATCCAGGCAGCCTTTTCCTTGAGCAGTGTGTGTGCAAACAGGCGTGCGACCCCCACACCCAGTTCCGCCGTCCCCCGGTCAGGCCCCTCCTGGGGGCTCCGGGTGGAGGTGTCACCGTGACCCTCTCTTGGCAGCGTCAACGGAGACGTGCGCATCTTTGATCCCCGGATGCCCGAGTCGGTGAATGTGCTTCAGATCGTGAAGGGGCTGACAGCCCTGGACATCCACCCCCAGGCGGACCTGATTGCATGGTAGGCTCCGCCTCCCTGGCCTCCGCGCTCCCTGCCTGCGGCCTCTGTGCAAACACGAGGCTCTTGTGTGCCTGCCCCACAGGAGCTGAAGGAGGGCAGGGGAGGATTTCACTGCTGTTGGGACATAAAAACAAAAGATCTCTGCCAGGCCCGAGTCCTCAGTGAGAGTGACCAGAGGGTCACACCTGCCCCGAGCTGGCCTGTCCCTGCAGTCTCGGCCTGTGCACCTGTCTTTCTTCCATCCTCAGAGGAGAGGGCAGTGACACTGGGACCCTTTCTCTCCCCACAGTGGCTCCGTCAATCAGTTCACCGCCATCTACAACGGGGGCGGCGAGCTGATCAACAACATCAAGTACTACGACGGCTTCATGGGCCAGCGGGTCGGCGCCATCAGCTGCCTGGCCTTCCACCCACACTGGGTCAGTGCAGCGGCGGGTGGGGG
>NW_012098097.1:14767489-14770405 GCF_000951045.1 Mandrillus leucophaeus
GGCCAGGCCTTACCTCGTCCCCTGTGCAGCCCTCACCCCATCCCCTGTGTGACCAAGTCTTCACCTCATCCCCTGTGCAGCTGGGCCCCACCTGCACAGCTCTCTGGCCTTGGTTGCAGCCTCCCCACGTGGCTTCAGGCCATTGTCTTTAGATTAGGATCCTGCCCACCTGCTTTCTTGCATTCATGCCTTCAGGCTTCAGGCATGCAGCTCTGCTGACATGTGTGACATTAGATCCCAAAGCTGTCCCTGAGGGGCAGTGCTGAAAAAAACACGCAGGGCCCGGGGGCAGCACCATACCCCTCACGGAGTGCACCATGCATGGGCCCTGCAGAGAGGACTGGTGGGTACCGGCCCAGCATTTCCGGGCCCGAGGTGGGCGCAGGGATTCCTGAGACCCCAGCAGGAGCTGCCTAAGGATGCGGGTTGGCCCGCACGCCGCCCCCTGCCCGCAGTGTCTGCACCTGAACCCCTGCTCACCCTTCTGCTCTCTCCTTGCAGCCTCACCTGGCCGTGGGAAGCAACGACTACTACATCTCCGTGTACTCAGTGGAGAAGCGCGTCAGATAGCGGCGTGACCCGGCCCGCCAGGCCACGGCCGCCTGCTGTACATAGTGAACCTGCCACTTGCCGGGGCGCGGGGTGTCGGCTGCTGCGGCCCCGCGGTGTGAACGTTGGCTGCTGCCTTAGCTGCTGATGACGGCAGGAGGGCCCTGCTACTCGCTTTTGTCTGTCTTCGCTGTCGTGTCCGGAACGTCAGGGACAGGGAGGGCTTAGGTTGACGGTGGCTTCCCACTGAGCACCAGCATCCAGGTGCACCCCCGCGGCCGCAGCGCGTCTGTCCCTCTCCTGTTCTGTGTTTCTCTGAGACGTTGAAAGGGGAAACACTTCATTTTATTTCCATGTAATCAGAGCATTAGCTGCAGCAAAACCCCCAGACAGCCCTGGAGGAGAGGCAGGCGCTGGGGCTCCCGCGGGTCCCTGGAGCAGCCGTCCCCATCAGGCCAAGAGCGAGCGAGAGGTGCTGCCCCAGCCAGGCCCACCGCCTCTCACAGTCAGTGCACACAAGCAGGGACATTTCCTAGCCGGCTGGGGCACACTGGAAATTCGGGAAACCAAGAGAGGGGAAGAAGGAGACGCCCCTCTAGCTGGCGGTATGAGGAAAGCCGCGGGCCGGGCTGTCCTTGGCCGCTGGCCGCATCACTGAACGGGAGGAGTGCAGTGCGTCCTCCACAGTCCACGCTCCCTGCACCTCCAGGTCTCTAGACTAGTTTTGGCCCCTCACGCAGAGCTGTCAGCAGGGGCCTGTGTGGCCGCGCACAGGAGAGGCAGGTCCTTGGCAGTGTAGCCCCTGCCTTAATCCACAGGGCTCCTTTCCCTCCGAAGGGCTGCTCTTCCCCGCACGCGCAGGGGCGGCGGCCCGGCCTGTGGTCTCCGTGCCTGTGCCCACACACGGGTGTAGCACACGCATGTGCGGGCACCACGGCTGGCACCCTGGGGGCACACATGCAGGCGGCGTGGTCTCCCTGCTCTGTCCGCACACGTTCATCACACACAGGTGAGAGGCACTGCCGGGTCCTAGACGGCTCTGGGTGACACCAGCCCCATCTCCAGCCCTGAGTCGCCCATGCTGATGCGACCTTAGCTTGCAGCTGGGCCTGTGGTGCAGACAGGAGCTGTGTGGACAGTCCCGCCCAGGAGGGGCCTCAGGGCATGTGCGAGCAGTTTTGCAAACAGAACACAACCACAATGATGGTATTTTGAAAAGCATTTTTTCCATGTTCGTTGGGAATCAGGATTATTGAGAGGTGGAGGAGCCAAGTGGCTTCACTGTGGCGGTAAGAGGCCCATGACCACGGGAGTGAGACTGGGCGTGGCGAGGCCCAGCTCCCCTGTAGTGTGACTGGCATCCTGCCGTGGCCAAGAGCATCTTCTGGGTGGATGGAACCCTGCCTGGCTGCGTTTGGTCAGAAACACCTGGTCTTCAGGAGGCTGAGCTGGGGCTGGCCGGGACATGACAAGGTGGGACAGAGGCGGCCCCTCCACTGCTCTTTTTTGGAATGTGAGCTCCCACCAGAAGAAGGTTCCGGCACGAATCCCATCCCCACGTCTGGGCCGAGCGAGCAGACCAGGTCCGGAAAGTGTAGAGAGCCCCGACCCCCACAAGTCCCGGCCTCACTCAGCTCACAGGGCATGCCAGGCGGCAACACCAGAATCTTCCAGAAGCCCAGCTCCACCCGCACACACAGCTTCCCATCCAGTCCTTCAACTCGATTCTTACCTAACACGCGTTTCTGTTTGTTTTGAGACAAAACCACCACCTGTCAAAAGGCAGGTGGCTCCAGAGGGGACAAGACCCTCCTGCGCCCGCTCCGCCCTGGAGCCACCCCCACGGGCTCCGCGTGCCACCTGCACGTGGGCTGTCTTCACAGGTCTGATGCGGAAATTCAATCACGACGTTAACCAGGGCTCGAGAGAGCGCCGGCCTAAAGGCTCCTTATCTCTATTTATTTTACCAAATGCGAATTGAGAAAGACTTTGACAAAACACAAAATGGCAATGTGAAGCTAAGAGCAGGACAAACAGTAAACAACACGCGCAGACTCTGGCTGGCGGCTGTGTCTTTACACAAACTGCCCACCCCCACCGCAGGGGTCGTAGGTCAGAGGAGGGGTGGGGGGACCTTGCCCGGGTCCCCCTGCTGTCCCCAGGGCCACCAGCAGCTCTGCGTCCTGGGCGCTCTCCAGGCAGGCACCACATCCATAGGGAGCCTGGCATGTTCAGGGGTGTGCAAAGGTCTCGGTCCTCATCTCCCGGGCAGCAATGCTTCTCCCAGGCAGTGCCCCCAGCCTGTGGCACAGACCCCACGTTGGGGAGTGCGCTCTGTGGTGAGAGCTGTGCTGTGATGTAGGCCGG
>NW_012098097.1:14770813-14776683 GCF_000951045.1 Mandrillus leucophaeus
GTTACCCTCTCACAGAGGCCCCTTTCAAGTCTGCGTTGAAATCTGGGCCACGTCAGAGTTGCTGGGGGAGAAGCCACTTGCCCACCTCTGGAGGCCTCCGCTCTCCTTGGCTCGTGGCCCCTTCCACTTCAGGGCCTCTGAGCCACGCCCACCACCACTTCTCCTCCTGATGCCGGAAGTGTTTCCAGGCCTGGGGGCCCCGCCCGCCTCGGCTTGTGCGGGTCCTTAGTCCTAATCACATCTGCACATCCCTCTGGTCAACTCTTTCTGGGTTTTTTGTTTTGAGACGGAGTCTCGGTCACCCTGGCTGGAGTGCAGTGGCGCGATCTTGGCCCACCTCAACCTCTGCCCCCTGGGTTCAAGCAGTTCTCCTGCCTTAGCCTCTCGAGTAATGAGTAAGTAGCCACCACACCTGGCTAATTTTTATATTTTTAGTAGAGACGGGGTTTCGCCATGTTGGCCAGCCTGGTTTTGAACTTTTGACCTCAGGTGATCCACCCGCCTCAGCCTCCCAGCGTGAGCCACCACGCCTGTCCCTGTCTGGCCAATTCTTTAAAGGCTCCTGTTTCTAGATCGCACTCTGCTCTGCAGGTCGTGGTCTGTCCCCTGGGGCTTTTCGCAAGCAGGAAGGTCTGTGCAGGGGTTGGCAGCTGGGGAGAATGTTCTGGAAGCCACAGCAGAGGCAACAGGCCTGGGCAAGGTCCTGCAGGGTGAGTGGGAGACAAGGGTCTGTGGGGACGGTCATGTCAGCCACTGTGACTTCCTGGAGAGCTTGGGAACAGGCTCTTGTGCCCCGACCAGATGTTGGGTCTCAGGCATTGAGTAACCTGCCCGAAGCCCCGTCTGTCGGGTGGTGGCAGTGACTGGGGTCCTAACACCACCCCAAGGCCGTGTGCAGAGACGTTTGCTCCCACACTCAGGCTGGGGGTGGGTTGGGGCTGGGGGAGCCACACACTCTGGACCTACAGGTGCTGCCTGTGCAAGGCACGTCCCGCCCTGGAGCAGGCCGGTGGGAGCGGCAGCGCGGGACCCAGAGGCGGCACCTGCTACCCGCTGGTCCCCACCCACCATGGCCTCATCACCAGGGCTCGTGCCTCCTCAAGGACGTCCTCTCTCGCTCAGCACTGCACTGAATGGCCCTTCAGGGCTTTCTTCGTGTTCATGTCATCCCTTATTCCAGTCACTGCAGCCTGGGTGGCCCTGGGAGGGGCAGAGGCCGGGAAAGCACCTCTGGAGGCTCTTGACAAGGTCCTTAGAGGGTGGGCAGGCATGGGGGTCAGCCAGGCCGGGGACAGCAGCAGCGCCTGCCGTGGGACACGTGGGTGCACGGAGGCTGGGTGGGTGTGGCCGGGGCGGGGGCACAGCAGAGAACGGAGGGCCAAGATTTGAGAACAGCCTTGGCCTCGAGGCCCCTGTGTCCCCAGAATGACAGAGCCACTCTGCCCGAAGCTTCCTGTGGCTGCAGCCACCAACGTCCACAAGCTGTGGCCACTGAGAGCAACACAGATGCAGACTCAGGCTCACTGGGTTAAAATCCAGGATTTGGTCGGGCTGCGCTCCCCTGGACAGACCCCTTTCTCACGTGTTCCAGCTCCCAGAGGCAGCCTGCAGCCCATGGCTCCAGCCCCTTCCTCTCTCTTCAGAGCCAGCAGTGGCTGGTCCAGTCCTCACCTCCTCACTGAGCCTGACCCGCCTGCCTCCCTCCTCCACTTTTTTTTTTTTTTTTTTTGAGAGGGTCTCACTGTCACCCAGGCTGGAGTGCAGAGGTGTGTCATGGCCACTGCAGCTTTGACCTCCTAGGCTCAAGCAATCCTCCCACCTCAGCCTCCTGAGTAGCTGGGACCACAGGCATGCGCCACCACACCCGGCTAATTTTTGTTTACTTTTTGTAGAGTCGAGACTCAGTCTCACTTTGTTGCCCAGACTGGCTTCGAATTCCTGGATTCAGGGGATCCTCCTGCCTCGGCTTCCCAAAGCGCTGGGATTGCAGGTGTGAGCCCCACGCCAGCCCCTCCTCCACTTTTAAAGAACTTGTGATTACACTGGGCCCCCCGGATGCTCCAGGGTCACCTCCCTAGTTTAAAGTCAGCTGATCCAACCTTCGTTTCAAATACAACCTGGATCCCCCGAGCTAGGTAGTCACAGGCTGCCACTAGGATGTGGACGTCGTTAGGATGTGGACATCATTAGGGGACACTATGCTGCCAACCAATCCCTGTCTGCAAGCCAAAGACCCTCCCACCAGGCAGAGCCCACGAACACTCAGGGGTCTTGGGCAGCAGGTGGGTGGCGCAGGGCGAGGAGATGCTCAGTGGGGTTGGGGGAAGCACCGGCCCCAGTGGGCCTCCCAGATCTCAGGGCCAAGGCACGGGGAGCTGATACCACATCCGAGTGCCTGGGGCTGCCGGTAAACAAGTCGATCCCCCGTGACACAACGGCTGCTCCCGAGCCCCAGCCAGGGCCGGAGCGCAGGGCACGAGCAGTTGCCATGGAATCCTGGAATTCTGCACTGAGTTGCAGTTTGTTTCAGGCAAGGACGCCTGGCACTCACGCCGCTGTGCTGGGCGGGCTTCTGTTGAGAGTCCTATTTTTCCCATTAGCATCAGTTTTTCTGTCACTGAGACGAGTACAAATCGAGTGCTCGTAAACGTGGGGATGGGCGCGCGGCAGAAGCTGGCCTCGGGGGAGGCGAGCGCTGAGTCAGGCCCACACCTGCCCCTGCTGCTACCAGACCCCGCATGGCTGTGGCGAAGGGACCAGGCCTGGTGACACCACGTGGAGGAACGCTCAGTCCTCCGGCGAGGGACTGGTAAGGGCCAGGGGTGGCCACAGGGGCTGTCCCACCAAGGAGTGCCCACAGGAGTGTCAGCCACTGAGGCTGCCTCTCATGGAGGCTCCTGCTCATCGCAGCTCTGCTGGGTGGGACCACAGGCACCCATCAGATGGGCAGCTGTGACCTCCGACACACATCTGTGCCTGGCCCCCTCAGGGCTCTCGGCAGATAGCCCTCGGGAGGTGGCAGAGCAGTTGTCCTCTGGGGGTCTGCGTCTCAGACTCAGTTACCGGGTGGTCCGGAGCCCACACGTACCCAGACGGAACACAGCCTCAGAGTCAGGCACAGACCGGGAAGGAAACCTTGAGGGACACAGGGCAGGCAGGGAGGCCAGGGCAGGGGCCAAGCAGGGCCTCCCACATCCGCCTGCGGAAGCCCCAGCACTGGAATCCCTGCACCTGGGCCTCAGGCTGTGTTTGGAGACAGGACCTTTGCACGGGTGAGTACGGTGAAACGAGGTCACCGGGGTGGCCCTAATGCAATAGGACTAGTGTCCTTATGAGAAGGAAGATTAGGACGCAGCTGTGCACAGAGGGACAGCCATGCAAGGACACAGCCTACCTGCCAGGGAGAGTGGTCCAGGAAGAAGATAGCCCAGAGGCCCCTCCATCTCCATGTCCAGACGGAGTGGGTGGGAGGGAATACAGGCCTGCTGCTCAGGCTGCCGGGCCCACGGTGGTTTGCTAGGTGGCCCAGGGACACTGACGCCACTGTGGCACCTCCAAACCCCAGCCTGTACCTCATCTTAACATGGGGACAGTTACTGCAGGCAGGAGTGCTGTGAGCAAACAAGATCACAGAAGCTTCCAGAACGGCACGGGCACCAGGGAAGCACCTAATGGACCCTGTCCGAGGTCACACCTGAGGACTCACAACTGCGGGTGCCACAGGGGTTGGGAGCTGGGAAGAACACAGCTCAGCCAGTGCCAAGTCCCAGGGCTGCACGGTATCCACCGAGACCATCAGAGGAGAGTGGACCTTGAGCTGGGCCTGGTCACCTGTTGCCACCCAGGTAAGGCCATATCCTGTCGGTGGCTCCTGAGCTGGAGGAGGAAGAGCCCAACCTCGTGGGCCCTGCCCGTCCTTCCTGCTCCTCCGCCTTGGGAAGGAGCCTCCTGCAGCTGTTGAGATGGCTTCCCTGCCCATCCCATCCTCCCCTGCGCATCCCGTCGGCCTGACTGCGGCCTCCTCTGCATAATGAGCGGGGGGGGTCCCTCCTCCTGGGCCCCACAGTCCCCGTGCTGGCCCTGCCATCCCAGGGGCAGGAGCAGCCACAGGGCTCCTGGGGCTCTGAGGCTCCATCCACTGTTGTGTGACCCAGGCACCAGTGTCCACGGAACACAGGACATGAGTTACATGCCCAGCCCCACCACCCCACTGTGAGGACAGAGAAGGCATGGTGTGACCTGCCGCCTGGTGGAGGGCTGTGACCATGGAGGGTGCTGGGATGAGAGCTTTGGGTGGCCTGGATGCACCTACCCCCGCTGCTGCCTGGAAGTGGGGTCTCTGCTCCCCAGGGCTGGGGGGCCATGAGTTCACCTCTGTCGTCGGTGTCAGCATGACAAACCCCACTGGTGCCGCTCACAGCAGGAGCCCACATCTCAGGCCAGCCCCTCTGCCACGCCACCTGCCTCACAGCCAGAGGTGGGAACAGCAACTCTGGGGAGAACCGGGGGTGCCGTGGCCACTGGGTCCCTGAGGCTCATGGAGGAGAGCGAGGCGAGGAGAGCCGGAGAGCCGTGGCGCCGGGCCCTGCCTTCAGAACCAAGCGCTCGCCCTTTGCAGCTGCAGAGCTGTCCCGACGGGTGGGGGCGGGGTTGCCGTGTAGCTGTGCAGAGAGCGCTCTAAATGGGGTCTGTCGCCGGCTCCTGAGCTCATGGGTTCTCCCGAGATGCTTGTGGCACATGAGTCATTGTCCTTCTTAACAGCATCGCTGAAAGGAGAAAAGGCCCTTTGGAAATTGATCACAGCCCCTGGATGTGTCTCTTGGAGCACAGGTCCCTCAGTTCCCACCTGGCAAACCAGGCTTCATGTGCCCAAGACAGGGCTGGGCAGCCCATGCCTCCACCCCTCCCCTGCCAGCCTGCACTTCCTCCCCCATCACCCATGCAGCCCCTGAGACACCCGCTGTCCCCGGCCCTGGGTCCTGATATGGCAGGAAAGGCAGTTCAGGACCCCCCACCTCCCACCTCCTCCTCCAAAACCCAGCTCTCACTTCCCAGAAGGCCATCACTGCAGCGTCCTCCAAACAGCCTGAGGCCCCACAGGCACACTCCGAGTTTGCTTCCAGGGGCCGGAAAGTGAGGAGCCCCCAGTGCTGAGGCCAGGGACACTCATGCAGGGCTCACAGCCACCAGCAACAGCCACCAAGGTCACTACCCAAGGCTGCTTCAGTCATCCCGCCAGGTGGCCTCCTGGGCCCAGAAGGCTGATGTGACTCACACTCAGCATCAGAGGGCAGACGCCATCTGATGAGGTCAGAAGAGCTGCCCAGACCCCAGGACCCCCACTGAGATCCCCACAGCCTGGCGGGGCCAACAGAACCACAGCCGCATCTGCAGGGAGAGGCACGGGGTATCTCAAAGTTGTGGGTTCCCCTCTGGCCTCCCCTTGGAGGCTCTCCTGGCTGCCCTCCAGGGTCATCCACCATCCACCACAGGCGAGCTGGAGGGGTGGGTGGAAAGGCTTTGCCAGAGGGTCTAAATCCCCAGGGCTCTCCAGGAAGGACAAGCTGTGGGGCCAGGAAGCTCCACAGCCTCCAACTCGGGGCTGGCAGGAGCTGGGGGCTAGGGATTCCCCACATGGGGTCCCAGCCTCACCTCCCAGCAAGGGGAGGCCCAGAGAACTGCCCGCACACCCCCACCAACCGCTCCCCAGTCCTGGCCCCTGCCTGGCTCACCGTGGTCAGAGTTCGCCCCACAGAGAACCAGCTCCCAACTGCCGGCTGCTTCCACCTTCAGCAGCTGCTGGGTCAACCAGGTCCCACCTGCAGCCAACCAGGTCCCACCTGCAGCCAACCACGTCCCACCTGCAGCCA
>NW_012098097.1:14776788-14777609 GCF_000951045.1 Mandrillus leucophaeus
GCCAACCACGTCCCACCCTGCAGCCAACCAGGTCCCACCCTGCAGCCAACCAGGTCCCACCTGCAGCCAACCAGGTCCCACCCTGCAGCCAACCAGGCCCCACCTGCAGCCAACCAGGCCCCACCTGCAGCCAACCACGTCCCACCCTGCAGCGAGGGCCCCCAAACCCAGCACTGGGGGAGCCAGCCCAGAAAGCACCAGCCCCAGGGCGGCACAGGGCCTCTCACAGCCCCCCAGCGAGCAGCCCGGGATCCAGAAGGTGCCAGGGAGTGCAAGAGCAAGGCACATTGGGTTTACCAGCCACGGCCCCCTCCATGCCCTCCGTGTTAGAAGGAGAAAGAAAACGCAGGAGATGCAGACTGTGGAGCGGGACCAGCCACCACCTGCGTGGAGCAGAGGCCCAGTGGGCACGGGATCTGGACCAACAGAGCCTGCCTGGGTGGCGCACACCATCTATGTGAGAGACAAGAGTTTAAGGGCTCCCAGAAAGGCCCCCAGCCATGGCAAGGCGGGGCTGGATGCAAGAGAGGCAGTCTGTCGCTGGCACGGTAGCATGACCTGCCCTGCAGGAGGAGGAGCCCCTGGGCAGTAACACAGCCGACCTCATCTTCATACTCTGAGCCCAGCTTCTCCCCTAACTGGAAGACCCAGATGAGGCACTGCTGTCAACCCAGTTGGCTAGGAAAGCCCTGACCTGCAGGATGCCCATCCTCACAGCCTATAAAGGGAGGAGACTGGGCCAGGCGCAGTGGCTCACACCTGTAATCCCAGCACTTTGGGAGGCCGAGGCAGGCGGATCACGAGGTCAGGAGATTGAGACC
>NW_012098097.1:14779269-14782337 GCF_000951045.1 Mandrillus leucophaeus
GCCCACCTCGGCCTCCCGGAGTGCTGGGATTACAGGTATGAGGCACCGCACCTGGCCCTTACTGAGTATTTTTCTGGGGTGATTAAAATGTTTTGACACCAGATAGAGATGGTGGTTGTACAACATTGTGAATACATTAAATGCCACTGAAATGTACACTTTAAAATGGTTAATGGGGCCGGGCACGGTGGCTCATGCCTGTAATCCCAACACTCTGGGAGGCTGAGGTGGGCGGATCACCTGAGGTCAGGAGTTCAAGACCGGCTTGGTCAACATGCCATCTAAGCTAAAAATACAAAAATTAGCCAGGCGTGGTGGTGCATGCCTGTCATCCCAGCTACTCAGGAGGCTGAGACAAGAGAATTGCTTGAACCTGGGAGGCGGAGGTTGCGGTGAGCCAAAATTGTACCGCTACACTCCAGCCTGGACAACAAAGCAAGACTCTGTCTCAATAAATAAATAAATAAATAATAAAATAAAATGGTTAGTTGTTAGCCAGATGTGGTGGCACAGACTGTAGTCCTAGCTACACGGGAGGCTGAGGTGGAAGGATTGCCTGGGCCCAGGAGTTGGAGGCTGCAGTGAGCTATAATTGCCACCGCACCCCAGCCTGGGTGACAGAATGAGACTGTCTCTAAAAAATAAAAATAAAATCAATTAGTTAATTGCGTGTTATATGAATTACACTTCCCTTTTTTTTCATTGACAAAAATACAAACTGACGCCAGAGAACGCGGCTCCGGTCGTGCCTTTGGTCCCTCCAGGTTCGAGCGAGAGGATTTGCTGTGAGAAACAGAAGTCTCTTAAGAGAGCGACCTGAGAGGGAGGGTGCCTGCTGCCTTGGTCTGAACATCGTGTCCCTCCAAACCCCCGTTGGAACCGAATCCCCAGTCTAGCGTATTAAGAGGTGGGGCCCTTCAGGGTAATTGGGTCATGAGGGCGCCTCCCCTGTGAGTGGGATTAAGGCCTGTATAAGAGGCTTCACACCTCAACTCCCTTTTGCTCTCCTGCCTCCTGCCATAGGGGGACACAGTGCTCAAGGCACCATAGTGGAAGCTGAGAGCCACCCTCCCCAGACACGGGACCTACAGCACATTGACCTTGGACTTCTCAGCCTCCAGAACCGCAAGAAAGAAATGTTCATTGTTCACAAATTACCCGGTCTCTGAATTCTGTTACAGCAGCGTGAACAGACTAGGATCCAAGGACTCGCCAAGGACCCTAAGGGGCCGGAGTCATGAGACACAAATCCAGGCCTGGAACAGCCCAGAAAAACAGGCGAACATCAGGCAGCCCCAGGGACCCACTGCTCTCATGGTCACGAGGCCAGCAGCCCGGCCCCCAGCTCTGTGATCCCCTCATCTCTGGGGGAAGTCACCTGGAGGGGCCCCTGTGGCCAGGACTGAGGCCTCCTGCCCACAACCACTCAGATGAGCGTGGAGGCGACTCCGGCAGCCTCCCAGGCTTGAGATGAAGCCGGCCAGCAGCAGAGCTGCAGAATTCTGACTCCAGGGGCGGCCTGTGCCACACACATTCATCATCTATCACGCGCAATAAGTGACCCAAGGACTCAGCAGCTGAAAGCAGCTGACATCATCGCACACACTCTCAGGCCAGGAGACCAGAAGTGGCTCAGCAGGAAGCCGGGCTCGGGTCTCCCAGGGTGGCCATCCAGCTGTCAGCCAAGAGGGAGGCCACCGTGCCATTAATGACCCAATCTCAAAAGTGACCTGCCATCACTCTGCTCTGCCCTTGGTCACTCAGACCAACCCAGCGCAGGGTGAGTGGGGACGCAAGGACCATTTGAGGGCCTGTGGCAGCCTCCTGCGGCCACAGCTGATGTGAGTTCATCCCACCTCCCCGAGCTTCCTCCTGCCCCAAGCCTGGTCTTCTGGCCCCTTCCTGGCTCTCTTCAAGCCATCCCGCCCAGCATCCTTCCCGAGCTTCAGATCATAGGCACAGCGCACCTCCAGGCCCGGGCGATCCCCCTCCTGGCTGCTCATGTCCCCTCAGGCATGTGAGCCTCCCAGTCGCCTGATTCCGGCCACCACCATCACTCCCGGAGGGGCCACTTCAGCTGCCTGCCTGGCAGTCCCAGCTCCACCCTGCACAGGCCGCTATACTCCTCCCTGCCTCGGTTTCCCCCGTGGAATGCAGACGGTCCCCCGTCCTCCTGGAAGGCTGGCTGTGTGGGAGCTGGGGCAGTGGTGTGTGTGCAGCCTGTGACCCCTGTGTCAGCCGATGTCATCTGCTAAGTGGCGTCACGTCTGCCCAGGGGCTTAGGCCAAAGGCTGACTTCGCCCCCATGCCCCTTCCCCTCAGGGCCGTTCCTGCCCATCCAGCTGCTCTCACCAGGTCGACCCATGGCCTCCAAGCCTGTTTCCCTCCTGGGTGAGGGCCAAGTGCTTCTGGCTGGCCGAAAACAGGGGCGGACCAGCCCCGGGGCTGCCATGCCCCACCCACCAGCCAGTCCTGGCATTGCACTGTCACCCCGCTGTCCCTCTATCTGGGGTTCAGGCTCCTGAGATCAGATCCCATATCCTCAAGGAAGAGTTCCCTGACTACCCACCCAGCATCCCTCCACCTCAGCACCCCTCCATTCCCCCTGTATCCCCTGTCACATGCAAACCCCATGACAAAGGGACTGCAGTTCTCAGAGCAGGGCCTGCCCAAGGTAGGCGCTGAAGGAATGAATGAATATGAATGAGTGTATGAGTGAGTGAGTGAGTGAGTGGGTGAATGAGTGGGTGAAAAAGTTAATGAGCAAGTGTATGAATGGGTGGGTGGATGAGTGGGTGGGTGAGTGGGTGGATGAGTCAAAGAATGAGTGAGTCAGTGAATGAGTAAGTCAATGAGTGAGTGAATGAATGTGTGACTGTGTGAGTGAATGAGTGGATGAATGAATGAATGAGTGAGTGTGTGAGTGAATGAATGAGTGTGTGAGTGAATGGGTGAATGGGAGGATGAATGAACGAGTGTGTGTGTGAGTGAATGAGTGAATGAATGAGTGTGTGAGTGTGTGAGTGAGTGGGTAAATGAGAGGATGAAATGAATGAATGAGTGAATGA
>NW_012098097.1:14784412-14787268 GCF_000951045.1 Mandrillus leucophaeus
GTGGTGGCGGGCGCCTGTAGTCCCAGCTACTTGGGAGGCTGAGGCAGGAGAATGGCGTGAACCCGGGAGGCGGAGCTTGCAGTGAGCTGAGATCCGGCCATTGCACTCCAGCCTGGGCGGCAGAGCGAGACTCCGTCTCAAAAAAAAAAAAAAAAGACCCTTTCCCTCCCTCCAGGCTTCTCGGCCCCACCGTCCCTCCCTCCCGACTAGGCATGGGCTCAGGTGTGGGTGCTGCTCCCAGGCCCAGTAACCATAGGTCTTTACCTGCCCTGGCTGCAGCTGACTAGGCTGGGATTGGAAGACGGAGAAGGAGGGCTGCCCTCTCCACCGGCGGGCCCTCCGGCCCTAGGAGGAAGCTGGCCGCGTGGTCAGGGAAGAGAAGATGAGGGACAGAGAGTGGGAGGGCTTCCTCCATTGGTGACTGCACTGGTCAGTTCCTGCACCCAGAAGGCCTGGGGCCACCTCCGTGGAGTGGAGCCACCAGCACCACCCCCAGAGGCTGGTGGACACCTGGGCGGAGAGAACAATTGGATGATGTCTTGTTGACATCATTGGCCTCACAGGAACCACATCTCACCGGCTGCCTCCCGTTTGCGTGTCATTTGAAGGCCACCCCAAATGTCACCTCCTAATTGGAACCTTCCTGGATCCCCCCCAGCCTTCCCATCTCGTGTTCCAGGCCGGCTGTGGGTAGGCAGCTTGGCCCCATGCTGCCGGCTGAGGGATCCCAGGCGAGTGTTCCCAGCAGGAAGGGCTCTTGTGAGACGGGGGCAGTGGGAGAGGAGTAGAATCCGTGTCCTTGTTCCTGGCTCTGGCCCTCGTGAGGTCTTGCCGTGGCGAGTGGGCATTTTCACGCTGGTGCTGGGGGCAGCTGTGGCCATCACCAAGGGTTTCCTGTGGTCCCTGCAACCTCCCGACTCTAAACACTCGCCATGTCCCCGAGATCCAGGGATGGGACTCCCCGGCCTTCATTCCTCCAACTCTTAATGATTTTTGAAGGACTTAATCCTTGTTTTAAATACCTCCCTTCTTGAAATGCCCAGAGGGGTTCCTGTTTTCCGGGGCAAAGCTCAGGTGCTGATCTCATGGCTGTGTTAAGGGCGGATTGTGCCTCCCCGAAACTCACGGGTTGAAGTCCTGCCCCCTAGCGCTGCAGAACGGGACCTCGGCTGGAGATGGCATCATTGTAGATGTCATTAGTTAAGGTAGGCGGTGCTGGGGCAGGTTCCTCCATATAACCTATGTTGTCCTTATAAAAAGGTAACATTTGGACACAGTCATAACGCAAGAGAACATGCTGGAAAGATGAAGGCAGAGGACAGGGTGATGTTTCTACAAACCAAGGGACACCAAAGGCTGCCTGCAGTCACCGGGGCCAGCGGGAGGCATGGGCCGCGTTCTCCCTCGGAGCCTCAGAAGGAATGCCCCCTGCTGCCTGCAAGGACCAGGGGCAGACTGGCGATTTCCGACAGCAGGGGAAAGATGACATCTTTGAAATCACACACAAGAGCCCTGCAGTCTCAGTTCAAGTCAGAGGGAGAAAATCAGAAAACAAGGAGGACCAGCGAAGAAAATCTTCTGGTAGCAAGACCGCGGCATCTGAAATTGATTTCCCAAGTCTTACCCTACGGCTCGGAGGATTACAATGGAAATTAAATTCTCAGCCTCCCCAGGTAGCCTGTGTGAACCTTAGAGCAGAACGGGGGAAGTGGGGATGGAAGGAGCTGAGGGGTAACCCTGACCCCCTGCCCAGGGAGTCCCACTCAGCTTTGCTTGCCGGCAGGAGCCGCCCTCCTCCCTATCTGAGGCAGCTCCCCGCCTGGGACGCCTCGCCTGAAGCACCTGCCTGCGGCAGGAGGCTGATTCCCCTTGAGATCCAGGCCCATCACCCCTGATTGCCTCTAACCCCATAACTGGACTGAGATCCCAGCTGACTCCAGGGAGAAAAGTAAAAGCCTGCCACACTCCAAGATGATCACGATTTTGCTAATTCAAGCTGGAGACTAGTGGTAAGCGTGGATCCCACTGTCTGGGCGACTGTGCCCTCCAGGGACTCTGGGCTTAATTGTCTGCCTGAGCATCTGTGAGAAACCAGAGCACTTCGCTCTATTTGTTGCTGGAAACTTGGACTTGGACGGGCACAGTGGCTCACACCTGTAATCCCAGCATTTTGGGAGGCCGACGCAAGCAAATCACCTGAAGTCAGGAGTTCGAGACCAGCTTGGCCAACACGGCGAAACCCAGTCTCTACTAAAAATACAAAAAGTTAGCTGGGCGTGGTGGTGGGCGCCTGTAATCCCAGCTACTCAGGAAGCTGAGGCAGGAGAATCTCTTGAACCCAGGAGGCAGAGGTTGTAGGGAGCCGAGATCACGCTATTGCACTCCAGCCTGGGCAACAGAATGAGACTGTCTCAAAAAAAAAAAAGAAAGAAAGCTGGACTTAACAGTTGCCCAGCTGAGATGCCAGGGTTTTCTCGGTAGAGCACAGAGAGAAGAATCTAACGGCATAGAGAGCCAGGAATGCCAAATGGATTCGTCAGGTGCAACCCACCGCCTGTCCCTCATCACATCCCCAAAACATTCCCTTTACGAAGGCCTGCGACTTGCCCACAAGGAGCCTCTGAGCTCTGCAGGCCACAGACAACAGAGACGCCGCCAACAAGACTGTGTCCCCTGATCTCTCACGGGACCCTGGAGTGGCAAAGACCAACAATCTGAGATGGTGACAGGAGGGGCGGCCAGCTGGGAGCAGAGGTCAGGGCCCTTGGCCAATGGGTCAAGCATCCCCAGAACTGAAAAAGATGGACAGTCGATGAAAGCTTAAATTGATGATTTTTTTTTTTTTTTTTTTTTTTT
>NW_012098097.1:14788863-14789608 GCF_000951045.1 Mandrillus leucophaeus
TGAATGAGTGAATGAATGAGTGTGTGAGTGTGTGAGTGAGTGGGTAAATGAGAGGATGAAATGAATGAATGAGTGAATGAGTGATGAAATGTGTGTGAGTGAATGAGTGAATGAATGTGTGTGTGAGTGAATGTGTGAGTGAATGAGTGTGTGAGTGAGTGAATGAGTGGGTGAATGAGATGAATGAATGAATGAGTGAATGAGTGTGTGTGTGAGTGAATGAGTGGGTGAATGAGAGGATGAATGAATGAGTGAATGAGTGAGGCAGTGGGTGAGTGAATGAATGAATGAGGGAGGGAGGGAATGAATGAGTGAGTCAGTGAGGGACGGAGAGACAGAGTGAGGGAGTTAAAGAGCGGGTGAATGAATGAATCAATGAGTAAGTGAATGAATGAGTGAATGAGTGAGCCAGTGAGGGATGGAGGGAGTGAGTTAATGAGCAGGTGAATGAATGAATGAGTGAGAGAGGGAATGAATGAGTGAGAGAGGGAGTGAATGAGTGAGTGAGTCAGTGAGGGACAGAGGGAGTGAAGGAGTTAATAAGCAGGTGAATGAATGAGTGAATAAGGAAGTGAGTGAATGAGGGGGTGAATGAATGAATGAGGGAGGAAGTGAATGCGCAGGTGAATAAATGAATGAATGAAGGAATGAGTGAAGCGGGAGGGAGGGAGCAGGTGAATAAATGGATGAGAGAATGAGTGAGGGAGTGACTTCATCGAGCCCCGCAGGTCCCGCGGCCACAGGG
>NW_012098097.1:14789658-14798650 GCF_000951045.1 Mandrillus leucophaeus
GAGAATCACTTGAACCTGGGAGGCAGAGGCTGCAGTGAGGCAAGATCATGCCACTGCACTCCAGCCTGGGCAATAGAACGAGACTGTTTCACAAAAAAAAAAAAAGAAAAGAAAAGAAAGAAAGAAAAAGAAAAAAGAAAAAAACCAGACCTGCCATGAAATACCCTAATGGAGAGTGGTGACCCCCTGCCAGTTCCCCGGCCCAACCAGTCCCAGGACTGGGCCCCCAAATAAAGGGGAGAACATGCCTCTCCATGGACGGGCAGACGCCGATGCCTTCAAATCTTCCCGCTGCCTTCTCTAAGCACCTACAACCATTGCTCTGGTCATCTTTTGCTGTGTAACAAGTCACCCCAAAACTCAGTGGCTTAAAACAATAACAAACAGTTATTTTGCTCACAAATCTGTGATTTAGGCAAAGTACCCCAGAGAAGGCTCGTCTCTGCTCCATGTGACATCAGCTGGGGTGGATCAGCTGATGAGGGGACTAGAACATTCCCTTCTAAGAAGGCTCATCCCATGCCTGGCCAGGTGGTGCCAACGGGCGGTTCCTGCCATGGGGGCTTCTCCGGGGGCTGCTTGGCTCCTCCTGACTTGGTGACTGAGTTCCAAGAATGAGAGTCCAGGAGACACCAGGTAAACACTGTGTCTTATTTTAATTTAGTTTAGTTTAGTTTTTTGAGATGGAGTCTCACTGTGTTGTGCAGGCTGGAGTGCAGTGGCGCAATCTCAACTCACTACAACCTCCTCCTCCCAGGTTCAAGCAATTCTCCTGCCTCAGCCTCCCAAGTAGCTGGGACTACAGATGTGCACCACCACGTCAGCTAATTTTTGTATTTTTAGTAGAGACGGGGTTTCACCATGTTTGCCAGGATTATCTCGAACCCCTGACCTTGAGTGATCTGTCCACCTCGGCCTCCTAAAGTGCTGGGATTACAGGCATGAGCCACCATGCCCAGCCATCTTTTTTTTCTTTTTAAATAGAGATGGGGGGTCTCACTGACTTGCCCAGGCTGGTCTTGAACTCCTGAGCTCAAACAATCCTCCTGCCTCAGCCTCCCAAAGTGCTGGGATTACAGGTGTGAACCAGCACACCCAGCCTTGTGTCCTCTTTTATGACCTGATCTTGGAAGTGACATGGCACCACTGCTGCCATAATTAAAGGCTTGGCAGTGTGCCACTGCCACCCCTCAGCTCCAAATCCACCCTTCCTAAGCCTGCTTTGTGCTGGTGGAGCTGCACCCTGTAAACATTTCTCCTCTACGGGCCGGCTCAGCGTGAGGCTTTGACAGGAGAGGGCGCTGGAGGTTGCAGCAAGGCCTGGCAGAGAAAGGGGCCTCCCTGTCTGGCCCCTTCCTTGCTGAAGCTGCCAGTGGCTCTGTGTGCGGGTGACTCCTCCGTGAGTCTCCACCACCCATGGGCTGCTTCTCGCAGCCACCGCCCGTCTGTCGCACTCCCCAGCAGGATTATCAAGCACCTGGCAGGAGTTTCTGCGGGAAAAGCTCTGGCCCAGATGCACCCCTCAGCGAGTTTCTCGGCCAACAGGTGGGCTCCCTGCAGACGGCTTGGCTCTCGCCCTGCAGCAACTTCCTCTGCCACAGGTAGGACACCCTGCAGGTTCCAGCAGAGCCCAGGGCAACTTCCTCCACCACGGGTAGGACAGCCTGCAGGTTCCGGCAGAGCCCAGGGCGACTTCCTCCACCACGGGTAGGACAGCCTGCAGGTTCCGGCAGAGCCCAGGGCGATTTCCTCCACCACGGGTAGGACAGCCTGCAGGTTCCGGCAGAGCCCAGGGTGACTTCCTCCGCCACGGGTAGGACAGCCTGCAGGTTCCGGCAGAGCCCAGGGCAACTTCCTCCACCGTGGGCAGGGGCAGCCTGCAAGGTCCAGCAGAGCCAGGCCCAGCCTTGCGGCGGAATGTTCTTCCAGGTTCTTGGTTTCTTCCCGTGTGCTCCCTGTCTGTCCTAGAAACACATGCTGCTTCTGGCACTGCTATTCCTGTATTCCTCCGAGTTCTCTTGTAACCTTTTAATAGTGACACATCCTTTTCCAGTTTATGATTCTTTATATTAAATGTTCCTGTTCAAATTGCTGGTGTGGTGTCTGTCTCCTGCCTGGAACCTAATGGTGCAGAATTAGCACGAGGAGGGTCCCAGCAGGGCATCTGGGGACTGTTTGCATCGTCCGTAGGGTGTGAATGCCTGGCTGAGCTTCCTGCCAATGGGAAACGGGGTGCCAGGCCCCGCTTCACAGTGGATTTGCTGTGGCCTCTGGTTGGGTGAAAGAAAGGGCTGGATGAGGCTGGTGCTGGGGTGCCCAAGCGGCTGCTGCCCTTCAGAGCAGAACAGCAAGGATGCCCCAGGGCTGCGGATTGGGGGTTCCTCCTCCACGCACTGGGGGTTCACAGCAATCAGATGGCTGGCAGGAGCAGCTCCTCCCAGACCTCGGGGCAGCTGAGAGGCAGAGAATGTTCGTGGCAGCCCCCACAGGAGCTGCTGTTTCTTGTCCCTACAGGGCTGACATTGCTGAAAATCAAACACAATGTTCAGTCCTGTGCATCACCTGATCACAGTGTCAGCCGAGCGCACAGCCTTGCCGGTGGCCTCACTTGAGAGGCAGAACGCTGACAGGACGGCACCCCTGACCCAGGTTGGAGGCGGCGCCCGGAACCCCGCAGAACTCACGATCTGCTCCTGCCAGGGTGCCCCGAGGCTCCCTTGCCAGTGGGAGTGGTGGTGGCTGAGGTTGCTGATGCTCCTGAGTTTGAAAACCCTCTGAGCCCACCTGTGAGACCCTCGCGAGAGGTTACCTGTCCTCCCCAAGCCAGCACAGCAGCCACCTCCTGTTGCCACGAGGCCTACAATTAGCATCAAACCTTAGGGATCCGGGACAGCATGACACAGGAGACAATAGTTCATGTGGGGGCTTGGGAATTTTTTCTGTAAGAGACTAAACAGCGCCCGGGTGCGGTGGCTCCTGCCTGTAATCCCAGCACTTTGGGAGATCGAGGTGGGCAGATCACCTGAGGTGAGAAGTTTGTGATCAGCCTGGTCAACATGGTGAAACTCCATCTCTACCAAAAATACAAAAAAAAAAAAAAAAAATTAGCTGGGCATGATGGCAGGTGCCTGTAATCCCAGCTACTCGGGAGGCTGAGGCAGGAGAATCGCTTGAAGCTGGGAGGCAGAGGTTGCAGTGAGCCGAGATCGCACCACTGCACTCCAGCCTGGGTGACAGAGCGAGACTCCGTCTCAAAAAAAAAAAAAAAAATCAAACAGTAAATATCAGGCTCCGTGAGCCACATGCGGCCTCTGGCCACCTCGCTCGGCCTCTGGCCACCTTGCTCTCACTCTTCTCCTTCTCCCTCCTCCGTTCCCCTGCCTTTTCGGTGTTGTTATTGTGTGTGTGTGTGTGTGTGTGTGTGTGTGTGTGTGTGTGTTTTACAATCCTTAAGAAATGTAAAATCCACTCTTAACTCAAAGGCTGTACAAAAAAATAGATTCCAGGCCGGATGTGGATTCCAGGCCGGATGTGGCCCACAGGCTGTAGTCTGGCAAACCGTGGCTTCCATGCTACAGGAATTCAGAGATATTTCAGATAGATATTGCTGGGAACCTGGGGAGAACCTATGGGAGTGGATTCGGGGTTTGGACTGAGAACGCCGAATCCAAACGCTAGAGGGGGCTGAAGTCCCTGATCTGGGGGCCTTGCGGGCTCTGCCCGGTATCAGCTAAGAGCTCCCTTGTGTGACGGCTGAAGCTGAGACCCAGAGGCCCGCAGGTCACGAGTCCAAGACCCCAGAGCCTCCACGGCCTGCTGTGGAGGAGAGAATCCGAAGGTCCAAGGACAGGGGCAGTCCGTGAGTGTGGCCTGCACGCCCACACCCAGCCACGCCCCGCAGGTTCAGGAGCACCACCTTCCCGGACCTGAGCAACACCCGGGCGAGGGGAGCCCCTGCACCCTGAAAAGTCCTGCTACTGCTGTCCTTCGTAGGCCAAGTGTGACCATGGGGAGAGGGGTGCCCCGACTGAGATGGGCTCCTTGATCTCCATGGGGTGACACATCCCAGAGCAGCAGCAGGACAGGAGGCACCCGCCGCCGTCAGGTCCCATGGGGGCTGTGTGCGCCAGCGGCGGCAGGAGGAACTGGCGCTCAGGGTGCCACGGCCTGCAGGGGCCTCCGGCGAATCACAGTGCCCCGATGAAACAAAGGGTTGGCAGACTAGAGTGCCGTTTGTCTTACGCAACAGAAACAAAACTCTGGGTCTGGCGGCCAAACCTGATTTGAGTCACCACAGTGGACAGCCACGGCCTCTCACCAGTTTCCAGGCTGAGCCAATTCACAGACTTGGAGCCCGTGAGTGGGGGGCAGGTTCCTTGAGGGAGACCCCTGAAGCATTGCTGCGAGGAGTACAGCAGCAAAGCCACGGGAAGACTCCCCCTAAGGGACCTGCACCTGTTTACCAAAGTAACATGTAACAGGGGGAGGGAAATACTCAAGAGTCTCAGGAATGACAAGACACTGGCATCAAATGGATTCCAATTTCTTTTTCTTTTTTTTTTTTTTTGAGATGGAGTATCGTGCTATCGCCCGGGCTGGAGTGCAGTGGTGCGATCTCAGCTCACTGCAACCTCCACCTCCAAGTTCAAGCAATTCTCCTGCCTCAGCCTCCCAAGTAGCTGCTATTACAGGCACACACCACCATGCCCCACTAATTTTTGTAGTTTTGTAGAGACGAAGTTTCACTATGCCAGGCTGATGTGGAACTCCTGACCTCAGGTGATCCACCCTCCTCGGCCTCCCAAAGCGCTGGGATTACAGATGTGAGCCACTGCACCTGGCCAGACCGATGCCAATTTCTGATGACTCAAAAAAACACTGTGAACCACCAATCAAAGGGGGATTTTCGGTCATGAGATGAAAGGTGGAGCCTCAGCCCATGTCTGACTCCCAGGGGCCAGTTGAGCACGTTGATCCACCCTCTAGTTTGTCCCCAGTTCTTGAATGTGTAATTGAATAAGGGGCACATGGCCATGGGCACACTCCGCACGTGGCCTCTTTTTTTTTTTTTTTTTTTTTGAGACTGAGTCTCGCTCTGTCGCCCAGGCTGGAGTGCAGTGGCGCGATCTCAGCTCACTGCAAGCTCCGCCTCCCGGGTTCCCGCCATTCTCCTGCCTCAGCCTCCCGAGTAGCTGGGACTACAGGCGCCCGCCACCTCGCCCGGCTAGTTTTTTATATTTTTAGTAGAGACGGGGTTTCACCGTGTTAGCCAGGATGGTCTCGATCTCCTGACCTCGTGATCCGCCCGTCTCGGCCTCCCAAAGTGCTGGGATTACAGGCTTGAGCCACCGCGCGCACGTGGCCTCTTATAAGGGTACAGTGGAAGCCACGAGAACTTCCCCTGTGCCAGGACAGGAAACTCAAAACAATACTGAACCCCTGGGAACTGCAGAGATGAGTGCCTCCATCAGAGAGTGAAAAGACCAGCTGGGCGCGGCAGCTCACACCTGTAATCCCATCACTCTGGGAGGCCGAGGCAGGCGGATCACCTGAGGTCAGGAGTTTGAGACCAGCCTGACCGACATGGTGAAACCCCGTATCTAATAAAAATATAAAAACATTAGCCGGGTGTGGTGGCACGGGCCTGTAGGCCCAGCTGCTCGGGAGGCTGAGACAGGAGAATTGCTTGAACCTGGGAGGCAGAGGTTGCAGTGAGCCGAGTTCGTGCCACTGCACTCCAGCCTGGGTGACTGAGCGAGACTTCGTCTTTAAAAAAAAAAAAAAAAAAGGAGTTTGTTTTTTTCCTTTCTTTTGAGACAGTCTCGCTCCGTCTCCCATGCTGGAGTGCAGTGGCACAATCTCTGCTCACTGCAACCTCCGCCTCCCAGGTTCAAGCAATTCTCTAGCCTCAGCCTCCTGAGTAGCTGGGCTTATAGACATGCACCACCACGCCCAGCTAATTTTTGTATTTTTAGTAGAGACAGGGTTTCACCACATTGGTCAGGCTGGTCTCGAACTCCTGAGCTCAAGTGATCCACCTGCCTCAGCCTCCCAGTGTGCTGGGATTACAGGTGTGAACCACCGCACCTGGCCAAAGAAGAGGTTTAATGGCTGGGCACAATGGCTCACGCCTATAATCCCAGCACACTGAGAGGCCGAGGCCAGCAGATCACAAAGTCAGGAGATCGAGACCATCCTGGCTAACACGGTGAAACCCCATCTCTATTAAAAATACAAAAACAAAATTAGCCGGGCATGGTGGTGGGCACCTGCAGTCCCACCTACTTGGGAGGCTGAGGCAAGAGAATGGCGCGAACCCTGGAGGCGGAACTTGCAGTGAGCCGAGATCGCGCCACTGACTGCACTCCAGCCTGGGCGACAGGGTGAAAAGAGAGAGGTTTAATTGGCTCCCGGTTCTGCAGGCTGTACAGGCACAGCCCCAGCACCTGCTCAGCTTGCGGGGAGACCTGAAGGAGCTTTGACTCACGGTGGAAGGTGAAGCGAGAGCAGGCATGTCACGTGGCAAAAGCAGGAACGAGAGACAGTGGCCAGACCTCACAAGACCTCACTCGCCGTCACGAGGACAGCACCAGGAGGGTGATGCTAAACCATTCATGAGGAAGCTGCCCCCGTGATCTGGTCATCTCCCACCAGGCCCCACCTCCAACACTGGAGATGATATTTCAACCTGAGATTTGGGCGGGGACAAAGGTCCAACCTGTGTCACTCACCTCTCAGGTCTGTGCAGAGGTCAGACGGGTCTTAGAGAATAACAGGGATTGTGGAGAATTTAATCAGTCGCAGTCATCCCAGTAGCTGCTGCCCCATCAGGAATATCTTTTCTACAACAAATGAACACACTCCCCTGGCACCTGGTACCCAGCTAGCGACTTGCCTAATGCTTTTTTCCCTCTATACCAGTTTGCAAAGATCAACAGAAGCCTTTGCTTTTACCAGACCTGGCCAGCAGTACACCGTCACAGCTCCCCGACTCGGAGTGCCTGCCACAGATCTTCATCGCCCGGCGTCCTCGAACATCACACTGATCCACTGATGCACACTCATCAGATCCGAGTGGAACAGCAAAGGTTCCCTTGTCCCCCTCGCAGGGCGTGCAACAGCGGGAGCGGCTTGCCTCTTCAGTGCCCACTGCTCAAACCTCTGGGGGAGCATACAGACGGGCAGTGACTAGCAGTGGATGCTTATAGCTCCGGAGGCCCCAGAGGGCGTGTGTTACAGGGTGCTCTTTTAGTTTAGCCGTCTGTAGGCGGCTTGTGTTAACCAGCTCAATTAGACCCCCTTCCTTATCACAAGGACAGGCTTTCTGAATCCCAGGTGCTTGCCTTGGTGGACCGGAAGAATCGGATCATGTCTGGGCCTGGAGAATGGGTGCAAGGTTTTATTGAGTGCAGGTAGCTCTCAGCAGACGGGGGAAGCCAGAAGGGGATGGAGTGGGAGGGTTTTCCCCTGGAGCGGGACCACTGAGCAGCCCGGGCTCTCTCCGATCGTCCTGGCCAAACTCCACCCCATTCTACGGCCAGTGGCCTCCCAGAGCAACAGCATGCTCTCCTCCACACCCTCTCGACGTCCAGCCAATGTGTTGCTCTTGATGTCCAGCCACTTGTGTGTCTGTCTGCTAGAGTCCTGGGGATTTTATAGGCACAGGATGGGGGCGTGGCAGGCCAGGGTGGTCTCTGGAAATGCAACATTTGGGCAGGAGAACAAAAATCCCTGTCCTTACCCAGGTTTGTGGGCACAGGCGGTGGGGGAATCCCTAGCCAGGGACCACGCCTTCTCTACCCAGCTCTTCCCCCTGCATAAGGAGCAGGGAGTAGCAAGTCTTTTTTTTATCCCAATGTCCCCATGGACACCAAGGAAAAAGGACTGCAGATGTCTTAGTGAGACAAATCAGAGGGTGGGAGATGAACCCCACAAAAATTCAGGGGCCCCCTCACCTTCTGGAGTCCAAAGGTTTGGAACAGGTGATAATTATTCTCCTTTTGATGTTATTTGTTATATTTTTTGTAGGGACGGGGTCTTGCTATGTTGCCGGGCTGGTCTTGAACTCCTAGCCTCAAGCCATCCTCGGCTGAGTGCTTTTCTATGACACTTAGTGAATGCTGGGGAACCACAGCCAGGATACTCAGGTGGGAACCAGAGGCTGGAAGCAGGTGGCTTCTCCCTTTTATCCCTTATCCCCCTTCGCATGTTTCTTAGCCCCCCAGAGAAGAATGCTTCTGTGGGGGATGCAGCCATGATTCCTGGGAAGGAGAAGTTGAGCCTGGCCATGCTGGGCTCCTCCTGGCACTGATCTACAGACAGGGAGCAGCGCAGTGGAAGAGGGGAGATCCCAGGGCTCAAAGGCTGGGTGAAGGGGCGCTGCTGGGTGCATTTCAGGGAACACTTTAAAGTGCAAAACGGCCGGGCGCGGTGGTTCACGCCGGTAATCCCAGCACTTTGGGAGGCCGAGGTGGATGGATCACAAGGTCAGGAGTTCAAGACCAGCCTGACCAATATGGTGAAACCCTGTCTCTACTAACAGAAATTAGCCAGGCGTGGCGGCAGGCACCTGTGGTCCCAGCTACTCAGGAGACTGAGGCAGGAAAATCACCTGAAGCTGGGAGGCAGAGGTTGTAGTGAGCCGAGATCATGCCCCTGCACTCCACCCTGGGCGACAGAGCAGTACTCCATCTCGAAAAAAAAATAAAAAATAAAAAGAAAGTGCAAAATGTTGGCTATCACGTCACTAAATGCAGCATTTTGTGTTCAGAACCAGTGGGGGCAGTCATTCCTGCACAAGATTCCTGAAAGCCTGAGGAAGCTGAATTATGTTAATCTAAAAGGATTCCATCTAATTAGGAGATAAGAAATTTTCCCCTTCACCTGCACCAGAAGGGTGCACGGAAACACGTCATTTAGAACATCCCAGGCCCTAACATCCAGGTATCCGTGCCACTTCTCTGTACGGGTCCAAGGAGGCCGCGGTGTTCGC
>NW_012098097.1:14799500-14810828 GCF_000951045.1 Mandrillus leucophaeus
GGACCACCGTGTTGCCGTGTTTGGCGCGTTTGTTTGCGGCGACTCCAGACTGACTCCCCGGGGCACAGCCGGGCCGGTGGTGGTGCCTGTTCCCATGTGAAAGTTAGCTTCTGTAGGAGAAGGAATCGCTTGGCATGTCAGGGACACGGCAGGTTAAGAATAGTCCATTTTTGTAACGGGATAAACGTGTCATGAAAGAGACCCCGAAATGGGAGCAGGGCTAGCTTTTTCGGATGCTTTCTTTTCTAAATTTTGTGCAACAGAAATAATTTTATACTAAAAGAGAAGTGAATGCAAATGAAAAAGGGGATCTTACCTTGGCATCTGAGTCCATAAGCTATGAAAAGAAACAACGGGCACGTTTGTCCCTGGAGAAGATGGGCACAGCACTGGGCACCGTCCCGAGCTGCCTGTAAGACAGCTGGGCCCAGCCTCCATCGTCCGCCCTCCACCTACCCTGGCAGCCCCAAGGCACTCCCTCCCCTCCCTTTAAGGACTCAGTTCCGGTTTCTCTTCAAGCACTTGCCAAGCGCTTGCCAAGGGCCACTGTGGGCTCTTGGCTGTGCAGACCCGTGTTCCCGGCTGCCGTAGGTCTCCCCAGGATTTTGGGTGCTTGGGAACAGCATCCTTAGCACACAGTAGCACAAATGATTACTTTTTTTGTTTGTTTGTTTTCCTAGAATAGCAGGTGTTCCCCATGCAGCCTGTGACCCTCCACTGAGACCTCGTTTTACAGGGGGCAGCCTGGCCACACCTTTGGCCCCTGGGTCTCCCCAGCAGTGGGGCTGGGCAGGGGGAACCTTTCACTGTGGAGGACCCACAGGTCTTGGCACTGTGGATCGGAGACTCCGAGGGTGGAGGGAGCACTCTCTTCCTATGCAGAGCCTCAAAGAGGCACACAGGCCCTGACCCAGCTAATTCCCCTCAGCCTCCTGCCTTAAGGCCATAATCCCTGTGCCTGCATGGGCTTATCACTGTCTGAAGTGATGACGTTTGGAAAACTCAAGGGCCTGATAGGGCAGGACTGGCTGAAGTTCCTCAGTGGCCGAGTGCCCTCTCTGGGGCGGCGCACAGATGAGAGGTGGTCAGCGGGGCCGCGGGGCACATCACCGAGTGCGAGTCCCTGCAGCTGAACGGTTGGCAAAGCGGCAGGGAAGCCACAGGCACCTCATGTGGCTGAAGCCCAAGGAGAGATGCTGGGGGGATGTCTGAGTCCTATCCTGGCCGTGTGGCTGCTGGCACTTGGGTACTCACTACCTGCATGTTCTCGAGTCAGAACCTTTTTTTTTTTTTTTTTTTTTCCCGAGATGCAGTCTCGCTCTGTTGCCCAGGCTGGAGTGCAGTGGCACAATCTTGGCTCACTGCAAGCTCCGCCTCCCGGGTTCACGCCATTCTCCTGCCTCAGCCTCCCAGGTAGCTGGGACTACAGGCGCCGTCACCACACCCAGCTAATTTCTTTTTTTTGTATTTTTAGTAGAGACAGGATTTCACCGTGTTAGCCACGATGGTCTCGATCTCCTGACCTTGTGATCCGCCCGCCTCGGCTTCCCAAAGTGCTGGGATTACAGGCATGAGCCACCGCACCCGGCCGAGTCCGAGCCCTTGAGGTCCTGGCAGCTGCTCCCTGACCTGAGCCCAGAGCGTTGGTACCGCTGGCGGGCAGGCTCGAGGGTGGACCCACGGCAATGCCGCGGCGGTCCTTCCCATCCCTGTGATGGACTGTGGGGTCCGGGTGGACCCTCTGGTGGGACCGCCCCACGCGTGGCAGGATGTGGAGCAGTGTCCCTGGCTTCCACCCCCCAGATGTGTCCAGACAGCACCACCTGTCCCCTGGGAGACAACCCTGCCCCATGAAGGACACTCGTGGAGGGCCGCCTGGCCTCCGTGACCGGCGCTCAGTAGCACGGCCAGGGCCTGCAGCGTGGGCTCGGTGACACCAGGCCCGCTCTCTTTTGGCAGCAACTGAAGCAGCAGCGGGACAAGCTGAGGCAGTACCAGAAGAGGATTGCCCAGCAGCTGGAGCGTGAGCGCGCCCTGGCCCGGCAGCTGCTGCGGGACGGCAGGAAGGAGTGAGTGGGCCCGGGCAACGTGGGCGCCCTGTCGGCTGGGGTGGGACGCCGGGCAGGGCCACAGCGGGTCATTCTTGGGCTTCCCTCTGCAGACGGGCCAAGCTGCTGCTCAAGAAGAAGCGATACCAGGAGCAGCTCCTGGACAGGACAGAGAACCAAATCAGCAGCCTGGAGGCCATGGTAGGTGGCCGGGTGCTTCGCCCTGGGGTGCAGGTGCAGCTGGAGGCAGCTCTGCCCGGCTGCATGGACATCAGAATTTCTCCCGAGAGCAGAAAGCTCCTCCTCTCAGATGCCTCGGGCTGAAGCTGACCTGCAGTGGGGCGGGGCTGGAATCCTGGGGAGTCTGCCAGGAAGCTAATGGTCTTAAGGGACTCAGGGGCAAGTTGTCTTTCGCAGGACTGAGGTGGGGAAGGCTGGGCCACGCCTGGGTGATGTGGGTAGGTCAGGGGTCTGCGTGGGGGACTGAGTGTCCCTGGCGTTAGGGACCCGAGCGGTGTGGTTCTGCTCCTCAGTAACCAGAGCTACTAACTAGCAACTAGCGGTCCCAAGTGTCTCCCCGGCACCTTCTCCGTCCTGCGCGTCCCCACCTGGCAGCGGGAGACGACAGGGAGGAGCAGGTGTCAGGAGTCGCCCTCACGCCCAGGAGCACCCGCCCAGGTGGTGTGAACCCTGCCCCTGGGCCAGGAGGAGAGCACGCCGGATCCTCAGCACCTGCGTCTGCTCTGGTTTCCTTTTCAGGTTCAGAGTATTGAGTTCACCCAGATCGAAATGAAGGTGATGGAGGGGCTGCAGTTTGGAAATGAGTGTCTGAACAAGATGCACCAGGTGGGTCTCTGCAGGGCCAGGGGCATGGAGGCGCGGGGAGCCCAGTGGGGCTGGAGTTGGGGGTAGGGTGGGGGGCTTGTCCCACGGTGTTTGTGTCAGACACAGGGCAAGAGGCTGGCAGGAGAGATGTGTCGGGTGCTGCCAGGCAGGCAGGGATGCAGTGACCTGAGGGTGGGGTGCAGCACAGGCTGGGAACTGTGGGAACTGGGTCCCCAGGCGCTGAAGTGACATAGAGGGGAAGTCTGAGGGTAGGGAGGGGTCCGGCAAACTAATCACAGAAGGCTTCCTGGAGGTGGTGGGGCATGGTGGCTCACACCTGTAATCCTAGCACTTTGGGAGGCCGAGGCAGGCAGATCACGTGAGGTCAGGAGTTTGAGACCAGCCTGGCCAACACGGTGAAACCCTGTCTCTACTAATAATACAAAAATGAGCCAGGCGTGGTGGCAGGCACCTGTAAACCCAGCTACTCAAGAGGCTGAGGCAGGAGAATCACTTGAACCGGGAGGCAGAGGTTGCAGTGAGCCAAGATTGTGCCATTGCACTCCAGCCAGGGCGATAAGAGCAAAAAGAAGGCTTCCTGGAGGAGGTGAATACCGGCCTTGTCTCAGGCTGGGTGTGGATGTGAAGCCCAGCGTGGCCATACCACGTTCCCCCACCAACCCCATCACACTGCTGAGTTGGGGGGGCCAGTGGGTGGGGCTCTTTGGGGACTCACCTGGCAGGAGGTCTGGCTATGCCACTTTTCCAAGTGTCTGGTGAGTACTAGTGGTGTGTGCTGGTCAAGCACAAGTGGCCCTTTGACCTTGCCACTCAAATCAAATCACCTGCCCAGAATGTTCCACCTGTTGCTTATTTTTACCTGTGGCTGTGAGAGCTGACTCAGGTGTGAGAAGGGCAGCGGGCATCAGAGCACTGCAGTCGTGGCCTCTGAAAAGACTCATGGAACAGCTCCTGTGGCCTCAGGACGGGGCCATGCCTGGGACACGCATGGCTTGGCCTCATTTAAACAGAGACAGGAGCTGGGTGTGGTGGCATGCACCTGTAGTCCCAGCTACTCGGATGGGTCACTTGAGCCCAGCCTGGGCAACACAGCCAGACCTTGTCTCTGAAAAATAAATAAATAAAAATAAACAGGGGTGAGGCCGTGGCCCTGAGAGCCCAGGAGGCCTCTGTCGGGGGTCTACGATTGGCCCCACCCACAAGAGTCAACACCCGTCACCCTCGTTCACAGGTGATGTCCATTGAAGAGGTGGAGAGGATCCTAGACGAGACGCAGGAGGCCGTGGAGTACCAGCGGGTAGGTGGCACCCTGACCAGCCTGCCCCCAACTGTGGGAACCCACAGGGCCACCCTCTGTCCACCCCGATGTGGGCCAAACTGTCCCACACCCTACAGCGGCCACCTTCTCTCAAGGGGACGAGACCCAGCCACAGGCCGTCTCCTTCCTCCATGAGGGGCCGCCTCCTCGCTGCTCTCACCGCCACCTGTCCTTTTGCAGCAAATAGATGAGCTCCTGGCAGGAAGCTTCACTCAGGAGGACGAAGACGCCATCCTGGAGGAGCTGAGCGCGATCACTCAGGTAACGGCCCCTCAGGACTGAGCAGTCACTCGGGCGACAGGACCCCCGGGACTGAGCAGTCACTCGGGCGATGGGATCCCCAGAGCTCAGACCCCCAGTAGGCCCTGCCCGTGGTGATCCCGTATGTGGTGTCCCTTAAGTCAATAGTCTGGGGTTTGTGACTAGCTTTCTACCTGAGGTGACTTGGTTTTCAGGGTTGCTCACCCGACAGTCTGGTGCAGGCAGGCTGGCCCGTGCCCTGGACGGAGCTGGGAGGCTGGGCCTTCCTGGTGCCTCGGCCCCTTTCTATGCCTGGCTGTCACGGATGTGGTGCTTGATTCATGGGCTGGCTTTCCCCAGCCGTGGCTGCTGACTCACGCCCCACGCAGGCCCTCACCATGGGGGCCACGTCCTGGCCCCACGCTCACATCCAGGCTCTGAGTTCACTCCCCGACAAAGGGGTTGTCCTCTCTGTGGGCCCCTGCCTCAGTCTGCCAGATTCTCATGGTGCCCCCAGAGCCAGCCTCTGCCCCAGCCCTGCTGCCAGCTGCCCCAGTGCTTTGGTGTTGTGTGGCCCGTGGTGCGCTGCGCCCACCTGCCTGCTCAGTTACTTTCTCCTGAGCGTCCGAGTCCTCGGGGGCCTCCAGGGCAGGCCAGTTGAGAGGCGGAAGCACCGTTGCTGGCTTAGGCAGCCAGGCTCGCTGGGACAGCATTGTACCACGGCCCGCCCCACAGTGGTGGACACCAGCGTGACCTGGGTGTCTGTGTCACCACCCCTTGGTCCCTGAAAGCCAGGGTCTCTGGGGTACACCCAGGATGTGGCCACCTTACGGCCCCTCGAGGCCTCAGGGTCTGCTGGGAGGAGCCTCCATGGTGGCAGCCGCATCACCTCCCAGGGGATTCTAGTGGTGCCAGAAGCTGGGGCGGGTGCAGACGTGGGTCTTCTGAGCAGCACGTTCCTGTCCGCTTTAACTCCAGCTGAGAGCAGCTGACTGACAGGATCCGTGTACTCTCACGGAGGCCCAGGAAGCCCGGGGCCGACCTGTCACCTGCTCATGGCGTTACCCTTTGCTTCTTGCAGGAACAAATAGAGCTGCCAGAGGTTCCCTCCGAGCCCCTTCCTGAGAAGATCCCAGGTATTTCCATGCTTGATTCTTTTGAATGGTTGGAATTCACAGGAGAACAGAGGATTCTAGAAGGGAGCAAGACAGAGTGCTCCCAGCCCTTCCCACTTGTCTGAGGTCGTCCCGGCCTTCCTGGGCCATGGGCGAGCCCTGCGTGCCTGGCTATGTGGCTCAGGGGCGTGTGTGTCTGGCCTTGGGGTTCGGCTTGGGTCTCCCAGGGGTTGGGTAACTGGGTAACCTCATAAGAGAGCCATACCCCATTCCAAGAGGCACATTCAGAAATCGGAACTGGGAAAGGCTTCTTTAGCAACTCTAGCTCATTCCCAGGGTCTAGCCCAGGATTAGCCGTCAACCAGGTATGGCTCTCCCCGTGGCACCGCTCAGCCCAGGCTCTCCACCCTGCCCGCTGGGAACCTGAGTCTTTAGAATCATCCATCCACATTTGTTCTGTTCCTTTACCCATCTTTGGGGCTCTTCTCTCTGGGGCCCACTGTCCCGTGTCCCTGGCCCTGTCTGTCAGCCCCATTGGCTTCCTGTTTGTCACTTGCCTCCCCCAGAGCTGGGCGTGCCCTGCCGTAGTGCGAAGCCTCCTGAGCTGCCCTTGCCACCCCTGTGGCCTCGTTCCTCCCTGGAGGTCTCTGCCTGTGGGTCTTTGGCGTGTCATAAACATCTCTGTTTCCTCCACAGAAAACGTCCCTGTCAAGGCCAGGCCCAGGCAGGCGGAGCTGGTGGCAGCTTCGTAATGTGGCCTCCTCTTGCGGGACTCGCGGGGGTGCCCCAGGGACTGTGGCCCACAGAGAGTTTGGGTCGTCGCCAGCCCCTGACCGGGTTCCCTGGAGCCCAGCGTGCACGGTGCTGAGCAGAGCCACAGCCACGCAGGCGCACGTGCAGGAGGACTCCAGAGTGTCTCCTGGCGACCTCGAGCCTGAACGCACTCAGGCGCCACTGGCCTGCTCTCGTTCTGGATTAAACCCTCGGCTGAGCCCAGCTTCTGCCGGTTGTGGCTCCCCCGGTGGCCGTGGCCCAGGCCCGATGCCTCTGGTGCTGTTCCCCTGCAGTCCCAGCCCCCCGCGTGGCTCGCGCGTCTGTGAGGAAGACACCTCCAGACCTTGGGGTCCCCGCACTTCCTCTCGCTCCTCGCTGCTCCCATTCGCTGGTGCAGGCTTCCGTTAAGGGGCCCCTCCCTTGGCCTGGCTTCTGGCGCACCTCAGCTTCCCTGCTGGTGGGCGGACCCCAAGGAGACCAGCATGTGCTGAACCTCTCCGTGCCTCTGCCTCCGCGCCCCAGACGCCCACCTCCTGTTTGAAGGTGGCCGACCAGGGGTGTTCTTGCTGGATTGACAACACCTAGAGCCCTGACTCCCCGCTTGCCACTCACGGCTCTGTCCACCAGGGCTCAGCCCGGCTGCGAAAGGACCTCTGATGCTCGGGAGATGCTGCTCCAGCAGGTGCAGCCCCCGAAGTTTGTCCATGGGGGTCCCTGCGGCTGGGGCTCATGGAACTGCGAGACCCAGGACCCTCCTGCCCTGCAGGCCTCTGAGCCACCAGCAGCCAGGATTGGAGGCTGTGGGGCATGGCGTGACTTCTCGTGCACAGGGCTGGTTTGGTTATGAGACGATCTCGCTGGGACTGCCCCTGCCTGTGGAAAACCACAGGGACAAAGGGAGCCGCCATCTCGACCCCCAAACAGGCCAGCCTGTATTAAAGTTGGCCCTGCACGCCCACTGCCTCGTGGACTTGGGTGCAGTGGGCACCTAGGCGTGGCTCCCTCTGTGGGAGTGTGGGTGGGTTTGTGTGGCCCCTCCCCCATGGTGACCCTGACCGAAGCCCGGCCCCTTGACCGACGTGGGGATGCTCACTGGAGGACGCCTGCCCAGCCAGGCCAGGCCTGGGCTCTGCACATGTGAGATGGAGGCTCTGGGCCCTGAGGGCCACCTCTGGGCAGCTGCCGTCTGAGGGCCAGGGTGCTGCTCTGACCAGGCTGACGGCCTGTCTCCCTCCAGTGGCTTCGTGTAATCCTGGGTCTGCGGGTGGGCAGTCATGCGAGGGACGCAGACAGTGCAGTGTCCCCAGAGGGTCGTGGGTTTGGGGTCCTGGTGCCCAGGTGGGAATCTTGATGTGCGGGGAACATGCTGGGCAGGTGCCCCCAGGGGCTGGCTCCACAGCCTGCAGTGCCAGGTCTCGGGACTGAGGAAGCTGAAGACCTGGGTTTGCGGGAGTCTTGTTTCTCCGCGTGGTGGCAGCTCTCCTGCAGTGCGCGTGTCAGCTGGGGGTGAGGGGGTCTTCCAACCACCCTTGCGGGAATTGCAGAAAACTAGTTGGCTGGAGCTCCCCCTGTCTGTCCCCAGGACTGCCCGGCAGCCTGGAGGGCGTCTCATGATGAGGCTCCAGCCCCATGACCTGCTTCCTGCAGCAGTGCGTCCCAGGCCCGTGGAGCACCAGCTCAGGGTCCCAGACTGCATGGAGGTACCAGGAGCCTGCACTGGGGAGTTGCAGGTGCGGCTGGAGGGGCCTTGGCTCCTGTAAGTCCCAGGCCTCAGTCACAGCCTTTCCACACCCTGCCAGTGGGGCAGATCCCTCCTTTCCCTCTGCCTCCTTTAGAACCCAGGGGCCTCCACCAGAGAGGCCAGGTGTTCTGACAGCATTTTGTGGCAGGACTCTGCTCTCAGCCCTGACTGGAGCAGCTGTCCACCCCCTTGTGCCAAGTTCCTGGTCAGAGCCCAGGAGGCCATCCAGGGAACGCCAGTAACCGTCCGTCCCTGCTGCAGCACAGTCGGGGGCAGGGTGGGGTCCATGTTCCCTCCTACTATCCAAGAAGTGAGAGCCTGAGTAATGATCAGCGTGTTCTGCGTACCAGTGTTCGTTCCTGAACCTTGCGAGGGTCTGTCTGGACAACCCAGGGTGACGTTGAGCTGATTCCCAGCTCCGGCATTGGTGTGGCCTGGCTGGCCGGCTCCTAGTTCTGTCAGTGCAGTGCCCAGTGCTGGCCGGAGCCTGACCAACCTGATCGCCTAATCTAGGTTGGGGACACAGGACCATGACAATCACAAGTCAAAATTAGGTGTGGAACCTCAGGGCGGAGCTGGTGTCCTGCCAGGGATGCCTGGGGACCGGGGGGAGGACTTGGAGGAGGAGAGGCTGCAGAGAGCAGGGACACAAAGGGTTGGGGGGTCACACAAAGGGTGGCTCAGAGAGTGGGGAAGGGGTGTAGAGGAGCCATAACCAGCAGCTTTGAGGGGTGTTGGAGCCCGCCAGCCACAGAGGACTTCTCAGGGAGGGAATGGGGCATAATGTGGAAATGGTGCCCTCGTTTTCAGAGGCTGCAGATACTTTCTCTGGAAGGCACACTTGGCTGTGGTGCAGGCAGTGTGGCAGTTAGAAATGTGTGGGACGGGCCAGGCGCGGTGGCTCACGCCTGTAATCCCAACATTTTGGGAGGCCAAGTTGGGCGAATCATGAGGGCAAGAGATTGAGACCATCCTGGCCAACTTGGTGAAACCCGTCTCTACTAAAAATGCAAAAATTAGCTGGGTGTGGTGGCATGCGTCTGTAGTCCCAGCTACTCAGGACGCTAAGGCAGGAGAATCGCTTGATCCTGGGAGGCGGAGGTTACAGTGAGCCGAGATCATGCCACTGCACTCCAGCCTGGCGACAGAGCGAGACTTTTTAAAAAAAAAAAAAAAAAAAAGTGTGGGACAGAATGGAGGGGCCGGCCTGGACGGGATGGGGCCCCTGACCCCTGCGTGCCCGCGCTCAGCCAGCTCCTGCTCAGAGCAAGTACTCGGGGGAGGGGAGGATGGTTTGCTCCAAACTCAAATCCCAAATGTTGGCTGGCTTGGCTGCAGAATCCTTTGGGCCCTGGTTTCTTCACAAATGAAGTCTTGAGGGTGGCCCTTGGGGGTCTCTTCCAGCTCTGAGTCCACTTCTGTCCCCAGCCTGTAAACTGCACATATTGACATTTGGTCTCTCAGGGACTCAACTTTAGAAATGCTTTGTCCATTTTGTGCTGCTATCACAGAATGCTGGAAACTGGGTAATTTATGACAAACGGTCAGCTGGCTCATGGTACCGGAAAGGTGCCAGCATCTGGCGAGGGCCGTCCAGCTACACCGTCACACGGTGGAAGGCAGGAGGGGAGCCACCGCACCCTTTTAGAACCAATCCCAGCTGTTAGGATGCAGCCTTCATGGCCTAACCACCCTCTAAAGATCCCACTCGATACTGTTACAAAGGCAATGAAACATCAACAGGTTTTGGAGGGGACAAACATTCAAGCCATAGCAGAAAGTGTGGAAGGAACAGTAACCACACTGAACAGAACGACCATGGTGATTAAAGAAACCCCAAGTGAAACCATGACCCGTTTTACATAATCCTGGAGAGAACAGTGCAGCCCCAGTGCTTGCTGGGCTGCGGGGACAGGGTCCATCCAACTCAACAGCATCCAGCAGCCCCTCCGGGCTGCCAGCAGACAGATGTTGAGAGCAGCACTGATAGTTTGGGTGGGTGGGTGGGTGGGGGTGTGTGTGTGTTAAGACAGGGTCTCACTGTTGCCCAGGCTGGAGTGCAGTGGTGTGATTATGACTCACTGCAGCCTGGAACTCTGAGGCTCAAGCAATCCTCCCACCTCAGCCTCCCGAGTAGCTGGGACTACAGGTGTGTGCCACCAAATCCAGCTAATTTTTGTTACTTTTTGTAGAGATGGGGTCTCACTATGTTGCCCAGGCTAATAGCTTTAAAAAAATGATCATACAGGACAACTGGGTGAGGTGGCTCACGCCTGTAATCCCAGCACTTCGGGAGGCCGAGGCGGGCAAATCACCTGAGGTCGGGAGTTCAAAGCCAGCCTGACCAGCACGGAGAAACCGCGTCTCTACTAATAGTAAAGTACAGAATTAGCCAGGTGTGGTGGCGGGCGCCTGTGATCCCAGCTACTCAGGAAGCTGAGGCAGGAGAATCGCTTGAGCCCGGGAAGCGGAGGTTGCAGTGACCGAGATCTCGCCACTGCACTCCAGCCTGGGCAACAATGAACTCCATGTCAAAAAACAAAAAAAAAAAACAGGAAAACAGAAGATCGATTTTACCTACAGTGCTGTAATTTCAGCACATGTGGGCTCGTGTAACCACCACGATAACCTTCCATCACCCCCGAAACTCCCGCCAGCCCTTTAGGGTTGCCCCTTCCCCCCAACCCCACCAGCCCCTGGTGACCACTGATCTATCCTCCAACCCATAGTGTTTTTCCGGGAATGTCACATAAACAGAAGCCGACCATGGGTCACCTTTCTGGCGCCTTTCTCTCTGCACAAAGTCTTTGTCCTCGTGAAGCTGTCAAGTGCCAAATGCTTGTCCCTTTTCCCTGCTGGGTAATAATCCCGGTGCCGCCCTTGCTGTTGGTTGATGCACGTCTGGCTGCTTTTCGCTGGCTGTGAGCGGAGTTGCTAGGGACATTGCCACGGGGCTGTGAGAGCGGAGTTTTCTCTCTCCGGTGACCCTGAGCTGCGCCTTTCTCAGACACCCGCCTCCGGAGGCCCCAGGCGCTCTGCGGGGGTTCTTGGGGGAGGAGGTGGGCGTTCCCGTTATTTCAGCGGCGCTGCCCTTGGACCTGCGGGAGGGACTGTGGGACCCGAGATATCCCCGCCTGGCCTCCGCTCCCTACCCGGGGGTGGGTCTCGCCCACCCAACCTCGGGTAAGGAAGCTTCTGGAAGGAGGGGCGCCCCGGGACCCCGCCCAGCCCAGCCCAGCCCAGCCC
>NW_012098097.1:14811297-14813247 GCF_000951045.1 Mandrillus leucophaeus
CCGCAGCGGCCCCGCGGTTGGAGGTGGGTTTGGGTTTGGGTTTTTCTTCTGTGGCAACAGTTCTGTCGAGATATTACTCGCCTGCCACGCAACTCACCCGTTTTAAGAGTACACCTCAGGGGTCCTGCGTGTATTGACAAACCCGCCGCCATCACCACAGCCAATTTCAGAACATTTTCATCTCTTCGAAAGAAACCCTGTACCGTTCAGCGGTCACCCTCCTGGTCCCCATCCGGTCCCCGGCCCGCCCTCAGCAGCCCCGCGCGGTCCGTAAAGCCCCGTGTCCTGCACTCTAGGTGCAATCTGTACCTTGGCATCTGTTGTGACTTTCACCTAACAGCCTTTCCAGGCTCACCTGTGCTATCGTGTGGACCAGTACTTTGTAGGGGGGGAGGGGGTTGTTTTGTTTTTGTTGTTTTTGTTTTTTTTTTTTGTTTGTGTGTGTGTCTTTTATAGAGCCAGGCGTGGTGGCGGGCGCCTATAATCGCAGCTACTCAGGAGGTTGAGGCAGGAGGATCACTCGAGCTCAGGAGTTTGAGGCTGCAGAGACCTCATCGTGCCACTGGATTCCACCCTGAGCGACAGAACACAACTCTGTCTTTAAAAACAAGACAAAAAAAAAAAAAAACAATGCCGGCTGAGGTGGCTCACTCCTGTAATCTAGCACTTTGGGAGGCCGAGGCGGGTGGATTACCTGAGATCAGGAGTTCGAGACCAGCCTGACCAGCATGGAGAAACACTGTTTCTATTAAAAATACAAAATTAGCCAGGCGTGATGGCGCATGCCTGTAATCCCAGCTACTCCGGAGGCTGAGGCAGGAGAATCCCTTGAACCTGGGAGGCAGAGGTTGCAGTGAGCCAAGATCATGCCATTGCACTCCAGTCTGGGTGACAGAGCAAGACTCTGTCTCAAAAAAAACAAAAAACAAGCAAACAAAAATCAGCCAGGCGTCGTGGCGCGCAGCTGTAGTCCCGGCTCTGTGGAGGCTGAGGCAGGAGAATTGCTTGAGTCTATGAGGCAGAGGTTGCAGCGAGCCAAGATCGCACACTGCCCTCCAGCCTGGGAACAGAGCGAGACTCTGTCTGATATAAATAAATAAAACAAAAAAAAATTTTTAAACAAAAACATTCCTTTACAGGTTTCTGTGTGGACAGGGTCTGCTTTTGGGTCTGCACCTGGGAGTGGAATTGCTGGGTCATGTTGTAACTGGATGTTCATCCGTATGACAAACGACCACACTCTTTTCCACAGTGGCCGTGCCGCTTCACTCCCACCAGCAGTGTGTGATGGTTCTGGTCTCTCCACAGCCTCACCAACTCTTATTTTCTCTTTGATTACAGCCACTGTAGCAGGCATGAGGTGGTACGTCATTGTGGCTTTGACCTGCGTTTCTCTGATATCTAATTGAGCATTTTTTCGTGGGTTTTACTGGCCATTTGTATATCTTAGAGAAATGTCCATTCAGATCATTTGCCTATTTTTAATTGGGTTAGTTGTCTTTTTATTGAATTGTAATACTTTATTCTGGATACTAGACCCTTATTAGATAGATGATTTGCAAATATTTTCATCCATTCTTTGGGTTGTCTTTTTTACTTTTTTGATGGTGTCCCTTGAAGCACAAAAGTTTTTAATTTTGATGAAATCCAGTGTATTTTTGTTGTTATTCCTTGTGCTTTTGGTGTCCTAGCTAAGGAACCCCTGCCTAATCCAAGATCATGAAGATTTGTGTCTATGATTCCTTCTTAACAGTTTTATAGTTTATTTATATTTATATAAATATGCCTTTGAGACAGGGTCTCGCTCTGTCACCCAGGCTGGAGTGCAATGGTGTGACAGCTCACTGCAGCCTTGACTTCCCTGGACTCAGGTGATCCTCGCACCTCAACCTCCTGAGTAGCTGGGACCACAGATGCACACCATCCAACTGGGCTAATTTTTTTTGTTTT
>NW_012098097.1:14817532-14820852 GCF_000951045.1 Mandrillus leucophaeus
TAGTCTCGATCTCCTGACCTCGTGATCCACCCGCCTCGGCCTCCCAAAGTGCTGGGATTACAGGCTTGAGCCACCGCGCCCGGCCTGTGTAATTGTTTTGGCACCGTGTGGACACCTGCTGCCTGTAGCTGGGAGCTTCTTTCCAGCCCTCAGTTCTGTCCCATGGCCCCGTGTGTCTATTCTTACCTCCTCATGGCAGCCTTGTAGTAAGCTTTGAAATTGGGAAGTGTGAGTTCTCCAACTTTGTTCTTCTTTTTCAAGATTGTTTTGGCTATTCTGGGTCCCTCAAATTTCCATGTGAATTTTTAGGATAAGCTTTTCAGTGTCTGCAGAGGAGCCAAGTGAGATTTTGATAGGAGTTGCGTTGAATCTGTGGATGCATTTTGAGAATGCTGCCATCTCCACTACATGAAGTCCAGGTCCGCGGATTGAGGGTGCCTTTCCATTTATTTTGGTCTTCTCTACTTTCTTTCAACCAAGTTTTGTAGTTTTCAGAGTATAAATTTTGTACTTCTTTTGTTCGGCTTATTACTGTTTTATTTTTGGTGTTATTGTAAATGAAATTTTCTTAATTTCAATTTCAGATTATTCATTGTAAATATATAGAAATACAGCTGATTTTGTATATTGAGCTTGTCTCCTGCAATGTTGCTGAACTTATTTATTAGTTTTTGTTTTGTTTTGTTTTTGTTTTTGTTTTCTTAGTGAAATCCTTAGGATTTTTTATATACAAGATAAGGTCACCTGCAAAGAGAGAGAGTTTCACCTCTTCATTTCCAACCTGGATGCCTTTCATTTCCTTCCCTGACTGCCAGGTTAAAGCCTCAGTACAATGTTGACTAGAAGTGGGTATCTTTACTTCACATTTTTCTATTCCACTCCCAGCCCAAAAATACTAAAAATAGGAAGAAAAAGTCCATGCAAAGAGTATTTCATGAAGAATTTAACCCATTTCTTTTTCTTTCGCTTTCTTCCCTCTCCTCCTTTCTTTTTCTCGTCTCCTTTTCTTTCTCGCACAGGGCAGGGCAGGGCAGGGCCAGGATTAGCAGTCCAGGGCTAGCAGGTCAGCATAAGGTCAGAACTACTTTGACTTCTGGTGTGTACTTGTCAGTCTTTATGATATTCTTGTAGATTCAATCATGAAACATGAGTTTGATGCTGGTGTGATTGTAGGTGGTCTTGCCGTCAGGTGAACAGTTGCTCCCAAAGAGAACTGACGGCTCAGCGTCAGCCTGGAGGGGATGTAGACCTCTCATGATATAACTCAGTGCTGGGAGGGAAGTCAACAGAGTGAATAAAGGACAGAACCAACACTCAAAATGATGGCAAGAGTTGCACCCAAAGTCAACCAGATGACATGCCAACAAAATACAGTAAAAAGCCCATAAAGGTCAGTTCTTGGCTTCAAAGAAAACTATATTGGGCAGTGATGCATTTGGAAAATAGGAAACCTTGCCTGCTGGCAGACACTCTGCAAGTTAACTGTGGGATCCAGCTGCTAACTCCATCAGTGTGACCTTAGACTTCATTAATGGAAGTGACTACCTGATTGGATGTAACAACCTCCTCACTAACTTATATTTACGATGCTGCCCCTGAGTCAGCAGTAAAAGTTCAAATTATATTCAGAATCTTCTGCTTAATAAATTAGCAAAGTGCTGGCAGGGCACGGTGGCTCATGCCTATAATCCTAGCACTTTGGGAGGCCGAGTCGGGTGGATCACTTGAAATCAGAAGTTCGAGACCAGCCTGGCCAACATGGTGAAACCCCGTCTCTACTAAAAATACAAAAATTAGCTGGTGGTGGTGCACACCTGTAGTCCCAGCTACTCAGGAGGCTGAGGCAGGAGAATTGCTCAAACCCGGGAGGTGGAGGTTGCAGTGAGCCGAGATCGCTGCTGCACTCCAGCCTATTGACAGAGTGAGACTCTGTCTCAAAAAAAAAAAAAGAAAAGAAAAGAAAAAAGAAATCAGAAAATGCAATGGGGAAAGCGTAACCATGGGTCTGGCTTATTCACTGTGTTAGCTCAGCTTCCTGAGCACTGGTTTGCACATAGAGTAGGCAACTCCCAAAATTGGATTGAAGAAATGAATTATCAACATTTTAAAAGTGTTTGCTGATTGAACAGGCAAACTTCAGATACCTAGAGAATTGCCTATGCAGAGTGCGTCATTCCCTGGTGATGTCAGATGGAGAGTGGCTGGAGTCTTCCTCTGTATATTGGTCCTTCTGATGTATTTAAAACTCACATTTAAAAGCAGTTTGTTCCGCTGGGCACAGTGGCTTACACTTGTAATCCCAGCACTTTAGGAGGCCAAAGCAGGAGGATTGTTTGAGCCCAAGAATTCAAGACCAGCCTGGGCAATATAGTGAGACCCCACTTCTACAAAAAAAAAAAAAATAGACGGGCATGGTGGTGCGTGCCTATAGTCCCAGCTACTTGGGAGGCTGAGGTGGGAGGATCACTTGAGTCCAGGAAATGGAGGCTGTAGTGAACCGTGATCATGCCACTGCACTCCAGCCTGGGAGACAGAGCAAGACCCTGTCTCAAAACAAGAAAAACTGTTCTGAAGCGCAGTGTAGCCTAGTACTGTGGCATTCCCACCTGTATTCCTGCTTGTTCCATTTACTTGAGAAACATTTTTTTCATAAATGTGAAAACATATCCATCCCAGTTTCCCTATGTTAATTCCAGACTAAGAGCATTTAACCTGAGTTTAGTGGTAGATTTAAGGACACTCACGAGAAAAACCTCCATTTATACAGAGGAGCAGCACCCTTCCTTATCTCGAGGATGATGTCCCAGAGGAGATGCCTGCTGTCCCCCAGACAGGCTCTAGGGCTGTTCGTCTGACCTGCCGTGGAATGTCTCACATGGCTGCGACGCCAGCCTTTTAGTCATCTCCCGTGGATGAAGCCATCATGGGAGTATCTTCGGTATGTGTCTCTGTTGCTTGTTCTGCCCTCTTTTTTTTTGAGACGGAGCCTCACTCTGTCACCCAGGCTGGAGTGCAATGGCACAATCTCGGCTCACTGTAACCTCCGCCTCCTGGGTTCAAACCATTCTCCCGCCTCAGCCTCCCAAGCAGCTGGGATTGCAGGGATGCGCCACCGCGCCCGGCTAGTGTTTGTGTTTTCAGCCGAGATGGGGGTCTTGCTATGTTGCCCAGGCTGGTCTCAAACTCCTGGGTTCAAGTGATTTTCCTGCCTCAGCCTCCCGAGTAGCTGGGATTACAGGTGCCCACCATCACACCTGGCTAATTTTCGTATTTTTAGTTGAGACAGGGTTTCACCATGTTGGTCAGGCTGCTCTCAAACT
>NW_012098097.1:14821482-14823454 GCF_000951045.1 Mandrillus leucophaeus
CACTGCACCCCAGCCTGGGCGACAGAGCAAGACTCCGTCTCAAAAAAATAAAAAAAAGAAAGTGGAACTTGGACTGGAGCAGAGGCAGCAGAACTTTGTGGTCAGAACTAACCAGGTTGATGGGCACTAACAAAAAAAATCAGCGTTCTCCAGAGGACTGTCACGGAGTCTACCCAGCATGACAGTCAAAATGTCCAATTCATGGCCGGGCATGGTGCTCACACCTGTGATCCCAGCACTTTGAGAGGCCGAGGCAGGCAGATCGTTTGAGCCCAGGAGTTCGAGACCAGCCTGGGCAACCTGACAAAAATCAGTTTCTACCAAAACATACAAAAATAAGCTGGGTGTGGTGGCACGTGCCTGTATTCCCAGCTACTCGGGAGGCTGAGGTGGAAGGTTGGCTTGAGCCTGGGATGCAGAGGTTGCAGTGACCTGAGATTGCGCCACTGCACGCCAGCCTGGGCAACAGAGCCAGACCTGGTCTCAAAAGTTTTTTTAAAAGCCCAATTCATAATCCCAAATTATGTGACCTATGAAAAATCATGAAAAAGTGACCAGTTTCCAAAGGAAAAGTGATACAGTTTGGATATTTTTCCCCGCCCAAGTCCCATGTTGAATTGTAATCCCCAGTGTTAGAGGTGGGGCCTGGTAGGAGGTGTCTGGATCATGGGAACAGGTCTCTCATGAATGGCTTGGGCCATTCCCTTGGTGATAAGTGAACTCTTGCTCTGAGTTTACACGAGATCTGGTCATTTCAAAGTGTGTGGCACCTCTTCCCTGCTTCCCTGCCTGCTCCTCCTCTGCCTGCTCCTCCTCTGCCTTCCACCATGATTGGAAGCTTCCTGAGGCCTCCTCAGAAGCCGATGCTTGATGCTTTCTGTGCAGCTGCAGAACCATGAGCCAGTTAAACTTATTTTCTTATAAATTATCCAGTCTCAGATATTTCTTTTTTTTTTTTTTTTGAGACGGAGTCTTGCTCTGTCGCCCAGACTTTAGTGCAGTGGTGCCATCTCAGCTCACTGCAAGCTCTGCCTCCCTGGTTCACACCATTCTCCTGCCTCAGCCTCCAGAGTAGCTGGGACTACCGGTGCCCGCCACCAAGCCCAGCTAATTTTTTGTATTTTTAGTAGAGACGGGGTTTCACTGTGTTAGCCAGGATGGTCTCGATCTCCTGACCTGTGAACTGCCCGCCTTGGTCTCCTAAAGTGCTGGGATTACAGGCCGAGCCACCGCACCTAGCTGCTCGGCTATTTCTTTATAGCAATTGCAAGAATGGCCTAATACAGAAAATTGGTACCAAGGGGTAAAGCATTGCTATAGATACCTGAAAATGTGGAAGCAGCTTTGGACCTGGGTAATGCGCAGAGGTTGGAAGAGTGTGGAGGGCTTGGAAGACGACAGGAAGATGAGGAAAAGTTTGGAGCTTCTTAGAGACGGGTTAAATGATTGTGAGCAAAATGTTCATAGTGTCATGGACAGTAGAGGCCAGGTTGATGAGGTCTCAGCTGGAAATGAGGAACTGATTGGAAACTGGAACAAAGGTCGTGTGTTCTTCGCTAAGGTTTTGGCAGAGAGCATGGCTGTATTCTGTTCATGCCTTGGGATCCATGGACATTTAAACCTGAGAGTGATGATTTGGGGTATCTGGTGGAAGAAATCCCTAAGCAGCAAAATGTTCAAAAGTGACATGGCTGCTTCTAACAAACTACTCAGATGTGGGAGCAAAGGAATGACTTAAAGTTGGAACTTATATTTAAAAGAGAAGCAGAGTGTAAAAGTTTGGAAAATTGGCCAGGTGTGGTGGCTCACACTTGTAATCCCAGCACTTTGGGAGGCTGAGGCAGGTCGATCCCGTGAGGCCAGGAGGTTGAGACTAGCCTGGCCAACATGGCAAAACCTCATCTCTACTGTTGGGAATAACACTCAAAATCCTAAGGAGATTGAACACTCAAGCAAATGATTCTTTTTTTTT
>NW_012098097.1:14824309-14826905 GCF_000951045.1 Mandrillus leucophaeus
TTACAGGCTTGAGCCACTGCGCCCGGCCTGATCAGGCTATTTGAAGAGAAACCTCATCATATTCCACATCTACTAAAAATACAAAAATTAGCCAGGTGTGATGGCGGGCACCTGTAACCCCAGCTATTCAGGAGCTGAGGCAGGAGAATCACTTGAACCCAAGAGGCGGAGGTTGCAGTGAGCCAAGATCGCACCACTGCACTCCAGTCTGGTGACAGAATGAGACTCTGTCGACACCCCCCCACCCAAAAAAAAAAAAAAAAGTTTGGAAAATTTGCAGCCTGGCCATGTGGCAGAGAAAGAAAAAGCTTTTTCAGGAGAGGAATTCAAGCAGACTGTGGAGGAACCACTTTTTTTTTTTTTTTTGAGACAGAGTTTCCGTCTGTCTCCCAGGCTGGAGTGCAGTGGCGCGATCTCCACTCACTGCAAGCTCCACCTCCCAGGTTCATGCCATTCTCCTGCCTCAGCCTCCCTAGTAGCTGGGACTACAGGCATCTGCCACCATGCCTGGCTAATTTTTTGTATTTTTAGTAGAGACAGGGTTTCACTATGTTAGCCAGGATGGTCTCATCTCCTGACCTCGTGATCCACCCACCTCAGCCTCCCAAAGTCTGGGATCACTTCTTAGAGATATTTGCATGACCAAAAATTAGCCAACAGCTGATGACCAAGCCAATGAAAAAAATGCCTCAAAGGCATTTCAGAGACTATCATGGCAGCCCCTCCCATCACAGGCCCTGAGGCCTAGGAGAACGAAATGGTTTTGTGGGCCAGGCCCAGGGCCCCACTTCCTGTACAGCCTCAGGGCGTGCTCCCTACATGGCATTCCAGCAGCTCCAGCTCCAGCCTCAGCTCACAGGGGCCCAGGTACAGCTCAGGCTGCCGCTTTGGAGGTTGCAAGCTGTAAGCCTTGACAGCTTTCACACGGCATTAAGCCTGCGGGTGCACAGAATGCTAGAGTGAAGGCTTGGCAGCCTCTACCTAGATTTCAGAGGATGTATGAGAAAGCCCAAGTTCCCAGGCAGAAGCCTGTTGCAGGGGGCGGAGCCCCCACAGAGAACCTTTACTAGGGCAGTGCCAAAGAGCAATGTCCACAAATCCCCCACATCCCCTCTTTGAGTAACTGAGAGAGTTGGACCCCCTACACAGAGTCCCCACTGGGGCCCTGCCTAGTGGAGCTGTGAGAAGGGGCCGCTGCCCTCCAGAATTCAGAACGGCAAAGTCACCAGCAGCTTGCACCCTGCGGTTAGAAAAGTCACGAGCACTCTACACCTGTGAGACCAGCGTTGGGGATGGAACCTGTAGAGCCCCGAGGGCGGAGCTGCCCGAGGCCTTGGGAGCCCACCCCTGGCACCAGTGTGCCCTGGATGTGGAGCATGGAGTCAAAGGAGATTGTTTCGGAGCCTTCAGATTTAACACCTGCCCTGCTGGGTTTGGAACTTGCATAGGACCTGTACTCTCTTTCATTTGGCTGATGGCTCCCTTTTGCAATGACAGTGCTTACCCAGTGCCTATATTCCTATTGTATCTTGGAAGTAAATTACTCGTATTTTATTTTACAGTCTCATCGGTGGAAGGGACTTGCCTTGTCTCGGAGGAGACTTTGGATTTTTGAGTTAACGCTGGAATGAGTTAAGACTTTGTAGGATTCTTGGGAAGGCATGATAGTATTTTGCAATGTAAGAAGGGCGTGAGGTTTGGGAGGGGCCCCAGGCAGAATGATACAGTTTGAATATTTGACCTGCCCAAATCGCATGTTGAATTGTAATCTCCAGTGCTGGAGGTGGGGCCTGGGGGGAGGTGTTTGGATTATGGGAGCGGATCTCTCATGACTGGCTTGGGTCATCCCTTGGTGATAAGTGAGCTGTCTCTCTCAGATCACACGGGATCTGGTCATTTGCAAGTGTGTGGCACCTCCCCCACCCCCCCACTCACTCCTGCCTTTGCCATGTGATGTCCCTCCTCCCGCTTTGCCTTCCACCATGACTGGAAGCCTCCTGATGCCGCTGTGCTTCCTGTACAGTCTGCTGAACCGTGAACCAATAAGCCTTTCTTTATAAATGACCCAGTCCCAGGTATTTCTTTATAGCAGTGCAAGAATGACCTAATGCAAAAAGACAATCAACAGGCCGGGAATGGTGGCTCATTCCTGTAATCCCAGCACTTTGGGAGGCCGAGGTGGGTGGATCACTTGAGGTCAGGAGTTCAGACCAGCCTGATCAACATGGTGAAACCCCATCTCTACTAAAAATACAAACATTAGTCAGGCGTGGTGGCGGCGCCTGTAACCAGCTGCTCAGGAGGCTGAGGCGGCCTCCTGAGTATTTTTGTAGAGAGGGGTTCTTGTCATGTTGCCTAGGCTGGTCTTGAACTCCTGGATTCAAGTGAACCTCCTGCTTTGGCCTCCCGAAATGCTGGTATTACAGGCATAGTCTACTGTGCCTGGCCCCTCTTTCAGTAATTGAGAGAATAAATAGAAAATCATGAAGGCGGGCCGGGCGCGGTGGCTCAAGCCTGTAATCCCAGCACTTTGGGAGCCCGAGACGGGCGGATCACGAGGTCAGAAGATCGAGACCATCCTGGCTAACACGGTGAA
>NW_012098097.1:14827085-14829557 GCF_000951045.1 Mandrillus leucophaeus
AAAAAAAAAAAAAAAGAAAATCATGAAGGCTATAGGAGACCTGAATGTTTTTAACTGGTTTGACCTAGCTGACATTTATAGAACATTCCACCCAACAAGAGCAGAATACACATTCTATTCAAGCGCATACTGGACATTTACCAAGACATACCATGTTCTGGGCCATGAAATAAACCTTAACTCATTTAAAGGAATTGAACTCACACAAAGCATGTTCTCTGACCATAATATCAATCCGAAAGCCAGTAAAAAAGAGCTATCTGGAAAATTCACAAATATTAAATTAACCTGTGAGTTAAATAGAACATCACAAGGGAATTTAGAGACTGTTTCTAACCTTTCAGTTTTCAATGAAAACTAAACATATTAACATTTATGGATTCTAGCTAAGCCGTGTTTAGAGGAAAACTTAGAATATTAAATGTTTATGTTAAGGTAGAAAAAAAGTCTGAAATCAGTTAGCTAAACTTTCACCTTAATTAATTCAAAAAAAAGAGCAGATCCAAAGCAAAAGAAACAACAGTGAGTAGACATTAGCAGAAATGAAAACAGAACATCAGAGAAAAATCAGTGAAAGCAAAAACTGGTTATTTGAAAATATCAATAAATATGAAAAGCTTCAAGTTAGAGTGATCAGGAAAAAAAGAGAAGATACAAATTACATTAGGAATGAAAGTGGGAACACCACCCCAGACCCTATAGACATGAAAAAGATATGAAGGAAATATTACAGCCGGGCATGGTGTAATCCCAGCACTTTGGGAGGTCGAGGCAGGTGGATCGCAAGGTCAGGAGTTTGAGACCAACCTGGCCAAAATAGTGAAACCCCGTCTCTTCTAAAAATACAAACAAATTAGCTGGGCATGGTGGCGGGCACCTGTAATCCCAGTTACTTGGGAGGCTGAGGCAGAAGAATCGCTTGAACCTGGGGGCGGGGATTGCAGTGAGCCGCAATCATGACATTGCACTCCAGCCCGGGTGACAGAGCGAGACTCCATCTCAAAAAAAAAAAGGAAAAAAAAGGAAATGTTACAAACAGTTTTATGCTCATAAATTTGACACTTTAAACTTAATGGGAAAATTCCTTGAAAGATTCAAACTACCAAAGCTCACTCAAGAATAAACAGGTAAACCAAATTGTCATATGTCCATTAAATGCTACCAAACATTTAAGGAAGACTTAATACCAATTCTACACAAACTCTTACAGAAGATAGAAGAGGAGAGAACACTTGGCAATTCCTTTTATGAATTCAACATTACCTTGACACTGAAACCACATGAGGCCATCACAAGAAAAGCAAACAGACCAATATCCCTTATGAACATAGATGCAAAATCCTCAACTCATTATTAGCAAATAATCCAGCAATATCTAAAAATGAGTCTTTATCCTGAAGTAATCTGTTTATTCTGGGACAAAAAAAAAAAAGAGGTTTATCCTAGAAATGCAAGGTTGGTTCAACCTTCAAACATCGATATAATTCATTGTTATCAACAGACTTAAAAAAAAAAAGAGGCCGGGCACAGTGGCTCATGCCTGTAATCCCAGCACTTTGGGAGGCCGAGGTGGGCAGATTACGGGGTGAGGAGATCAAGACCATCCTGGCTAACACAGTGAAACCCCGTCTCTACTAAAAATACAAAAAATTAGCCGGGAGTGGTGGCAGGCACCTGTAGTCCCAGCTACTCAGGAGGCTGAGGCAGGAGAATGGCGTGAACCTGGGAGGTGGAGCTGGCAGTGAGTCGAGATCGCGCCACTGTACTCCAGCCTGGGTGACAGAGTGAGACTCCATCTCAAAAAAAAAAAGATGCGGGAAAAGAATTTGACAAAATTCAACATCCATTTGTGATAAAAACTCTTAGCAAACTAGGAATAAAAAAACAACTTCCTTAACTTTTCAAAAGGCATCACAAAAACTCTACAGATAATATCACACTTAATGATGAAAGATTGGATGCTTTCCCCAAAAGGAAGGAAACAAGGCAAGGGCATCTCCTCTCACCACATCTATTCAGCATCACATTGGAGGCCCTGGTCAGTGTAATAAGCAAGAAAATAATAAAGTGAACACATATTGGGAAGGAATAAATACACAAATGTCTCTATTTGTGGACAGCATGACTAGATAGAAAATCTCAAAGGAGTCTACTAGAACCAATTAGAATGTCACGGAATACTAGGTCAATGTACAAAACGAAATGTGTATTTCTATTTGCTAGCAATGAACAACTGGAAACTGAAATTAACATTTTATTTATTTTTATTGACATATTTTTATACATATATACACACACACACACACACACACACACATATATATATATATTTTTTTTGAGACGGAGTCTCACTCTGTCACCCAGGCTGGAGTACAGTGGCGCGATCTCGGCTCACTGCAAGCTCCACCTCCCGGGTTCACGCCATTCTCCTGCCTCAGCCTCCTGAGTAGCTGGGACTACAGGCGCCTACCA
>NW_012098097.1:14829607-14845515 GCF_000951045.1 Mandrillus leucophaeus
CTACCACCACACCTGGCTGATTTTTTGTATTTTTAATAGAGACAGGGTTTCACCGTGTTAGCCAGGATGATCTCGAGCTCCTGACCTCATGATCCATCTGCTTTGGCCTCCCAAAGTGCTGGGACTATAGGCGTGAGCCACCATGCCCGGCCTATTGACTTATATTTTTAGAGACAGAGTCTTATTCTGTTGCCCACGCTGAGTGTAGCGGCACGATCACAGCTCACTGCAGCCTCAAACTCCTGGGTACATGTGATCCTTTTGCCTCAGCCTCCTAAGTGCAGGTATGTGCCACCATGGCCATCTAATTTCTTTTTTTTGGAAACAGGGTCTCACTATGCTGGCCAGGCTGGTCTTGAACTCCTGGGCTCAAGCAATCTTCCTGCCTTGGCCTGACAAAGTGCTAGGATCATGGATGTGAGCCACTGCACCCAGCCTATTTTATCTTTATGTTTTTGGAGATAGGGTCTTGCTCTGTTGCCCAGGCCAGAGTGCAGTCATGCAACCATAGCTCACGGTAACCTCAAACTCCTGGACTCAAGTGATCCTCCTGCCCTGGCCTCCCAAGTGAGAGAGACTACAAGCACGCACCACTATGCTCGGTGCGTGCCATTTTTTTTTTTCTTTAAGATGAGGTCTCCCTATGTTTCCTAGGCTCACCTGGAACTGAGCTTACAAGTGATCCTCCCACTTTGGCCTCCTAAAGTGCGAGGATTACACGCATAAGCCACTGTGCGTGACCTGAAATTAACATTTTAAACATGAGAAAACAGACTTCTACTTCCAAGTAGGATGGAGTGCAGCAGATCAAGGCTCCCACTAAGAACTAGAAAGGCCAGGCAAAAATATAAAAATCATCTCTTTAATGGCATCAGAGAGCTGCAGAAGCAACAAAGACTAAAGGGGTTAAGCCCCAAAAGAGGAGGGTTTTGCAGGATAAGCGGACCATCTGCAGCCCGCAGTCCCCGAGTGCTTGTTCGTCTGGGATTAATGACACATGGGAGATTCGAGGGGCATCTAATCTTGACAAGAATGAAGACTTGAAAGCTGATCTCTTCTTCAAGACTGTGGCAGGACTGGAAGCTGTGTGAAGATACTGGTCGAAGAGCTCATTTGAAACCTCCGGAAGGCAGAGCAGAATTGTTTACCTCGCTCAGGGCTGAGGAAGGGGAGGGCTCCAGTTTCCAACAGCAGCTCTCTGTTAATTTCCTGGAGGATTAGTTCCTAGAGACAAGCAACCCAGAGACAGGCTCACCCAAAGGGCAGCTCGTCCTCAGCTCAGCTCAGTCCCTGATTGGAGCGAGGGGGTCTCCTTACCGAAGAAATGGGGGACCCTCTCTGCCGGCTGGAACGCAGCGTCATCCAGAGCAGGATCTGCCCATGTTTTCTTAGCCGGGTAGTAGAAGTGGCTTCTGCCTACTGAACTGTGCTGCTGTAGGGCACACGCAAGCACGGAATATCTGTAAACAAACGGGCATGGCTGCGTTTCAATAAGCTGCACTCACAAAAGCAGACGGCCGCCCCCCGCTGCAATTTGCTGACCCGGGATCTGGAGCCTCCAGGCTTCAGTGCATGACATCCAGCATTCAGAGACCACAGCGCCTAAAATCAACAGGAAAAAATAGCCCATGGAAATGGACGCACACTCAGCCAGAGAGTGGAAGTCGCAGCAGAGAACCCCCGAACTCTCTGTGAGCGCCGTGTTTTTGTTCAGCTGGAGAAAGCAAGGGAGAAAGTAGATTAAAAGATGGAGATTTTTCAACTGAGAACTGGAATCTACAGAACACAACACATTTAAGAATCTCTGCAAACCCCAACTTTTCCTGCCACGGCAGGTCTCAGCACAAGGCAGCAGGCAGAGGTTTAATCCTGGGTGAGTCAGGCCGAGTTCCAATTATCATGCTGAGAATCACCCAGTAAGTGAAGCTGCTGTTGTCACCCAGGATTCGGGAGCTCAAAGTTGACAAGACATGGGGACTAGGCAGGGGGTCGGGGGAGGAGGGTGAAGGAAGAGGAAACAGAAAGGGTGAGACACCAAGGTTCCCAGCGGTATGCGCGGGGATATGGAGGGACGATGGTCCGAGGCTGGGACCTGGCAGGGGGTCTGCTTGGGGACTGTCAGGTAGGTGGTTAGAGCCATAGATCTGGTGGTTAGCAAAGAGGTCTGGGCAATACACATTTGGGGCTGGGCACAGTGGCTCATGCCTGAAATCCCAGCACTTTGGGAGGCCAAGGCAGAAAGATCGCTTGAGCCCAGTAATTTAAGACCGGTCTGGGCAACACAGCAAGAACCTATCTCTAAAAAAACTTTTAAAAAAATTAGTTGGGCATGGTGGTGCACGCCTGCAGTCTCAGCTACTCAGAAAGCTTAGGCGAGAGGATTGCTTGAGCCCCGGAGGTTGAGGCTGCAGTGAGCCCAGATCATGCTTGGGTGACAGAACAAGCAAGACCCTGTCTCCAATAAAAAGAGAGAAATACACATATGGGAGCCATCTGAGTCCACATGGGAGAGTGTCAAGCTCCACCCTACCTATGCCAGGGCCACGGCTCCCGTTGAGAAATGGCCTTAGGAGGCCTGGGGCTTACTGAGAGGGGCGAGCTCGTCTAGGAGTTCCAAAGTTTAAAGACATCACCTGAAAGCAGTGTGTGCTTGCGGACACTCGGACGCCTGTCCGCAGTGCGGTCATGGACAGGATAGCCTGGGCTCCACAGTGCTTGGTTAAAGGGGCCGAGGGAGGCCCCAGGAGATCAGCTCAGGGGGTTCCAGCTCGCCCCTGCTGCGGGAGGTGGTCTTCGTAGAGGTTTGGTGGAGATGCTCCTGGAGGTGTTTACTCTGCATATGGGGCTGGGCCTCACGTTGGGAGCAGCGGGCAGCACTGAGAGCTGCATTTGGGGGGCGGGCAGGAAGTTGTCACTGCCACACCCAGGGGCAGAGGCGGCTGCACCACAGCCAGCTCAGGGCCGGCGGTTGGACTAAGGGCTGGTCCTTGGGCCAGGCTGGGTCCGGTGTTTCCCTTCAGCTCTCAGGTTCTCTCCAGCCTTTCCGGAAACCTACTCATCTCCCAGTTTCCTGCCAACAAACCCCATTACTACTGAAGTCTCAGACTCTGGACTGCCAGGCCTGTTGGGTGAAGCTGCCTCCGGCCAGGAAGAGACCTTGGAGGCGCTGGGAAGGCCCAGTTTCCCTGTGCCTGGCCGCGTGGCGTTGGGAAAGTCCCTCAGTGCTCCAGGCCTCCGTGTCCCTTTCCACACCATGAGGCCCCTGGCATTTGTCCTGTGACCTGTGGGGTGTCACTCGGGCAGGAGTGGGCCGGCTCCCTGGCTCCTGGCCACCATCCCTCAGCATGGTCTGCCTGGCAGCCATGGACAGTCTGGGCTTCCACCCAAAGCGTCTGCAGGGAGCAGGTGGGGACGTCCATCCACTGTACTCTATCCAACCGCGTCTGTCATGTTTCTCCACGGAGAGCACTGGGCTGTCGAGGGGGTGCAGGGACTGTGGGGCCTCCCTACAGACATAGCCTGGGTGCCTGGCAGCTCGGCAACCTCCTTTCACCACCCCCCCCAACCACCTGCAGATGCCGCCAACCTGTGTCTGTCCTCGCTGCTTCTGAAACTCCCCTTGGGCCAAAAGGTGCCCCTGAGTTGGGTCCAGGGAGGCCCCATGTAGCTGAAGGAGCTGAGATTTTGGCCAAAAACCTCCAAGGGGAAGCCAGGTGTAGGGTGTGGACTCCACGGCGTCCTCCAGGCTCACTTCCCCGATGGAAACGGAATGGGGACACTGACATTCCGGGGAGAATTCCGGCTGCTTTGAAAAAGGCGGCGCACAGAAGACGCTCAACACCATCACCACCAGGAAATGCAGATCAAAACCACCAGGAGGCCGGGCGCGGTGCTCACGCCTGTATTCCCAGCACTTTGGGAGGCCAAGGTGGGTGGATCACCTGAGGTCAGGAGTTCAAGACCAGCCTGGCCAACATGGTGAAACTCCTTCTCTACTGAAAATACAAAAATTAGTTGGCATGGTGTGGGCACCTATAATCCCAGCTGCTCTGGAAGCTGAGGCATGAGAATCACTTGAACCCAGGAGGCAGAGGTTGCTGTGAGCCGAGATCGCGGCACTGCACTCCAGCCTGGGACAGAGCGAGACTCTGTCTCAAAAACAAACAAACAAACAAACCAACCCCCAGGAGATCTGCCTCACACCTTCAGGATGGCTAGAATTAAAAAAACAAAAACAAAACACAGAAAACCAGTGTGGTGAGGCTGCGAGGAACTGTACCCTCATGCCCGGCTGGCGGAGGTAAAATGCTGCAGCTACTGTGGAAACCAGTGTGGCAGTTCCCCAAAAAGCTAAACGTGGAATTTCCATAAGAACCAGCAACTCCACTTCCAGGTACAGACCCAAGTATCCATCCACTGCCAAACTGAGAAACCAAACGTCAAACACCCCTCTGATAGAGAGCTACCCAGTCATCGACAGGCAGGCAGTCCTGACACAGGCCACAGTGTGGGTGAACCCAAGGACGTCACGCTCAGTGCAAGAAGCCACGTACTGGATGGTTCCAGTCCCATGAAATGCCCAGAATGGGCCAGTGCCCAAGGACAGATGCAGGGGAGCGGCCACCAGGGCAGAGGAGGCGCCACTAGGGGCTGGCGAGGGGCCACCGGGGCAGAGGAGGGGCTGGCAAGGGGCCACCGGGGTGGGGGAAGAGCCAGTGGTTGTCAGTGGCTGGAGTTTCCTTTTAGGGTGATGAAAATGTTTTGGGGGCCAGGCACAGTGGCTCATGTCTGTAATTCCAGAACTTTGGGAGGCTGAGGCGGGTGGATCACCTGAGGTCAGGAGTTCAAGACCAGCCTGACCGACATGGCGAAACCCTGTGTCTACTAAAAATACAAAAATTAGCCAGGCATAATGACGGGCACCTGTAATCCCAGCTACTTGGGACCAGCTACTGAGGCGGGAGAATCGCTTGAACCCGGGAGGCAGAGGCTGCAGGGAGTCGAGATCACGCCACTGCACTCCAGCCTGGGCAACAGAGTGAGACTCTGTCTCAAAAAATGTTTTGGAGCAAGGTGGAGTTGCCACCGCCCATCATGAATGTGCTGAACGCCACCACACTGGCCTGAACAGAACACTTTAAAATGGGTAATTTTATGTTATGTGAATTTTACCTCAATTTAAGAAAAAGATGTCCTAGGGCCCTTTGAAACGCATATCATAAGGAGCGAATTTCCTGTGGAGCCTCGCCTGGCAGGGCGGCCACACCTTCCCCACGTTCCCTCGGCAGGTTGCAGGTGGAACACACCGCGGGTCTGCAGGCGCTTGGTGGTGGAGCTGCTTCACACGCGGGAGCGTCTCTTCCCCGCGCCAGCCCAGGAGGGGGGGGTTACTCCTCCCTTCCAAAGACCAGGGGCAGGACAGGAGAAGCTTCTGTGACTTTGCCGGGATCAGAGACAGTCCAGGATTCCAGCCTAGTCCTATCAACCCTGTATCTTGGTGCTCCACCTGCCAACCACCCAGATGCAGGGGCCAGCACAAGACGGCCACTGTCCAAGTCTGTGACCTCTCCCTTGTCCCTGATGTCACACCCCCCTCCCACTCGCTGTGGCCTCTGTGCTGGTCTCCATGATGCTCAGCCGCCTTCGTCCCGGACACTGCACCCCTTCCGCCCGCCCAGCCCACAGGCTACCACTCCCAGGCTGTCCACCAGGTGGCAGTGAAGGTCACCGATGTCAAGTTCGTGGCTCACCCTCCCAGCCCTGCACCCGCCCTGGCTGGAGCAGAGTGGTCGGGGCCCAAGGAGCCCTCCAACCTCATCAGGCGAGGGGGCTGTGACACCAGGGACCACTTGTCCTGCAGAGCAAAGCTTATAAAATCCAAATGCGGTCGGGCGCGGTGGCTCATGCCTGTAATCCCAGCACTTTGGGAGGCCGAGTTGGGCAGATTGCCTGGGGTCAGGAGTTCAAGACCAGCCAGGCCAACATGGTGAAACGCCTCCTCTACTAAAAATACAAAAATTAGCCAGGTGTGGTGACGGGCGCCTGTAATCCTAGCTACTTGGGAGGCCGAGGCAGAGGAATCGCTTGAACCTGGGAGGCAAAGGTTGCAGTGAGCCAAGATCGTGCCACTGCATTCCAGCCTGGGCGACAGAGCAAGACTCTGTCTCAAAATAAATAAATAAATAAAAATATATAAAACCCAAATGCAGCCAACACAGTGGCTCATGCCTCTAATCCCAGCATGATGGGTGGCCAAAGCAGGCAGATCACTTAAGTTCAGGAGTTCAAGACCAGCCTGGGCAACATAGCGAGACCCCATCTCTACAAAAAACACAAAAACTAGCCAGGCATGGTGGTGTGCATCTGCAGTCCCAACTACTCAGGAGGCTGAGGTGGGAAGATCCCTTGAGCCCAAGAGTTCAAGGCTGCAGTGATCCAAGAGCCCATCACTGCCCTTTAGCCTGAGCGATAGAGCGTGAGCCTGTCTCAAAACAAACAACTCTGGCGGGGCGCGGTGGCTCACGCCTGTAATCCCAGCACTTTGGGAGGCCGAGGCAGGCGAATCACAAGGTCAGGAGATGGAGACCATCCTGGCTAACACGGTGAAACCCTGTCTCTACTAAAAATACAAAAAATTAGCTGGGTATGGTGGCGGGGGCCTGTGGTCCCAGCTACTCGGGAGGCTGAGGCAGGAGAATGGCATGAACCCGGGAGGCGGAGCTTGCAGTGAGCCGAGATCGTGCCACTGCACTCCAGCCTGGGCGACAGAGCGAGACTCTGTCTCAAAAAAAAGAAAAAGACCAAGAACAAAAACAAACTCCAAATGCATCTGAGTCCCAAGTCCAATCTCCCAGGCTTGACGCACAAGGGCAGGCCCCTTCCAGCGAACCTAAGTCAGCCTCTCCTCCAGCACCTCCAGCCTTTTGGAGACCCTGCCCTGCCCAAAACCACTTGGAAATCACCAACTCAACTTCCCTTGGAATGCATCAGGGCACTCCAATGACGCCGTGTCCTGGCTGGAGTGCCTCAGCTTTTGCAATCCTGTGCAGAATCAAGGTTTTCCCTGGAGCCACAGAATGAGGAATCGCAGCTGAATCCAACACCACTGGCTCCAGGGCCTCTGAAAGCTGAGTCCCGAGGCCGCACAAAGGACTCTGTTGGCTTCTGCAGCCGCAGAGAAAATCTCAAAATCTGGGTGAGAATTAGCAGCAGACTCCAGGGATCAGCAGCCAACTTTTCACACCAGCCTTGTCTCTAGGCTTTGGAGCTGTGCCTGCAAAGGTCACATGGAACCAGTTGGACTGGGGGGAAAATGCCACCTGAATCTGTTTAGAATAATTGTTTTCCCCAAGTGGATGGAATATTCTTTTCATCTGGGCAGCTAGGAAACAGCTCAAGTTTTCCGTGAACCTCTGCAGAGATTTCTGTGTCTTCCAACTTGGTGAGAAGAAAAAGAACTTGCTGGGGGAAATGATATTCTCAAGCTTAACACTCAGATCATTTTTTCTCGAAATCATGTTACTTTCTGGCCAAGTGTGCCGGCGAAGCCACTGAGACACGCTCCTCACATCTTTGGAACATAAAGGCCCTGGCAGTAGCTTGCGGCGCGCTTTGGAAAACTGCTTGGCTCTCACTAGAAACGCAGCCACCCCTTCTCCAGGCCCTGGTAGCTCTGGTATTAAGTTGGCTGGAGACCGGCTTGGCCAGGGCCGCCATCTCCAGCCAGCCCTGGGGCAACTGCCCCCGGCTGTGTCCTGCCCTGCCCGTCTCCTAGCCCCTAGCCAGAGGCAGCTGCGTGGCTCTGTGGCTGGGCTAGGCTGGGGCACTGCGGCTCTGCGCATGATAAGCCCGGGAGATCCTTCCTTCCTTAGCACTACTGGCTCCAGGAGCACCTATTTAGGTAAACTCCATTCCTGCAGGTGTCCACTCCCCTACACATCCAGCCTGGCCCCTCGGCCAGTTTTGCCTTCACCCTGTCCGGTTCATCAAGACATCCCGCTTTCATCAAAGCTCTTCTAGCACATTCTGAGGCGAGTCATAGAGGGACATGGGAGTAGTCACGTCTCATCAAAGAGAAAGGGACCTCACATTCCCGGAGCACCTACCACGCACACAGGCTGACTGTGGGCTCCCACTGCCAGTGGGCAAAGGACCCCAGCTGCTATGTGGTCTGACGCTGTGCAAGCGAACATCTGTGCAAGTGGCCATGCCTCCCCATTGGAGCAGCCCTGTCAGGTCAGAGCGGCCAGAAAGCTGCGCTGCACTTCCCCTATTAGGGTCTAAGGTGGAAGACCCCTTCCAGATGTCCTTGGTGTCTAGATGGACGAGAATAGCGTGTGGCTCTCAGGTGAGGAGAAGGAAGCAGAGTGCCAGGAAGAGCTGGGAAGGGGGAGGCACCAGGGCACCTGACGCTGTCCCTGTTCCACCTCCGGGGGGACACGTCTGGACCACTCAGGAGAGGCCACACTGCATCACCACCCCAGACAGGAGACGGCAGGCAGCCCCAGACTCCCCTGCCTAAGTTCAACTCCAAGCACCAGGGCAGGCGTGCTTCCTGCATATCACTGGGAAGGCCATGCTGTCGCTCGTTGATCTGGATTCATGACGTCCACCCGGCTCGTCTGTATTCCGTCTGGGTGGACGTGACACTGGGCTGCTCCACTGGGAAAACACTGACCAATCATCAGAATGTTTACGGACACAGTGTTAGGCAGTGAGCAGGAGAAACTCTGTCCTCAAAGTCCCCCACCCTCTAGGCACCTAAGTGGGGTTTTATAGGATCTGCTGCAAGAAGATACAAAGTGAGATTTTAGGGCCCAAGACAACATTTCAAAATCTGGCTTTAAATAAACATGGAATAAAAGAGAGAGAGAGCGCGAGCGAGAGTGAGAGCCCGGAGCCTCCAGCAGCTGAAATTAGAAGCAGCCAGCCCCGGGCAGGGAAGCCATCTGCGCCGCGCCGAGCAGCATGGAAACGTCTGGGCCCTCCCTGACGGCATGCGAAGCGGCAGGGACCTGCGGGAACACACTGAGGTCTCGTTTTCCAGGTGTCCTCCAATTTCAGATTCTGAAGAACAGATTCCCTCTGCTCCCTCCAGAAATACCTTTCAGATTACTTTCAAGGCAATTTAAGTCATTTAAGAGGCAGAGTGATAAGAAAACAAAGACAACATTTCAGGCGGTAAATGAAGACTAATTATACTGAGCGTGAAGCAAAGTTCGTCTTTCTTCGTCTTTGCTCAGGGCGGTTGAGCCTGAGAACGGCCCCCAGTGCCCAGAGGGCCCAGGTGAGGGGCTCGTGCACCTGCCCCTCACCTGGCTGCTCAGTGTCTTCTTCCTGCTTACCCAGTCACTGGCCATTCCCCCATGCTGGGTTCAGAAGATGGCGAATGGGCCCAGGACTGGGGCGGGCTCCCACCCCTGCCCGGGGTGGTGCTGCGTCGTGGGTGCCCGTGTCCCTCCTCCCCCTCCAACCTGCCCAGCTCCGGATGCATGGCTGAAGCAGCCAGCTCGGCCAGTTCATCCCTGCGCCACATACGTCCTTCCTCCAGCCCCAGACCCCAGCCTCACCTGGGCCGGTGCAGGAGAGCCCAGCTATGCTGGGTGAGCTTCAGACTGTCACCTGCCCGAGTTATTTAAATCCACATTGTCAGCTAATGTATTCTAATAAGCAAGTGGGTGACCAGGCTGGCAGGCTCCGGATGACGCTGACATATAACAAGGCGGGAGGAGTACGGAGCGAAACTCTGAGACTCACTTGCGCCCCGGTGCTCACCCCCGCGCTGCCTCCCACAGGCACCTGGAGTCACGCCACGCGATGTGCGCTGGATTATATAAGGGGGCTTGTTGCTGGGGAACCTCTCCCCGCCCACCCCCACCAGGGCAGGCTCTGGAGGGAGGCCGCATCTCCTCTGTCCCCGCCACCCTCAGGAGGAAGCCCCTCCGGCCCTTCTGGCCCGGTCTGTAGGGAAGCTCTGTGGAACTCTCTAGGCTGCCTCGCTTTGAAGGCTGAGGCTGGACCATGTCAACACAGGGTCAGGAAGGGCCCTAGAGGCCATGCCCACACTCCTCTGTTGGTGTGGAGCTAAGAGCAGGCAGGGTCTCCCTGCCTTGCAGACAGTGGTCTCAGCCCATCCTCCAGAACTTCCTCCCCGTCACGGGCCACGTACTCTCTGCAAGAGGAGAGAGGGGACATCAGATGCCTGGACAGGCAGCAGTGCACCTCCCCGGCTAAGGCCAGAAGTCTGGCCAACACTGTGGCTGCAGGACAGCCGTGAGCCACGCTGGGTTGTGGGCACCAAACCCAAGGCACCATCTGCCAAGGAGGCCAGGCGAGAGCCACGTCTGGGGTGGCAGAAGGGCTGAGCCGCCTGCTGGACCCTCGTGCCTCATGGCCTCAGCTCCACTGTGGGCAGTCCAGCTGCAGCCACAGACGGGGGGAGGGGTGCGGGCCCACGTGCCTGTCCTCAGGATAAGGGGCCAGTCCACACGGTGCTGGCCCCCGGGGCTCTCCGTGACCAGCAGCACTGGACAACAGGGGCAACTGCTACATCCACTGATCCCACAGTGGAGAGTGGGGACCTGGGGGCCAGGACGAGATTCCAGGGTGAGGCACAGGTGACATCTTCGGACCCCTGCAGGCCAAACTGGAGGCTTGTGCAAGATCACTGCCCACTCCCACGACCACCTTAACTCTAGCATGTTTTACATTCATGCAGTGGTTACAAGGATACCCCCACCCCCCAGCCCGGTTTTCTCTTTGGTGACATCTTGCATCAGTCCATGCGTTGATGACGATCAATGACTCGATGCTGCTACGTTATTATTAACTAAAACCCATACTTTACTCATATTTCCTCAGTTTCCCTCCAGCGTTTTCTTTTTCTCCCAGGACCCCATCTAGGATCCCACATGACATTTAGGGATCAGCTATCTTCAGGTTCCTCTAGGCTGTGACAGTTTCTCAGACTTTGCTTGGTTGTATTTTTTTTGTTTTGTTTTGAGACGGAGTCTCGCTCTGTCACCCAGGCTGGAGTGCTGTGGCGCCATCTCGGCTCACTGCAACCCCTGCCTCCTAGGTTCAAGCGATTCCCCTGCCTCAGCCTCCCGAGTAGCTGGAACTACAGGCGCCCGCCACCATGCCCAGCTAATTTTGGTATTTTCAGAGGTGGTATTTCACCATGTTGGCTAGGCTGATCTCAAACTCCTGACCTCGTGATCTGCCCGCCTTGGCCTCCCAGAGTGCTGGGATTACAGGCGTGAGCCACTGTGCCCGGACTACTTTCCTCAGTTTTGATGACTTGGGCAGTTTTGAGGAGAGCTGGTTTTTTGTAGAGTGTTCCCCTGTTGGAATTTGCCTGATGTTTTTCTTTTTTTGAGACAGGGTCTTGCTTTGTCGCCAAGGCTGGAGTGCAGTGGTGTGATTATGGCTTACTGCAGCCTTGACCTCCTGGGCTCAAGTGATCCTCCCACCTCAGCCTCCAGAGTAGCTAGGACCACAGGCATGTGCCATCACGCCCAGCTAATTAAAAAAATTTTTTTTTGTAGAGAAGGGGACTTACTACTTTGCCCAGACTGGTCTTGAACAATCCCCCCCTCGGCCTCCCAAAGTGCTGCGATCACAGGTGTGAGCCACCGTGCCCGGTCTACTGGTGTTTTTCTGATGCTAACACAAGGGTTATGGGTCTGGGAGGAAGAGCCCAGTGGGGAGGCACCCCTGTCGCATCTGCCCGCGTGACCTCTCAGTGGTGGTGCCAGCCTTGACCTCTGGGCTGAGACAGTGGGTCGGGCTCTGCACTGTGGAGATGCCTTGCCTACTTCCCACACTGTGGTCTCTGGAAGGAAGTCACCATGTGCAACCCACACAGAAGGGGCACGAGCTGGGGCCCCTCCCTGCACCCCTTACTTTATTTAGAGATGAAATTTTGCTCTTGTCGCCCAGGCTGGAGTGCAGTGGCACAATCTCGGCTCACTGCAACCTCCACTTCCCGGGTTCAAGTGATCCTCCTACCTCAGCCTCCCAAGTAGCTGGGATTACAGCTGCCCACCACCACGCCTTTTTGTATTTTTAGCAGAGATGCGGTTTCACCATGTTGGCCAGGCTGGTTTCGAACTCCTGACCCCAGTTGATCCACCTGCCTCAGCCTCCCAAAGTGCTGGGATTACAGGCGTGAGCCACCGCTCCTAGCCGGGCCCCTTCCTTTTAAATGTCAGCCTCTGGAGTGACCATCTGTGTTGAGTTGGGAGCTCTTCAGAATGTCCCACCCAGTTGTTGATGATTCTCTGCACTATTTATGTTGCTTTATGCCTGAACTCCTCCCAACAACGCTCTGCCCTCCACTGAGCAGGGGCTCAGAGAGGCTGTGACACCTGTCCCCAGCAACCAGTCATCTAGCACAGTGGCGCCCGGGCCCGCCTATGCCAGATGATGTCCCCTCGGCACTGCCCACCCCCTACTACCATTGGTGAAGAACCCGGGAGCCCGTCCAGCCCATCCAGGAAGCAAAGAAATGGTGCTCCGGACACCATGCGGACAGCTTCACCCGCCGACCCTAGCCAGGCCCAGCCACTCCCACAGCACCTGGCACGGAGTGGGAAGCAAGCAAGGGCAGGCGGGGAGAGAACAGCCTCCTGGCTCTGCCCCAGACGCCTGTCCAACAGCACTCCAGTGCCTTCCGGTCTCTCCCGCTCTGGAACTTTCCGGTTACTGATTACAAGTGCTTTAATCCAGGAAAGAAATGAAGGAAGAGGAGTTCTGATTGGGTGGACCCTTCTCTTGGAGAGAAGGCAAAGCTGCCAGGCAGAGGGTGGGAGGGAGAGGAAGAGGAGAGAGGAAGCTCCCTTGACAGGCATAAAATGTCCCCATGATTGCGGACAAGTGGCTACTCTCAGGCCACATTCAGCCGAGGCCGGCTGAGGCTGGTCAGGAAGAGGGAGACGGAGGTGAAAGCGGGTTCAAGTTTTGCTAGATGGTCACCTCGGAAAGGGCTCCTTCTGCTTAGCAAAACTCCTCAATCCTTCGCCTGGCTTGCCAGGAGAACAGCTTGCTTGAAAAGCAAAGGCTGTCATCCTGTAATTAAATCTGAGACCCCCCCCCATGTGACGTTGAGATGAAGCCACTTACATAACTCAACTAAAAATAAGCTGATGAAGGCTGCACACTTACACTCTCTGCCTCCAGCCCTCCTCTCCCCAGCGGTCCATCGTGCTGGCTGACCCACGGTCCGCGTCGCCTGCTGTGGCATCAGGTTCTTGTCTGAAGTCACTCCTGCCTCCGGCCCCACTCGGCACCCTGTGTGCATGAGGGCCCATCGCTGGTGCCCTGGCTGCAGACCCCTGGCTCAGAGCTGGGGTGCCGAGGATCCCCCGGCCTGCCCAGGCGAGGGCTGACGCTCACAAGAGGAGACCTGCTGGATACTGGCTCCGTCTGCCTCCTCCTCAGTGACTCTGGATGAGCTGCTCATTTACAGAAACCTGCTCCCACCCCCACCCCACAGTCTGGATTTGCGAAACCTACCCCACCCCACCCCCAGTGCAGGAAGAAGGTGACCCTGGTCTGGGTGGGGACAGAGCATCTGGGAGGGGGTGGTGGCTGGCAGTCTCGGCGGCTGGCAACACCTCTTCCGCTCTTCCTTCCTGGGAGGAGGCGGGCAGGGCGAAGCCTCTCCGCTCAGTCCATGGTTTCCTTCGGGACGTCTCGTAGAGGCGTGGGTGAGATCCCAGGTCTGGGCCACAGTTTCTAGCCATGCTCCCCAACCTTCAGGCAAGCAGTCAGGTTCCACAGCTACCCCACCACACTCTCAGAGTCGAGGGGAACAGGAAGAGGGGGTGGTCTGTGAACACCTCCAAAATAAAATGCGTCGGGACAAGAGTGCCCTCCTAACTCCACCTGGAGCTGGCGTCAGGGCGATCTCTGGATGCCCAGCCCATAAGCCTGGCCTGTCTCTTCCTGGAACCCTTGGTACTCAACCCCCCAGCCCCTACACCCTTTAGAAAGGCTTCCGCATCAGTGCAAAAGGCCTCACAGGACGCTGGTGAAGGCAAGCACGGAATGCCCGGGGAACATCCTCGGTGGAGACCTTCCTGGAGACCACTGGTGCAGGGCAGATGCCAGGCGGGCACCGAGTTCCTTGCCCTTATTCTCCATTCCTACGTATGAGGACCTCACCACGTCCTGTTCTGCGCCTGTCATCAGCTGCGGTGCGTCTTCTCAGGCGCTGAGCTGGTCACCTCCATGTATGGCAGGTGTTCTGATAACCCTCTTCTCAGGGAAGGCCTCCGGCCCGCATTCAGCCGCTTGCCCAGCTGCCAGGTGGAGGGAGCAGGCCCAGGCACTGAGACTGCTGAGCCACTGGCCACCTGGAAAGCAGGCTGGGCTCTGAGTCGGTCACCGAATGTGAACGTGACTATCCCTTTGGACAGGAGTAGCGCGATGATGAGCAGGCCTGCCCAGGAAGTAACGCTGGGAGCTTCTAGAAGTTGGAGCGGGACCCAGGACCATGGGAGCTTTTCCGGAGGGGCCTACCTCTGCTGTGTTGCAGCTGATAGGAGCAGCAGGGCCTGGAGAAGAACTGTCCCCAGGCTGACTCCCCTCTTGGAGTGAGGAGACCTCCCCTGTTTGCCTGCCAGCCTCCATCTGTCATCTTGGTTCCAGCCATTCAACTTTCCTCCAGGCGAGCAGGGCTGCTCTACCCCCACCTGCTCCGTGTTGGCCCCAGACCCAGTTTAGGCCAGTGGACGTCAGTCCTAGGGCTGCGTGTGAGGTCGGTGGGTGCAGAGAGCACAGCAGGAAGCTGGCCTAGACAGAAAGGGGTCAGGGTCAGTGGAGATGCTCCTACCTTCAGGTAAATTTGTTAGGGCCAGTTTGAGCGAGCTTTCTGTCATTTGCCACCAAAAGAATCCTAGAAAATAAATATACAGGGATCTTCCCCCAAACACTGGAGACAATAAAGAAAAAGGAAGCAGCCAGGGCCAGAGCTGGAAGGAAATTCAGCTGGAGGAGAGGAGGCGCAGGGCTGTGGTGGGAGGGAGGCAACGCTTCCTGAATCTTACTTCCCTGGTCTTTCCATCCGCATGAGCCCGTGCACTAGCCCCTGCCGATGTCTGGGGGTCTGCCGGCCAGCTAGCATAGCTGGGTCTCCCCCAGGGGCCTGACTCGTTGAAGGAATGAATGAGTGACTGATTTTCCAGGGATGGGAGGCTGGGAGAGTGTGAGGTTTCATTAAAGGGAAGCGCTCAGATCTGGTGTTTTACATGTAAAGCAAATAATTCCTCTACGTTAGCCTAATTTATGTAAATATTTCTCCAAAGGAATTGTACTGGGAGACCTACGTGCCAACTCGGCCAGCTTCCCCCGCAGAATCCCCCCTTGGGACGAACCTTAAGCAGGACCCTTTCTAAAAACTGGAGGCAGCTCCGACTCCCCTATTCCCCCTACGAGGTTCCGCCACCCCCCAGGGTTTTCCACCTCCAGAGAGTCCTCCGGGGCCCTCGTTTCCTACTGCCGTCGACCCTGCCTTCCCCAAAGACCCCTTCCCCCAAGTAAACTGCCTCCAACGAGAATCTTCTGCCAGCACGAGGGTCCTCCCCTTCCCTAAGGGTCGCCCTGTCCCGAGGACTTCCAATAGGAAACTCCCTTATCCCCTCTCCAGATCCTCCTTCCCACGGTCCTCCCCTATGATCCTCTTCCCCAACCCTCCTCCCCTAGAGTCCTCCCCTCTCTAGAATCCCAGGTCCAAGTCCCCAAGCGCTGTCTGCCTGTCTAGGGTCCTCCCCAGAGTTCACCTTCTGCAGGATCCTCCCTCCAACTCCTCTCCTCATGATGCTCCCCCGAAATCCTGCTTCTCCAAGTCGTCCCCCACTCCAGGGCCGAGCTCTCTCCAGGATCCTCCTGCAGCACCCCCTGCCCCA
>NW_012098097.1:14846730-14853166 GCF_000951045.1 Mandrillus leucophaeus
CCTGAAGGCCGCGGCCGGCGCCCTGGCACCGTGGAGCTTTTCCAGGCGCGGTTGCGCGAGCCTCGGGCACTTCCTTCTCAACAGGCTTTCCCTTTCCACAACTCCTGCCCGGCGCCGATGCTGGGGCCTAAGGTGGGAGGTCGAAGCGCGGGCAGGCTGGATGGGTGGACGGATAATCCATCATCTTATGTAACCGCGGAGAGAGACGACTAATTGTGTAGGAGGCTGACGTGCCTACCTTTGCTTCAGATGTGTTAAGAGTGGCGTCCACGTTGTCGTCTGTGAAATGACAGGTTCACATCCGAGGGCCGCAGAGCATCGCTGGAAGCCTCCGCTGCCGCCCCCTCCCCGGTCGTTTCTGTGGCTGGGATAGACGAACAGGGCCTTGATTTCGTCTTTCTTCAGCATCCATTCTCGGTCCGGACCCCCACGCCTGAGCCCAGCAGCTCCCGAGGGGCAGTTTCTCAGAGGAGAAACCCCTGCCCTGGGTGGCCCTGGGTCCTAGGCGATCTCTTACAACAAAGATGTGCTTTGTTCCAAAACTGTCTGAAGGTTCAGTGACAGGCTGGGCTTTGAGTGGAGTGGGTATTTACCCGGCAGTTGCTGGTTCATGCCTCCTAACCGGATTGCGCCCTACCCGGCAGAGTAACAGTTTCTGATTGTGTTAGGCGGCCAAGGCGTGCCTGGCCGGGGGCCTGCAAAGCGCTCTTAGCCCTCAGGCTTCGGAGAGCCAGATGGAGGCTTCTGGGGTGGCCCCTCTGGTTCCAGCCGGAGTGCAGGGGGCAGATTGCATTTGAATATAGCTTTCAATAAAGTTTGTGAAGTTGGGGCCACGTCCGTCTGGAAGGATTCTGAAGGCAGGTGCTGTCGACTAGATGAGTCCTAAAGCCATGTCGGAGCCCCGGGTACACAGGATTCAGGGTGACCTGAGGAGTCGGCTTGGGAAAGGCACAGGCCCTGCGGTTAGGTTTGGTTTCACAGAGTCTGTGGCATACGGTTCTGGTCTTGTTGCTCTGTGGAAGCGCACGCCGTCAAGGGAGGGAGGTTTATTAAATTATTAGTCATTAGTTCCATTACGACTTGTTCGTGATTGCAGAGGGTGGAAGAGCAGTACCACGGCGGAACATCTTTCCTGTTTTCTCTGCTTCTGCACTGAAACCAGAAAGCAGGAACTTTGGTGGTGAGACTTGCGGCGGGGTGGGGGGTACGTGGAGTGGTTTTGCTCTGGGGGACCGACCCCGTGGTCGTCCTTAATAAAACTCTCCTAACTGGCAGTCGGCCTTCACCTAGATGGAGCTGTGATTTATCTGCGGGTCTGAGTGAAATCTGTTGGTAGGAGGGTGGCAGGAAAACTCTTTAAGACTGAGTGTTTGGGGACTTTGAGCCCCTATGGACGCAGACTAGCAGGTCCGGAGCACGTGAAACACACAGGTTCTGCCTTTCGTCTTCCACGGGTGGGTTAATTGGTGATTTTCTCAAGTGAAGATGTGGCGGTTGATGATTTGATTTGGCAGGGCTGGGCGCGATAGGCCCGAGTTGTCTGAAGGGCCGACCCACTTTGGAAAGGCTCTGCCCGGGCGACAGGCTTGCACGGCTGCTGCACACACGCGGGCTTGGTTTTGTGGGTAGGTGGCTCCGGCTGCCACTCTGGGTGCCTGACTGCTGAGTCTTTGAGTCCTGGTGCTGTTACCTTTTGTGCTTTGTCACTGGGGATCTCAAGGTGCCTTGGTAGTGCCGGTACTGGTTGGGCAGCCTTGGCAGTGTCGGCCAGGCAGAAACTCAGCCCACATGGAGACACAGTCAGGAGACCGCTGAAGCCACCGGTGTGCACGCCTGGGCCGGTCCAGCCGGTCCAGGCAGTGCTAAGCTCCGTCGTCTCCTGGGACGGGGCTGCCTCTGGCATCCCTTTCCGGGGCCGCTCTTGTGCCTGGGTTGGCGGCTTGCAGAGCCCTGGCACTGCCTCTTGGAATGGCTGGGCTGTGGCCTGCTCAGTGTCACCCGTGATGCGGCTCAGCTGTTTGGTTTGGCCCTTGCATCGCCTCAACTGCAGTTCTGAGTGGTGTTTGCCTTGGCAAAGGAGGACGCTTGTCCTTGGCCTTGCTGATTAAAAATGTGAGAATAAAAAGTGCAGTTTTGATTTTCTTCCCTGTAAGAATCTGTAACGCAGACTTTGACCTCTTTTCTGGTGGCTCCATTCCCTTGGGAACTGTGTCCTCGGGGAATTTCATGGAAAATGACGGGGAGGGGAGGAGAACGCTTGCCAGTGTTTGCAGAGAACACAATCTCAGACCTTCTGGGGGCAGCACCTGGGCTGGACCCTGCAGGGGTTGGGAGGGCGAGGCGAGGAAGACCCCTTCCTCAGGAGCCCGGGCCGGGCCCTCGCTCAGGCAGCCCTGGGTAATGGCCCAGATGGAGGGATGCGGTGCTGGAATCTGCCTCCCCCAGATAACTGAGTGGCCTTTGGTATTAAGGCTACTGAAACTGCAGCCCTCTTGCGGGAGCCCCGAGCATCCCTGCGTGCTGAGGGGCTGGCTCTCTGGCTGGCTGTGGCTCCCGGAGTGCCAGGCGACTGCCAGGTGGGCGTTTGCTTCACAGTCCTGTGTCCGCAGAGACGCCCTGGCTCCCAGGTGACCCATGCATGACCTGGAGTGTGGCGGCTCCAGCACCTTCTCTGGGAACAGTGCCATTGAGCCACAGCCTGTCCTAGAACATGTGAGGTGGGAGAGCATCCGGGGAGGAGGAGGGGTCCCTGTTACAGCCGTGGCCTCGGCCTTCGTGGTGCCGAGGCTCCTGGCCCTGGCTGGTCACTCTCGCAGCTGGTGGGGAAGCCAGCCTGGCAGGGCCGCGGTCATGCTTCGAGGAGACGGGTGCCACAGGGTTGCTGGAGCCAGGAGCCAGTTGGGTTTGCCGCCTCTGGTGTGATTGGTAAGGGCTTGTGCCAGGTGGTGGGTGTCACGTGCTGGGTGGCGGGGAGCCCACTGCCGGCTTTTCTGCTCCAGGCCTAGCCGCTCCTCTCTGCTACATCCAGCTTCTTCGTGGGATGTGCAGAGCTCACCGTCCCCTCCATTTGCAGACTGTGGTGCGGGGAGGTCTCTGACAGGCACCTCCTGGCATTGGAGCCGCCTGCCTAGGGGGCAGCAGACCCGGCACCTGAGGAGGAGGGAAGTCAGAGTGCTGGGCCCAGCTCTGTGCGCGTGTGTGTCCATGTGTGTACGTGTGCATGCGGTGCTTTGTTTTCAGGGATGCTTCCTGGTGTGGCCCCTGTGGGCACCGTCTTGCCGCAGGGCGGCGGGGTCTGCTGCCACTGAGTGGACCTGGCCTGTGTTTTCTCCCCGTGTGCATGTCATGTTCTCTGCTCCCCGCCCTCGCCACCGCCAGCCTTTAGCAGGGTGCGCGTCTCCCGGAGTCGTGCTGATGTGGTCCCCTTGGCAGGGTGGCCAGGGCACAGAGACCAGTTGCCGCGTCTCGCTGCCCTATGGGCTGCCTAGCCTCTGTGGGCTTTGGTCCCGGGCACTGTGCTGCCAGTGTTGGCTCCAGGGTGCGCGGCCCTTCTACTGGCGCTTGCTCAGCGTCCCATGCCTGCTGGCCCCGGGCAGTGTCCAGCGCTCGCTTGGCATCCCATGCCTGCTGTGCCGTTGGTGGTTGCGTGAGGTCCGTGTCTACTAATGGATGTGACCAGGCGGTTCTGGGACGTGGTGCTTGTGGAGTTGTGGGCTGAGTGGGAGAGTGTCTTTTCCATGCCTGTTGTCCCCACAGGCCTTGCCTTGAGCAGGCGTCCTTCGTTGGGGAGATTGGTTGACTCATGGGACTGACCAAGTGGACTTGAGGTTCAGGGTTAAAATGAAGGCCGGTGCTGCCCTGGGCTTTCAGGGGCCACCATTAGAGGGGAGGGCAGTGCGTGGGAGCTGCCGGGAGCTGTGTTCCTGTTGCTGTCTTGTTTGCAACTGAAGGTTCCAAAGGTCGAGGCCTGAGGGCCATGCCCTGTCTACTGGCCACGGGCACCGTGGCCTGAGTTGTCCAGGATAGGTGGTCTTGCAGGGGAGGGCTGCTGTGTGGCCTGGCCACTGAACAGGAGAGGCCTATCCCCCTTCCAAGCTCCAGGAGGCGGGCTGGCCTAGAGGCTGAGGCCCGGTGCGTCCTTCTCCCCAGTTCACAGGTCTGGGTCCTGGTCGGGGGAGCAACCCCAGCATCACTGCAGGAGTGGCAGGTGGTGAGCAGAGCTGGACATCACCACTTGTCCCCATCCAGCCTTGCGTGGCCCTCTCTGCCGGCTGCCACCATGGGTGGGGGACACTTGCATTGTCTGTGGAGCTGGGGTGCTACTAACTGCTGGCTGGCTCCTGTCCTTCCTTGCACTGAGCCAGAGTCTGCCCTGTGTTGCCTTCCCTGCCTCCTTGTCTGGGTGACTTTCTTTGAGGCCCCAGGATAGGGAAACATCTTCGTGGCTGCACAGAGCCTGTGGTCCCCTGGAAGCTCTGTATTTGGGCGGCCGGCGCTGTCAGCCGCCCCCCACAGCCTGCGCTAAGATCCCTAGTAATTACAGGCAGGCGGGCCTGGAGCTGGCACCGGCCTCCAACGCACTTCCACCTCCCGCGAGCGCTGATTCATTCCTGGCCCCTGGTGGTTCCTGTACAGCTGCACGATGACTCGAGGGGCCTCAACCCAGAGGCAGAAGGGGAGGCCGAGAAGGGACCCGTTTGGCTGTGACTGCAGGGGCTCGATCTCTCCTGCCCACGGATGCCTCCGGTGGGTCTGGAATGGTGGCCAGCCTGTGAGGGGGACCCACTGGTATTTGGGAATGAACATATCTCGTTTCTGGATTCTGGAGCGCTCATGCTTGAATCACTGTCCGCCTTTGTTGAGGTCTGCTCGCTCCAGCTGTCTGCTCCTCAAGCAGTGGCCTGGGCCCTCTGAGGGCTCCCTGGAGGTGGTGGCGGCTCATACCGCACGTGGTTGGAATCCCTGTTTCCCAGGGCTGTGGGCAGTGCAGGCTGAGGAGGTGGCCCTGGTGGGGGGCTGGCCTAGGCAGGCTGAGGGCTGTTTCTCCTGCTGTGGCCCAGGGGCTCTTGGTGTTGGTCCTGCACCAAGGGGACCAGAAAGCCCAGGGAACAAGAGTGGAGTAGGCGGTGGAGATGGTGGGGAGGTAGGCCTGAGCCCATGCTGTGCTGAGAAGTCCCTTCCACGGGGCAGGAGGCTGGGGGTCTGCCCCTGGCGGGGGCCCGTTTCTGCCTGCCAGGCACAGTGACACCCTCAGCATCCCCCTCAAGTTATCCCCGATTTGTCCTTGGTCTTTTTGACTCACGCTACAGAGCCTTGTCTGCTGGCTCTTGGTTTGGGCACCCCTGAGCCTTGGAAAATCCTGCCTGGTCCTTGGGCTTCCTGCCAGGCCTGCCAGGAGGAGTTTTGCCTGGCCTGTTCCCTGGCCATATGACCTTGGCCAAATCTTGCTCCCTGGGCAGTGGGTACAGCGGGCAGGATGCTCCCAGGGTCCATCCCAGGTCAGGTGGCACCAGCCTTGGTATCCTCAGTGCTCTTGTCCTCACTCTGATGGGCGGGGGTAGGATGCGCGCAGCACCATCAGATCTGATGTCCTGGACCGTGAGGTGCTGGGGACCCCTTGGAGGGGAAAAGGCTGTCAATTATAACAGGGTGCTTTTTTTGTTGTTGCTTAGAGTTTTTGTATTATATTTACTGGAACAGTTGTCTTAAAATTGGGTAGTGTTTTGTTTTTTATTTTGAGACGGAGTTTCGTTCTTGTCACCCAGACTGGAGTGCAGTGGCACCATCTTGGCTCTTTGCAGCCTCCACCTCCCAGGGTCAGGTGATTCTCCTGCCTCAGCCTCCCGAGTACCTGGGATTACAAGCACGCGCCACCACGCCTGGCTAATTTTCTATTTTTAGTAGAGACGAGGTTTTTCCATGTTGGTCAGGCTGGTCTCGAACTCCCAACCTCAGGTGAGCCACCTGCTTCAGACTCCCAAAGTACTGGGCTTACAGGTGTGAGCCACCGCACCTGGCCCTGTTTGGGTAGATTTTTAAATAATCATACGTTGAATTCATGTGAAGTAGGTTGGTAGGGTTTTCCTAAAGCTTACTTTGCATGGAGAGCCTGACTTCTGAGCCACGTTTCCGCTCTGGGCTGTCAGTGTGCATGTCCACTGGGCACCTGCCCCTGAGCCGCCAGGGGTGCCAATGCCAGAACAGCTCCTGAGCCTGGCTCTGAGATTTTCTCCCACGCCCCTGCTCTGCCATTTTTGTTACTGGCACTTTTTTTTTTTTTTTTAAAGACAGAGTCTCGCTCTCTTGCTCAGGTTGGAGTGCAGTGGCATCTTCTCAGCTCACTGCGAGTTCCACCTCCCGGGTTCACACCATTCTCCTGCCTCAGCCTCCCGAGTAGCTGGGACTACAGGCGCCCGCCACCTCGCCCGGCTAGTTT
>NW_012098097.1:14853266-14865343 GCF_000951045.1 Mandrillus leucophaeus
ATCCGCCCGTCTCGGCCTCCCAAAGTACTGGAATTACAGGCTTGAGCCACCGTGCCTGGGCCTTTTTTCTTTCTTTCTTTTCTTTTTTTTTTTTTTTTTTTGGAGACAGCGTCTCGCTTTGTTTCCCAAGCTGGAATGCAGTGGTGTGATCACACCTCAGCTGCAGTCTCAACCTCCTGCGGTTACACAGTCCTCCTGCCTCAGCCACCGGAGTAGCTAGGACCACAGGTGTGCCCCACCTGTGTGCCCCACCTGTGTGCCTGGCTAGTTTTTTTTTTTTTTTTTTTTTTTTTGGTGGAAATGGGGGTCTTGCTATGTTGCCCAGGCTGATCTTGAACTCCGAGGCTCAAGCAGTCCTCCCACCTTGGCCTCCCAAAGTGCTGGGATTCCATGTGTGAGCAAAGGCACCCTGGTGCTTTCTTGGTCAGCAGGTTTTCAGACAGTGGCCAGGCCTCCTGTTCCTTCTTTGGATGGTCCTTATGTGTTTTGTACACTGAGCTGTCCAGGCGTGCCGCTGCCTGGTTGTGGCAGGGGAGAGTCAGCAGGTGGGCCATGCGAGGTGATCGCCCGCATGTCATAACTGCCCCAGTGGGAGTCGCAGGACGCGAATGGTGGAATGCGCTGGGGTAGCCCAGGTGCCTGTGCTGGTAAAGAGCGACATCTTGACTTTAGAATGGGGGTGGGGATGGTGGTGGGGGAGAGGGTATCCTCTGACCGCCGGAGCTGGAATCTGTCCAGTAGAGGGTTTGTCTCACCCAGAGCCAAGCGTGGTCTGGGTGGATGCTGCTAGTGCCAGGCAAAGTGGCCTTGCCACTTCTAGACGGGGGTTTAATTTAATTTAATTAATTAAGACAGAGTCTTGTTCTGTCACCTAGACTGGAGTGCGGTGGTGTGACCTTGGCTCACTGCAGCCTCTGCATTCTGGGCTCAAGCAATTCCAGGAAGCTGGGATTACAGGTGTGCAGCACCACACCTGGCTGTTTTTTGTATAGATGGGGTTTCACCATGTTGCGCAGGCTGGTCTTTAACATCTGGGGTCAAATGATCCTCCCACTTTGGCCTCTCAGAGATTACAGGCATGAGCCACTGTGTCCAGTCTAGGTGGGGCTTTTAAACCAGTGGGTGTGGTGGAGGCCGAGATGCCGCCTCCTGATGTGAAGTGGACCTGGGTCCTTGTACACTTCTTTTTCTTCTGAGCTTGTCCAGCCTCCTCTTCCCTGGCCGACTCTGTCTGGCAGAGGCAGCCTGTGTCCGTCTCCATTTGTTCCACCATGGAAAGCCCGTCCTCACGCAGTCCAGGCATGGATGGAACACCAGCCTCCACCTGTCCTGCCCCTGAGCTGAGACTCCAGGGCCTCGGTGACTCCAGGCCGTGGAGCAGAGCCATGGGCTGCGGTCCAACTGGCGGCAGGAGTCCCATCTAGGGATGTGGCTGTGAAGCTGGGGTACTGGGGCGTGGGTGGTGGTACCGCTGTCTCACGCTCTGGCTCTGGGGACGGCTGGGCCCACAACATCCTGGCACCCTGGAGCCCTCGCCACTGCTCACACCGGAGCGTCCTGGCACCCGGGAGCCCTCACCGCTGTCCGCACTGGAGTGTCCTGGCACCCGGGAGCCCTCACCGCTGTCCGCACTGGAGCGTCCTGGCACCCGGGAGCCCTCGCCACTGCTCGCACTGGACACTGTGCTGGGTGTCCTCTGTGCACAGCCTCGTTACTGTTGCTTCATGTGCAGGTCCTGGGTGTCCCTATCTGACAGGGGATCCTCGGTTCGGGGGAGAAGTGTGTCCCCGCCCATCAGCTGGAGTGGCTGAGCCCATTGAAACCGGCCAGCCAACTCCAGGGCCCTCTGGCTCTCCAGCTGTGTGTCTGTCCTTCCGTTCAGGAGTTCGAGGAGTTCAGGAAGGCATTCTCGCTGCTGGGCCTCTGTTTTCTCATTAATTCAGTGAGACAATAGTGTATTTCCTGGCACAGAGAGAGTACTGAGTAAGTGGTGGCCACGATCGCTAGCTCGTGGGACGGAAAGTTCTTCAGAGATCAGAGGTCAGCGGTCCGGAGCAGGAAAGCCCCACCCCGAGGCTGCTTGTCGCTGTCCTGGGCGCCTGTGTTCCTGAGTGTGGCTGCAGCCCCCGGACTGGGCCACACCTCCCACCTGCCTGACCTGAGGTTGGCAGGAGGAGGGGCGGTACAGGCATTCCAAGGCTGCCTGCCTGCTTGCTCAGCCACAGTCACTCCTCCAGCAGTGAGCCCAGCCCGAAGACCCGGCCAGAGCCTTCACAGGGAGGGGATGGGGCAGTGGCCTCGGGGGTTCTTGCAGGGCAGGCGGTGACCAGACTTGGGTCTGCGATTGGCGGTAATGAGTGACCTAGTGACCGGGCCTCTCCACTTTGGAGGGGGACTGACAGTGCCCCAGACGGGTGAGCGCACAGGAGGGCTGCGGCGCCCGGCTGGTCCCTATGGTGTCTGTGCCCTTTTCTGTCCTTATTGTAAGGCACTGGTCATATGGGATTAGGGCCCGCCCCAGTGACCCGAGTTACTTCTTTTTTCTTTTTTTTTTGAAACGGAGTCTTGCTCTGTCGCCCAGGCTGGAGTGCAGTGGCGCGATCTCGCCTCACTGCAAGCTCCGCCTCCCAGGTTCACACCATTCTCCTGCCTCAGCCTCCCAAGTCGCTGGGACTACAGGCACCCGCCACCGTGCCCGGCTAAGTTTTTTGTATTTTTAGTAGAGACGGGGTTTCACTGTGTTAGCCAGGATGGTCTCGATCTCCTGACATTGTGATCTGCCCAACTTGGCCTCCCAAAGTGCTGGGATTACAGGCATGAGCCACTGTGTTCAGCTGACCCCAGTTAGTTTTATCATCTCCTTAAAGACCCTGTTTCCAAACACAGTTGCACTCGGTAATGCTTGGGATTAGGACTTCAACACATGCGTCTTGGGAGGGGACACAGTTCAGCCATGACACCCAGTGGGCCCCACCCTGCGACGGAGGTACAGTAGCTGCTGGAGGGGCCAAGTCTTCCATGCTGCCTGGAGGTGGCCACCTGTCTTCAGGCTGATTGCATTAGGAGCCTGTGATGGTTTTCTCCTCTAACCTCAGTCAGAGCGCAGCCTGCAGTTTATCACAACAGGAAGGTTTCCACAGGGACAGCTGATTCCATTGAACGAGCAGTCAGCTGGTGAGGGGCCAGCTCAATGCTGGCCACAGGTAAAGGCAGCCAGAATGCACTGTCCTGTATGGGCTGGGCACCCCGTGAGGCTGAGCAGTTGTTAAGTTCTGTGACCCAGGCCAGGGTGGCCAGACAGTGGAAGGTGTTTGTAAGGGGCTATGTCCCCATTGAAGCTGAGATAGGCAGGATGTGCCTCTCGGACAGGAAGGAAGTGGCCAGGCTACTTGGTGCTGTGTTTGGACTTTGCTGGGCTGTGGCTCCTCCTGCGCGGGCCGGGTAGTGGTGGCCTGCGTGCAAGGCCCCACGTGTGGCCTTTGTCCTTGTGGGCCTCTGCTCCTGGGGCCCTCATTCAGGAGGGCTCAGACTTGGGGCCCCTGAGAGTTGCGGACCCCAGGAGAAAGCTTGCAGAGGGCGTGCAGGTGTCCAAGGCCCATGGAAAGGGAGATGCTGCCGAAACTCTGAAAGGGAAGCAGGGCCCCGGGCTGGGAGCCCAGGGGAATGGCTGTGTGGCCCTTCCCGCAGGCGGAGGGCAAAAGTGCCTGGCTCAGGAGCTGGCCTTAGCGTTGGCACTTGTCTCTGTTGTTTTTAGTTGCAGCATTCATGTTCCCTGTCTTGGGGCCTTCCCAGGAGCCTGGCGGGTAGGGCAGGCAGCATGAGGGAAGGAGTCCCTGCACCTCGGGCCCCTCCTGGTGGAGGACCACCTGCTCCTCTGGTCACATCTGGGCACCGTGCCAGAGACACAAGGAATCACTTTATTATGATGATGCCTTTTCTGGGGTGCTTCTAGAGGCTGAGAACTGGAGCTACCACCTTAGGGGACATCCCAGCCCCTCATGCTGACCCCACCATGACCTGTGGCCAGGCTGCCCGGGCCCTGCAGGAGTCCCTGGTATGGGTGGGACCTGGGTGTCTGTCTTCGGGCTTCCAGGAGGGGCTGGGATGTGCTCTCCATCTGTCTGACCTGTGTGGCTCTGGGGAGCCTGGGTCAACCAGGCTGTGCCGAAGCTGCCCTTGGAGAAGCCTAGTGGCCCCTCCTGACCCCCCTGTTCTGGAACAGGCTGGCCCCCTCCTGCCTCCAGAGAGGCACCTGCTTCCTGACACCCACAGCCCTCTGTGGGGTCTCATGGCCTGTGGGGGCTCGTGGTGGGGGTGCCTGGCATGACAGAGGGTTTTGGCCACAGAGTTTCTTCCTGCCCTTGACTGTGGGGACCCCATTAGTACAGGGAGGCAGAGCTGCCAGCTCCTGTACCCCCAGCCACAGAGGGTAAGGAGGAGGGTGCTGTCTCTGCCTGGTTTGTCACCGTTCCTCTTGGGATCCCGTTCTGCAGCCTCCAGCTCACCTTCAGGCTCCTGTCCTCACCCTACGGGCTGTTTCCTCCCAGAAGCTTCCATGCATTGCCTTGTTTCCTAAATCCGTGTACATGCGTTTGTAGTTTGTCTGACTCGAACCAAGTAAGATGCAGTTCAAGATCTGCCTCCTCCAGGCAGCCCTCCCAGCTGGGCTCCTGGAGTTGGTTTTTTTCCTTCAGGAAGGATCCTCCAGGACAGATGTCCAAGTGTTTAGAGGGGACAGGACCGTCCACGCCACTCCAGCCAGGCTTCCTTCACACCGCCAGAGCCCCCACTCCTTGTCCGGTGAGCCAGCTCCCAGGGCCTGGAGCTCATCAGTGCTCCTGTGTGTGAGGTCAGCAGTGGCCTGCCCTGGAGGACGCTGCCGCCTTCCCGATGCTCTCTGCCCACAGAAACCCCCAACCCCCCTGGCAGCCAAGGGAACTGAGCCTGTGGCCCCCGGACAGCAAGCCCTGAGGTGTCCTCCTAGGAGGACACTGTCCACTGCTGCAGGGCCCCTCCTGCACCTCCCTCCTCTGTGCTGGACATGTGGCCTGGGGCTTCCGGGCTTGGCTCTGTCCCGTGTTCCCTTCCCTGGAGCCTGGCTTCCTAGACAGGGTCCCACCAAGCCTACATGGACCAGAGCCGTGGGTGCGGTGTCTGTGTGTGGGGCCCTGACGCCGTGGCCGTGGTGGCACAGTGGGCTGGGGGAAGCCCCTCTGGCACTGCTGGCCCTGCAGCTGGCACCGGCTTCTGCCTGTTGCAACAGAGGTGGAAGTAAGGGCAGTGGTCCAGTGGGCAACAGCAGCCTGGCCCCTCAGGAACTGTGCCAGTCCGTGGATGAGGGAGTGGGTGGGCAGGGCCCCTCCCCGCAACAGTCAGCCGCCGCGGGCATTGGCCCTCCTGGGGAGGCCAGACGGATCGAGTCACCGTTTTTCCTGATACTGCTGGAATGTGGCCTCGGGGAGCATGTCGGGTACAGTACCAGGAGCGACTGAGGGAGAGGGACCAGGCTGGGTGTGTGGTCAGCAGGGTTGAGGCCAGGACTCTGGGCTCCACCAAGAGCTAGTGGGCCGGCCCCTGCCTTCCTGAGCCTCACTTTCATTTTGTCCATATGTGAGATGGGACAGTGACTCTCATGGAGGGGCTGGGTGAGGATTAGGGTGATGAGGGTCTAAGGCAGCTAGGGAAGGTCCCAACATTGACTCTTTCTCTTCTTCTGAGTAGATAGAAGACACAGCTCAGCCTGGCTACACACAGACACATGCAGCACACACGGGTCCACGTGCGTCCCGCACACGCGTGAGTGTACATGCACAGGTAAACATGCGTGCAGTACATGGCCGCAGCACACACACGGGTATATGTGCATGCATGGGTCCATACGCACACAGGCCCTAGGGGTGTGGCCATACGTGCCCACCCTGGCATCTGCCTTGAGGGGCTGGAGGGAGGTGGGGGACGCTCTCCGTCCACAGAGAGACTGCTTTTGTGTGTGGCCGCCCTGCCAGGAAAGCGCTGGAGACGCGGCGTCACAGGAGGAAGAGCCAAGGGGTAAAGAGAATTCGTGAGCGGGTGGAAGGTGGGCCCCAGCACGGCCCAGGAGCGGGCAGGAGAGCGAAGTCCTTTGGCAGAGCTCCTTTTTATACACGTATTGGCCGCTCTCCTTTGTTGCCCAACTTGGGAGGACGTGGAGATGATGGGGGTTTTGCTGCCTTGCGCCTGCACGGGCCAGGCCGGCCCGCAGCCCTGAATCATAATGGCCACAGTCTCCAGGCTGGCCAGCAGTGTCCGGCAGCTCGCCAGCAAAAGGGCTCCCTGGGCTCATCGACATTCTCTGGCGGCCACCTCTAACTGGTGGACACGGCCCTCCCATTTGTACCTTCAGAAATGCATAGCCGGGGTCCCTGGGGGCTGTAGTAGGGACAGCTGGGGTCCCTGCTGTGGTCAGGGCCTGGATTTCATGCGACTCCAGGGCCACTGGAACATCCATCTCTATGGGTCTCCTAACAGGAGGGCAGCCAAGCATGCGGGCAGCCCTGGGCAGGGACGCCTCCTCACCTGGCGTTTCGCAGCATGAGTCCTATGAGGGGAAACCTTCCATGGCATGTGTGGGAGCCTCTTGTGGGCAGACCCGCCGAGGATCACCACCCCGGGGTGGGAAAGGTGTTCCCTGGTCAGTGGTGAATAAACAGGGAACCGGAAGTCCCTGCCAGCCCAGAACGCTGCCCGGGGAGCCAGCGCGTGGTCACCAGGGCACAGCAGAGCTCTGCACGCGCCGGGCTGCGTTTGCGCCGCACAGGTCCTAGAGTTTGAGGACAGTGTGATGGTTGCTCATGGTGTAGGATTTCTCTCCTGGCAGGGGGATGGGGTCACAGAACCCCTGCACAGCGCTCTGTGCCCGTAGCCCCCAGGAGCCTCTTAGTTTTGTTGTGGTCTTGAGGATGGCACGACGTGTCCCTGAGCGCCCTCAGTGTGGACAGCTGGGCTTTAAACTCACTTCAGACCTGCCGTGTGGGCGTGGCCCCTCTGAGGGCTTGAGGTTATTTACTTGTGCAGTTTCTCCCTCCTGGCCTAGGCTTTTCTGTTTTGCAGCCCTTTGGTGTTGGTAAGAAACAAGCTCCCTTCCCCTTTTAAAGCCCACAGACCTCCCCGCCCCGACCAGCACTGTCAGGGCGTCAGGGTGTCTGAGCTCAGCTCCTTCCTGGCGGCATCCTGCAAAAAGATACACTCGCTCCATGACTTGGAAAAGCCGCGTTGGTGTGGCTGAGAACTGAGTTCTTTCCGCCTGGGGCCGCCGCTGTTGGTGTTCGTTCCAGAGGAGCTGGAGCTGCCTGTCACTGGCTCCCTGGCCCCCACCCCGGGACCCCCGGACACTGCAGAGCCCCTGTGGGTTATGGGTCCCCGGACCAGGACCTTGGCCTAGTTAGGGGAGTCAGAAGTGGAAGTGGAGGCGGGAGTGGAGTGTATGCCCCACAGGGGGCTGTCCTCGGGCTGGGGACCTCCACACAGGCCCACTGGGTCAGGATGGCCCCTGCCTGAGCTCTAGGAGAATGGATGGACTCGTTAGGGGGCTCAGAGAGACGCCTGACCGGGGATGGTCTCCCAGCAGAGGGGCTGGGCTCTTCATGGGCCCCTGGGCTCCTCCTGTGGCTCCCAGGAGAGGGAGGAGCCCGGAGGAGGGGTGGGTGATGCCTGCTGTGTGTGCCTGAGGCAGGGCTCCACAGAAGCCTCTCTTCGGGCCCAGGGGCTGGATGCAGACGTAGGAGGAGGAACTGGCCCTTCCGCCTGGGAAGGGAGTCCCCCCTTACAATGTCTGCTCAGTGGAATTGATGCCTCTGCCATTGCCTTCGGGCCAGGACGGCAGCACCTGTGTGTCCTGGCCGCCGCCCCTCTCTTGCAGATGGAGGCAGGGCCATGCCCAGGTGGCCTGGTGGCTGTTCCCTGCCCATTTTCTCCTGCATTCCTTCCGTGTGAGCTCAGCTGCTGCACTAAGGAAGCGAAACCTTGGGGCTGCCCCGTGCGTCATGCAGTGGGCATGGCTGCCGTGCTGACCCGCCGTGGTTGGCCCTGGGTGGCTCCTGGCCTGTTTCTCCTGCTGCTCAGGATGTTAGTGGAGCTCACAGGGCTCAGGTTGAGCCACCTCTTCTGCCCGGGTGTCTGTGGGGTCATGGTCCTGAAGCCAAGCACGTGGGGCTCTTGTGAGCGAGGAGTCTGCTCTGGCATGCCCACCCTCTGTGGTAGTGTTTTCACACCTGTGTCACATAGGGTGAGAAACATGCTTGATGCTGCATCTCAGCACACACACTCACAGATGTGTACATGCACACGCGAACACACGTGCACACATGCGTGTGTCTGTACGCGCACACATGCACACAGATGTGTATGCAGACATGAGCACACATACACCAGAACACTAGAATCGGCCGCATCCACCTCACTTGGCTGATGCCCCCTTCTGCTTGAGTTCATTACAATAAACACGCATCCAGCAGCATTTCCCGAGCGTCAGTCCCGATCTGCTTGATCAGTTTGAACCAGGCTGCCGAGAGCACTCCAGGTCCCAGCATTCTCCTCTCTGCTGGTAACTCTCAGGCGTCGTCTCTGGCTCACGTTCTCCTGGGCGCCAGACCCATCTCACACACTCCCTGTGTGGCCTCCCTGCCCCGGCTCCCAGGCGCTCCTGGGAGTTAAAGCGTCCAGGCTCCTGGTTCGTTGCTAAGTATTTAGTTCAGTGCTGAGCCTGCTCTGCTGCAGCATCCCCGCCCCTAGAACAGAGGCCTGCGTGGTACGTGCCTCTCCTCTCCTGACATCCCGGAGCATCCAGTGGGTCTCCCGGCATATGCCAGAGCCCTTGGCTAAAATCTAGTCTCCCCTGAGCAGCCAGAGGGATCTCTTCTGGTTGTTTTTTGTTTTTGTTTTTAAAAAATTTTTATTTATTTTTTTGAGACGGAGTCTCACTGTGTTGCCAGGCTGGAGTGCAGCGGCGCGATCTCTGCTCACTGCACCCTCCACCTCCCAGGTTCAAGCGATTCTCCTGCCTCAGCCTTCCAAGTAGCTGGGATTATAGGCGTGTGCCACCATGCCCAGCCAATTTTTGTATTTTTAGTAGAAACAGGGTTTCACCATGTTGGCCAGGATGGTGTCGATTTCCTGACCTTGTGATCCACCTGTCTTGGCCTCCCAAAGTGCTGGGATTATGGCCATGAGCCACCATGCCCAGCCTGTTTTATTTTTTTTAGAGACAGGGTCTCACTCTGTCATCCAGGCTGGAGTGCAATGGCACAGTCACAGTTCACTGCAGCTTTGACCTTGCGGGCTTAAGCAGTCCTCACATCTCAGCCTCCTGAGTAGCTGGGACCACAGGCGTGCACCACCACACCCAGCTAATTTTTAAATTTTTTGTAGAGATGGGGTCTCACCATGTCACCCAGGCTGGTCTTGAATGCCTGGGCTCAAGTGATCTTCCCGCCTCTGCCTCCCAAAGTGCTGGAATTATAGGTGTGAGCCACCACATCCGACCCAGCGACCCAGTGGGATCTTTTACATGTAGCTGGCCCATCGCTCTGCTCAGACCCTCCTTAGCTTCATGCAGCCTGGCCTCAGGGTGTATCCCACTGCACCCACCTCTTCTTCTTCCTGCCTCCCCTGGGCCCCTTCCACCCCCACGTCGGGTCCTACTTTCCCAGGAACTCACCGTGGGCCCTGCCTCGGGGCCTTTGCCCTGCTCTGGTCTGCCCACTGCTGTGTGGCATGGAAAGTGCTTCCCTGCCTGCCTTCCACGTCTTGCTGAGCACGCCTGTCCCACTTCTCCGGAAGCGCTGGGCCCCGGTCCTGCATTCCCTCGATAGACGTTGGCTCTGTGAGAACAGGAATTTGCGGCTGAGTGGATGCTGCATCCCCCACCCCTGTGCACATGGGCTCTGGGCTAGCACGCTAAGGTGCCCTCACCCTTGCTGCATCCAGGAAGGAAGGGGCACCTGCCCTGGGACTTGGCTGGGTGGCTTTACCACTGGAGGTTCCAGCACGGGCAGGACTGAGGTGTTCCCAGCCTGCTGCAAGCCGTGGTGTAGCGCAGAACTGGGGGCCTCGTTCCCCGAGAACACACACCCTGGCCGTAGCTCGGGGCAGGGAATGGAAGACACGTGAAATAGCAGGTTTTCTGGAGCCAGATCCCGTGGCGGGGAGTGGCTTCCTTGTCCCTAAATGCCCTGTTTATCTGGCCTGTTGGCTCCGGAGGCTGAGGCCAGGTGCTGGGAGAGGGGGTGGGGGATGGAGTTGCCCACAGGTTGGGGCTGGGTGGGTGGGGGCCCCACAGCCTTCTGCTCGTCTGTGACAGGGCTGGGCGGCTTCCCTTCCCGTGATCCTGGGGAAAGATCAGGATCACATCATAACAAGCGACCGGAAGACACGGGAGGCGGCTGCGCCAGGGTTTCTGTTGGAGCTGCTCCCCGGGCCCTTGCTGGCGGGGGTTGGCTGTTGATTGTGTTATGCGGGTAGAATTCTCATTTGGCTGTTGTTTGTGTGTGCCTGTTTTTATGCCTTGTAATTAAAACATTTATTTGGCCTTCACAGTGAAAATCTAATTTCTTGAGTCTAAGAACTGCTGATCTTGGCACCGAGATGCCCGTCCGTCGGGCAAACAGACCCAGAGCCGTTGGATTATTCATAGCGTGGCATTTGCAGATCAGGCTGCCGTGGCGCTAATCAGAGCTGATGTTTGGTAATTGATGTGCTGAGTAGGATTTTAGTGGGAGGGGGGCGCCACGTCGGTGAGTGACTGTGTGTGGCCGGTGGGGGCCCATCTGGGCTGACTCAGCCGTGCTAATGGAACGGCCCCTCGGCGGCAGCGCGTCTGAGCGCCAGTTGTGTCCTGCCTCCTGCACCGTGCAGACGCGCTCCTTCAGTCCGCAGACACTCGCACGGCAGGGTTTTTTCTCATCCCTTTCGTACAGATGTGAAAACTGAGGCTCAGGAAGGTCATTTTCCCAAGGACTTTGATCAGGGGCATGGCTGGGATTTGAACTCGAGAAGCCCACCTTGAGCATTTGTTGTCTCGACCCCTGGGAGGGGTGCCTGGCCACCTCTGTGTTCGGACCCTTCGGAGTCACCAGGGTGACCTCTGCCAGTAATGCTGCTTCTTCTCTGCTTTCTTCCAGACCATCATGGAGCAGTTCAACCCTAGCCTCCGGAACTTCATCGCCATGGGGAAGAATTACGAGAAGGCGCTGGCAGGTAGAACTGCGTCCTGGCCCTGTGGGGTGGGAGCTGCTTCCTGAGCTGGCACATGGACTTGGGCACAGCCTGTGGGGCCTGGTCAGGAGCGAAAGGTGGTCTTTTGTTCCAGCAACAAAGCCGGACAGCGGCTCTGAGTGAAGGTGTAGCCCATGCACTCTGGACTGCGTCTGCCGTCACCGTGGCAGCATGCCTCTGCCTGTGCGGGCTGCTCGTGTCCCGTGGCATCTAGACACGGGAGGGGTGCGGATGTCAGTCCCTCAGAATCATATAGAAACTGTGGGATCAGGGCTGGGATGAAGCTGTTGGTAACCGCAGCAGTTTTGGCTTTGGGACCTGTGGCATCTCTCTGAGTGAACACCCTGCTGCTCCTTCTCACAAAGAGCCAGGACAGAGGGTGTGGGGGGCTGGTGGCTGCAGGGCCATTCCATTCTTCCCACTGTCTCCCTGGGACGCAGCCCACCACCCCCACCCCGCCCAGGCGCTGCGCCGCGGGGTCTTGGGTGCCCCTGCGTCTTTCCGTCCTGGTGGGGAGTGGCTTCCTTGTCCCCAGATGCCCTTCTCACCTGCCCTGTTGGCCCCGCAGGTGCTCATGGCCGAGTCCAGCCATGGATGGGGACTTGCTGTTCTTGGGCAGTGACCCCGGTGCCCCTGCGTCCTCTACCATGTCTGTCCCTGTAACTGCAGCATCTTCATAGGCAAAGTCCACATCTCCTAGCAGGGAGGAGACCGTGTTTTCCAGGTCACGCACCGCATCTCCGCCAGCCGCCCCCGGCTCCTCCACGGCTTCCTGGTGTCGCGGCACCCATGGGCTGGGTGGAGTTGGTTGTCCAGTTTTGGTGCCA
>NW_012098097.1:14866868-14869445 GCF_000951045.1 Mandrillus leucophaeus
CTGGGTGAGCAGGCACTTCAGCCCTTTGATGCCACCAAGGCATGGGTTCCTTCTGAGCCTTTCTGCTCCTGCTTGGTTCCTCATGAGGGCGGCAGGGCTGAGTGCGGAGACTTAGAGCTTTACTTCCTCCTCCTGTTTTTCGTGATGGCCTCGCAGGGATGAGCTCAGCTGTCCAGGCAGCACGGCCACCTTGGCCACAGCCAGCGGCCCTGGAGTCTCACTTCCGCGGTTTCGTTTTTCTTTTATTTGAGGCAGCCCACCTCCCCCGAGGCACAGCCCTTCATTCCTCTGCAGACGTAGTCTTGTGCCGCAGAACAAATTGTGCGCACTGAATTGAAAAGTACATAAATAAAATCTGATGAAGTGCCCAGTTACAGGCGCCTAAGTGGGTTGTGTAGAAAACGGATTAGAAATTGTAATTACGCTGCTCTCCAGGGCCCTGCCTCGCCCTTTCTGCAGCCTGGAGGTCAGGGTGGGGCTCCTTGTCAGGTGGAGGAGTTTGCCAGGCGCTCCCTGGAGTCCCTGAGGAGGAAGCCCAGGCTCTTCCCGGAGCCTGCTCCACGCCTGTGGCTGGGGAGGAGTTCAGCAAGCCCGAGCCCTTCACGCCCACTTCTGATTAGATCAGACTCTGCCTGGGAGTTGATGGGAGGCCCCTCAGGCGGCGGCAATACCAAGTGATGCTTGGTGGGCGTCCTGGTCTGAGACTGAAGCAATGGGAAATAGTTCTCCCACTCCAGGCTCGGCTTGGGGATCTGTGGGGAAATGGCTTCCTACTGCCCAGCTCTGCAGTTTCCTTGCCCGGGGTTGGTTCTTTGTCTCACGAAATACACTTAGTGCAGCACTCCCCGCCCGCCCCCACCCCGCCTGGTAGCACGTGATAGGAATCAGCACTCTGCAATTTGACTTGAGTAGCCCAGGGCCTGAACCGGTAAGCTGTGTTCTTACGAGTCAGGGGAGCTCTCAGGATTGGGGTGAAACAAGAATATCAACAAGAGATGGGTTCTGTCCAACCCAGAAATCACAGCAAGCCGAATGTTCTCCCAGCTTGTCTGGGCAGGAGACGGGGCTGGCCTGTGCGTGCGAAGACTGCCATGTTTTTGCTGGGGAAGAGTCTTGTCCGTGCCTCATGGAGGAAATAACTGCTCCCTTTTTTCTCTCCCAGGTGTGACGTACGCAGCCAAAGGCTACTTTGATGCCCTGGTGAAGATGGGGGAGCTGGCCAGCGAGAGCCAGGGCTCCAAAGAACTCGGTGAGACCCCGCCTGGCAGTCGCCTGATGACCCTCAGGCAGCTCTGGGACCCTGTCCTATGTCTAGCCGCTTTTTGATTTGACATCAGGTTTTGCCTGTCAAATGGGAAAATATTTGTCACCCTGGGAGCTGCCTTGAGGGGCACATCCTGCTGAAAGTGGGCGGTGGGTCCCGTCCCCTGAGGCGTGCAGCTTAGGGTGAGGACAAGCAGGCAAACCCATGTTTAAAGGTGCTCCGGGCAAATTGGAGTGGCTGACATGGGGTCTGTGTGCTTGGATGATGGGATTAGATGGCATGGGAATTCATTCCTGCTATTAAAATGAGTGAAAAAGGATACAGGCCCACGTGTGGTGTGGCCCTGAGGAAGACGCTCCAGCAGCGTGTCTGCTGGCTGACTGGCAGCTTATGTTATTGACGCTTTGTCTGTTTAGCAAATTTTCTGTGGTGGCCCCTACGACGTCTATGTCAAGGGACACAGGGCAAAACCTGGAAAGTCAGGGCCTGCGTGGTGGTGCTGCAGGCGTGGCTGAGGCGGAGTCCATGCTTCCACAGTCCCCTCACCTAGCTGGGTGGTGCTGAGGTCTCCTCTGCCCACCTGGGAGACCCCAGGCTGGCTGTGCCTGTGCTGATTTGCTGCTCCCAGAGCTTCCTCGACGCACGACGAAGCCTGAGTTGCTGGAGAAACCACTTGGATTCCTCTTCCCTCTGGTCACAGAGGACAGGCCGTGCTCGCTCTTGATTGTCTCCCCGTGGCCGCTGATCTGGGAGGTGGTCTGCAGGTCTGGAGACCCTCGGATGTGGAAGCGTCAGTGGGACTGGCCCTGGTCCCTTTTTTCTACTTTTCTTTTTGGGGACCGATAGCCCCCTTGACTGACAGAGGCCCTGGATGTGTCGGTAGGCAGTGGGTTGGGGGGTCCTGGGTTGCTCTGTGTCAATTCCAGCTCCCAGAAGAGGCTCCATCTCCCTAATGCTGAGGCGGTGGGGCCGGGAACCCGGGAACCAGCTTTGCCTGCCCAGGCTCCGTTCTCTCCAGTTCGCTCTCGACGTCCTGCGTGCTTAGCAGCCCCTATGGCCCCTCATTGGAGCCCCCTCCCCCCACCATGCCATTCCCTTGGGCAGGCGCGCTGGGATGTTTGCTGCAGGTCTGGTGATTGCTGGGAGCTTCTTTTTTCTTTTCTTTTCTTTTTTTTTTGAAATGGAGTCTCACTCTGTCACCCAGGTTGGAGTGCAGCAGCACGATCTCAGCTCACTGCAATTTCCGCACCCTGAGTTCAAGCGATTCTCGTGCCTCAGCCTCCTGAGTAATTGCGACTACAGGTGCCTGCCAT
>NW_012098097.1:14871424-14884960 GCF_000951045.1 Mandrillus leucophaeus
AAGTTTAGACAGGGCCAGGCATGGTGGCTCATGCCTGTAATCCTAGCACTTTGGGAGGCCGAGGCAAGTGGATTGCCTGAGCTCAGGAGTTTGAGACCAGCCTGGGCAACATGGGGAAACCTCGTCTCTACTAAAATACAAAATATTAGCCGGGCGTGATGGCCCGCGCCTGTAATCCCAGCTATTAGGGAGGCTGAGACAGGAGAATTGCTTGAACCTGGGAGGCAGAGGTTGCAGTGAGCTAAGATCGTGCCATTGCACTCCAGCCTAGGCGACAGAGCGAGACTGTCTCAAAAAAAAAAAACTTTAGACATCATCAAACAGATTCTTATTACGGAAGATATGGACTTAGCCTTTTTATGCTATCCCTTGCCCCACCCAGTATAATTATCACAATATTTGTTTAAACTCACGTACGGTGTTATCTGATGATATTAATTCTTTTCATGGCTGAGGCAGACACTGTATTACGATGACTCTACAACTTCATTGAGGTATCTGAGTGTCCAGTGTGATGAGTTTTGACGTGTGTATACCTGTGAAGCTGTGGCCACAATCACCACAGTGAACTTGTCTGTCTCTCCCAGAGTCCTTGGGCCCCCCCTCCCCATCTCCAGGCAACCACTGATCCGCTTTCTGTCACTGTAATTTAGTGTGCATTTGCTAGAGTTTTACATAAATGGAACCATACGGTGTGTCTTCTTTTTTTGTCCGGCTTCCTCGGGTGTGTGTGGTTATTCTGAGCCGCGCTGCTGCGGCGCACGTCAGGAATTTGTTGCATTTCATAGCTTGCAGGGTCCTGTTGTGCGAAAGTGCCACGGTTCGGTCGTACCCTCACCTGTTGACGGACACCTGGGTGGTTTTAGTTTGGGGCATTCCCAAGTTTGCATTTCCTTCATTAACTGATGTCGTGGAGCATCTTTTTGTGTTTTGTTCATCTCTCGTGGTGAAGTGTGTGTTAGAATCTTCCCCCTTTGTTCCATTTGGGCGTTTGTCTTCTTTAGTTATAAAAGTGCTCTGTATACTCTAGATGGAAGTCCCTTGCCAGGAATCTAGTTTGCACATATTTGATTCCAGTCTGGTGGGCCTTTCCTTTTTGTAATAGTGGTTTTAGTTTTTTTGAGAGCGAATCTCACTCTGTCACGCAGGTTGGTATGCAGTGGTGCGATCTCGGCTCACTGCAACCTCTGCCTCCCGGGTTCACGCGATTCTCCTGCCTCAGCCTCCTAAGTAGCTGGGATTACAGGCACCCACCACCACGCCCGACTAATTTTTGTATTTTTAGTAGAGACGGGGTTTCACCATGTTGTCCAGGCTGTTCTCGATCTCCTGCCTTCAAGTGATCCTCCTGCCTTAGCCTCCCAAAGTGCTGGGATTATAGGCGTGAGCCACCGCACCCAGCTCTGTAATAGTGTTTTTAGAACAAAAGTATTTAATTTTAATGAAGTCCAATGGACTGATTTGTTTTGTTTTGTTTCGTTTTTTTGGTATCACCGTTTTTTTGGTATTGCAGTTTATGGAATTTTGTTATTATGGCTCTGTGATATTTATTATGACGCCTTTGCTTTTCTGGAGTTAATAATGGCCTCGCTTCTTGGTTCGCTTTGTTTCCAATGCACCCTCACGAATTTCTCCCCAAAGCCTTAGCCACACCCTTGCGCTGGCTTTGCTGTTGGCTGGGAGGTCAGCCTCTGTCTCTTCTCCTTTTGGAGCCGCCCTGCTCCCTCCTGGGCTGCTGGGCTGTGCAGAGGCAGCTTCTCCTCCTCCGGGGTCAGAGCCCCGTGTTTTCCAGGTCCTGTGTCTTTTCTTTTCCTGTACTCCCCCCATTCGGGGAATTGTCTTTTCTTTCTTTCTCTCTTTTTTGTTGTTAGGTTTCTGAGTAGGTGAATGGGGAATGCGTTTGAGCCAGTGTGTGTCTGCCATTGTCTCTGCCTGGCGCTGGTGGCTTAACTGGTTTGGAGTTGGGGGAGGGAGATGCCCCGTGTTCAGAGTCAGGGCCTCACACCGTCCTCTTCCAGCTCCACCACTGCTGTGTTCAGGGCCATTTTGGTGCTGATTTTATGTGAGTGTTACTTTCCCCCCCACCGCAGGCTCTGGAGATGTTTGTGCTGGGGTGTCAGGAATTTCCTGACGGTATCGTTCCTGTGGTGGAGGGTCCTGAGAGGCTCGTGAACAGCATCACCCCGTGATTGGGAGTGGTGTGCCGCCTCTGGGGGCCACAGGAGCAGGGACCTGGGCAAGGACTGCGGGGGTTAAGAGGAGGGGCGAAGGAGAGGGGCAAAGGGTGTGTCCAAATGTGTGAGGTGTGAGGTGGACAGAAACAAGAGGCTTTTGCAGAAATATGAAAGGTATGGAGCGTATGAGGGGGTGAGGCTGGGAGGGGGGGCAGGGCTTTGAGGAGCCCAGGGCCTTGTTGAGATTCCAGGCTTGGTGCCACAGGAAGACGGATTTGTGCAACCTGCCTGCCTCACTGCGTCTTAGGTCCCTCTGTGTTCTTGCCACACGCAGATACATTCGTTTTCACTGCTGTAGAATATTCCATGTACGTGTAACAGTTTCTTTGTCCTCCTCCATGAGTCATTGAGTTACCCCCGGTGAGTTTTTCTAGATGAGCTGCTCCGAGGGGCCTTGAGGCTGAGCTCTCCTGCGGGATGAATTCCACAAGGCCCCGTGGGGTTGTGCGGCAGCCAGTTGTGCGATAAGTGAAGGAGGCGTGCGTCTTACTCCCCAGGCCGGGGCCTCCGCGGTTCCTCTGGCAGTTTTTGCTTTCTGTGTTTGCCGGCTGTGTTATTAAGCGTGGGTGTGGGTGTGCCTTCTTGATGAGCTGAGCCCTGGTACCGTGCGGTGGCTCGCTCTGGCCCGCAACAGTCTTATTTTTGGTTTGGTGTTGAATTTGTTTCCTGTTCTTTCTCTTCAGCCCCGGGGACGTTGCTCATTTCTGGTCACCTTCTCTTCCAACTGTCCTTGTTGCCCCGGGATAGGAGGATGGAAGGTGCTGTCCCTGCTGTTTGGGAATGAGCCAGGCCATCAGCGGGTGGAGCCCCTCCCCGGGAGGCAGAGCCCTGGTCTGTGCTGGGGTGGAGGTGCTCAGCTCAGATCAGCCCTTGCTTGGCTGGGAGGTGTTTTTCAGTGATTTGGTCTCGATACCCGGCCGAGCAGGGCCCCAGCCTGTCCTCTCTTTGCCGGTCTCCCACCCAGGCCTCTCTGGGTGTGGCCGTGTGGGGCCAGGGTTGCCACGCAAGCAGTGGTGCCAACCCTGGCTGCCCTCCTTCCTCCTCATTCCTTTCCGCTTTCATTCTTCCGTTCTTCCCACCTTTTCTTTCCCTTGTGGCACCTACTCTACTCACAGGGCAGTCTGCCTTTAGTCCTTTGGGTCTCTCTGTACCCACAGCTCTGGCCTGGCGCCACCCACAGCCGGGGAGGTGGCCTCGGGCTATGTAGCTCTCATGGGGAGGTCCTGTCTTCAGCCCCGTCAGGATGACGGAGGATTCGGCTGCACTGACCCCCGGCTAATCACTTGGGTGATGCTGCCCGCCCCCCCTTTCCCTGCAGAGCCCTGCGCTCTGTTCTTCCTGGGAAGAGTGAAGGTCCCAGCGGCACCCGTCACTGTGACCAGGAGTGCTGCTCTGAGGGGAAGAGTGAGGGTCCCGGCGGCAACCTGTCACTGTGGCCAGGAGTGCTGCTCTGAGGGGAAGAATGAGGGTCCCGGCGGCACCCGTCACTGTGGCCAGGAGTGCTGCTCTGAGGGGAAGAGTGAGGGTCCCAGCGGCACCCGTCACTGCGGCCAGGAGTGCTGCTCTGAGGGGAATGCTCTGAGGGGAAGAGTGAGGGTCCCGGCGGCACCCGTCACTGCGGCCAGGAGTGCTGCTCTGAGTGAGCCTCAGGTCTCCGGAGCAGGGAGCTGGCCTTGGCCTGCGGGAGCTTTTGTGCTTCTGAACCAGAGCCTGGCCCGGGGGGTGAAATCCCAGAGAGTCCTTTTTTGCTTTAAATGAGCAGCTGGGGCTGCCCCTTTGTTCTCTCTCCTTCTGGAATGAGCAGTGGCTGGGTCAGAGCCGGCCTTTGGTGCCGTGGGTCTTTCTGTACCTGCGGCTCTGGCCGCACCGCGCACAGCTGGGGAGGCAGCCTCGGGCTTTGTGGCCTGCAGACCTCACAGAGGGAAGGGCCTCCGGTCTTCAGTCAGAGGTGGTTTTCCCTGCAGTGAGAGAGTTTCTGCAGTTAACTCTCAGGGCTTTGCTTTGATATGGAAGTGCTTAGTCAGGGAATGGAGTGGCAGCTCCAAGTTCCGGAAGCTTCTCACAGCCCTTCTAATCCCCTAGCCGGCAGCCACCCACACTCGGCTGTCTGCTGGCTGACTGGTTTTCCAGTCCCCGCCATGGTGCTTCTGCTTTCCAGCTCCGGCAGGTGTAATTCCGGGGCACGCCCGCCGCTCTCACAGCCCCTGACCCAGTGCCCGGGTTGGACTTTTCCAGGGGCATCGGGTTAGACTTTTACCAGGGGCATCGGGTTAGACTTTTCCCAGGGGCATCGGGTTAGACTTTTCCCAGGGGTGTCTGCTCCTGGTCCTCTGGGGTTTTGTGTTTGGGTTGACTGCCAGCTCGGGGAGATTGGAGTGGCCAACTGGATCTGAGTCCCGTAGGCCAATCCCTGTGGCCCAGGAGCAAGCCTGGCAGAGGTGACCCGAGGGAGGGCAGGCCCAGCCTGTTCACAGAAGCAGTGCTGTGCGCGTCTCAGCCCCCTGCAGGGGCCCAGGGTCCTGAGCTGAGAGCCTCGGGAATCTGGGGAATTTGCTAAGATGTGTGAGTGGCTCCTCCTCCTCTGTTTCAGGCCCCTCCGTGGTGGCTGGCACCACCAGGGACTGGTGTGGAGACCCAAGGACGGAGGGCAGGGCAGGTGCTTCCCATGCCGCTGGGCCGTAGGGGTGCCTGGGTTGACGTGGCACTGGTTCTTTCTGCGGGTGGAGGGCAGCTGTCCAGTCTGCCTCACCGACAGCTGTGGTTTGCAGTGCCCCGGGACTGCACTCCTGAGCACGCCCCTCCACCCACTGCTGCTGGAGCTGCCTGTGGCCCAGGCCCTCTGGCTCCCCCACCCGAGGCTGGAGTGCACAGAGCTGGGTTGAGCCTGAGCCCATGCTGGCCAACGGGGGAGGCAGATGGGGGGAGCAGGCCAGAATCCCAGTGACCTGGGGTCCTGGTGCAGTGTACACACCTGGGCAGGTGACTCTAGCACTGTTTGCCAGAATCCTCTGTATGGAGAGAGGGTCACGCAGCTGCCCTTTGGCCTGGCTTTGTAGGGAGGCTAATGTCGAATCACCCTGTAGAGCGTTGTCGGCTCTTGAGGACGGTGCCACGTCTCTAGTGAGGGGGGCTGTCATTGCAGTGAGCGGGGCCACACCCTCCCCAGGAGAGATCACTGCACTTTGTGTGGCCAGACCCACATGTCCAGCCTGCCTCTGTCTTATATAGTCAGACCCGCATGTCTAGCCTGCCTCTGTCTGTGTGGTCAGAGGCGCGTGTCCAGCCTGTCTGTCTGGGGCCCTGGGCCTGTTGTGTTTCTTGTCCGAATGCTCTGTGGCCCTGCCATGGAACGCCTGAGCCAGGCTGTTTTGCTCAGCCCTTGCCCATCTCTGGAGGCCTCTGGTCTGTTTTTGTCCTTTGAAGAGGCCGTTGTGTACCCGCTGGTGCCCACAGCATGCTTGTTTGTGATCACAGGGCGTGTGTGTACCTGCTGGGTGCACTGGGCCTGTGCTCTGCCATCTGCCCGCCATCCCCGGGTGCCCAGGAGAGTGGCAGGAGCTCCCTGTTGGGCCAGCCTCGGAATGAGGATGTTAGCTGGCGGGCGGCATTGTCCTTGCCTGAAACTGTGGGCTGGATTTAGTCACTGAGTCACTGAGTTAAGGTGTGGTCTGGAAACTTCCTGTAGCTGTTGGCTGCAGTGCACACCTCGCTGCCCAGAGTGAGGCAGGTGTTCTCAATGCCCGCTGGGAGAGCTGGGGCCTGGGGCTCCCACGGGTCAGGTGCCCCTCCTGTGCCCGCAGGTGTCAGCCTCTCTCTTAGAGGCACGGAGTGGCTCCCTCCGTGTGTGCGGCGTCTCTGTCTCTCTGAAACGTGGGGGCCTGTGCAGAAGAGAAGGTCCTTGGTCACGTGAACCCCAAGGGGCCTTTGGGGCTGTCTCCAGTGGCTCCCGTTGGTCAAAGTGTCACTCACCTGGTAGGGCCTCCTGCTCTCCGTGAGACCAAGCAGCTCGTCCGGCTTTGTCACGGCCCCTCTGGGCTCAGGCGGCTCCGTGCACAGTGCACCCAGGAGCCCAACCTTGCTCCAACCTGCCTGTACCTCCCTCACACCACACTATTCCTCCCTCCTTACGGTAGGACACGGGCAGGGGTGCTCCAGAGACAGCCACCCGAAGAAGCCACCAGGGTGCTTGGGGAGGACTCTGCCCTGGGCCCTGCCTCCCGCCCCATGGGGATCGTTCAGGGCCCACCCTGCCCCAACCGCCTGTTCGCAGAGGCAGGCGCGTGCTCCTGCTTAACTCTGTGGGGACCCACCAGCGCCTGAGCGGGGGAAGGGGGCGGGGGGGCCTTGTGGTGGGGGGTGTGGAGGGCCCTGTTCTCTTCGGGCTGCAGCTAGGGGTGGCCCAGCCCGGCCTGCCTACTGACAGCTTTGCGGTGCAGGCTCAGCTCTTCGGGGAGATTAGCAGCCGTCCTGATTGGATTGGCTGTGTTGCAGCCTCGGCAGCCAAGTGTGGGCCCCTGGTCTGGCTGCTCGTGGTTTGATCCTGAGCCGTTTCCTGCTGGTGATCAGTAGCTCCGAGCGTGGTCGGCAGAGGGGCTGCTGGAGTCTCACTCAGCGAGAGGCTCTGAGGCCCGGCTGGGTGTCCTCTGCTGGCGTTGCTGCTGCTCTCTTTGGCCCAGCATCACAGCGGGGAGGCACCTTTCCTCCCTGAGCACTCACGCCGCAGCGTCAGGCCTCAGCCGGCCAGAATAGGGAGGACAGCTGGCCTCTCCCCTGTGATGCTGGGGCCGCCCGTCCCCCAGGTGAGGCACAGCTGATGGCACCTGCCATCCCTTGGTGCTGTCACCAGTGCTCCCTAGGGAGGGAAAGAGAGGAGCCGCTCAGCCTTCCTCCTCAAGCCAGGAGCTGCTGAGGCGCTGGCCGCCTCCGATGGGGCCCCACAGAGTGTTGGCCACAGGCCGAGGGCCCTGGGGGCACAGGTGCTGGCCCAGGAGCGTCCGTGGGCAGATGTCTGCATCTCTGGGGTCCTGTGGGACGTGGGTCCCGTGCACTTTGGGTGGTGCCAGTTGGCGGAAGCGTGGGCATGTCAGGCCTGACAGACACTGGTCACAGCCGCCCAGGGAGATGACGGCTGGCGCTCTCAGGGCGGCCTCTGCTCCTGTTTGCATCTGGTAGGGTTTGGAGCCAGTCAGTGGTTGGGAAACTCCCAGGAGCGATGTTCCCCCTTGGACAATGATCAGGGAGCACAAATAGGCGAGGCTGGTTAGGAGCAGGCCACACTCACGGCATTGGTCTTCCCCACGGACATGCGTGAGGAACTGGAGGTCTGAATGGCTTCTGTCCCCTGCAGAGCAGCTGTCGGAGAGGGTCTGTCCCCAGAGGCCAGGACCCTGGTCAGTGCCATCCGGGTCACAGGTGTTCTTTTGGCCCCAGGTGTAGGAGGGCAGCGATGCAGGGTCCACACCAGAAGCCGCTCTTGAATCCTCGACCCCCAGGATCAGTGTGAGACAAAGCCCAGGACCTAGGGAGGACCCCACAGTCAGCAGCCGCAGAGACAGAGCCAGGACTGGAGCCCGTCTCAGGGGGCTCCACTCTTGTGTCCCCTGTCCCCACTTCCCTGCCCTGAGGAGGGTGCCCCCAAGTCTGGTACTGCAGAGAAGGCCACCTCGATGGCCCCTTGGTTGTGGCTACTGGAGGGCCTGGGGGACTCCAGTTCTGCGGAGGGGTCTTTCTCAGGTTGGGCCATATCTGGTTGCCAGTGCCTCTGTCCAGCCTTGAGTTCTGGGCTGTGGGAGGCACCAGTGGGTTCCCTTGTCCACAGTCTGTGACCATTGTCCCAGACGTGCTCCTGCATGCCCACTGCTGAGCTCCAGCTGTTCCAGGCTCCGCCACTCCCCAGTCACACATTCGACAACTTGTCCGGCACTGGGCCCCGTAGAAACAGCCAGGACGGGGTCTCAGCAGCCCCGGGGTGGTCCCGGCAGCAGGGGCTGGGCTAAGAAGGATGCGCTGGGCCCTCCGGCTGTCCCTGCTGTGCTTGTTTATTTAAATGTCTGAAGGGCAAACGGCAGAACATCACCTTCTGGTAGCTCTGAATGGTGGGTCCGCGGGCGTTTGTGAGAGTCGCCTTTGTACAGTTTATACATTGGAAGCATTTTTGTAATTGTTAGCAGCAGTCACATGCAGGCGGTTGCATCACCGCAGGGCTGACTGGACTGTGTCCCGGGCAGAGACTGAACACGTGCACGCACCCAACCAGAGCACGCACGCGGGCACGGAGACACACGCGTGCACAGATAGTCCTAGGTCCAAGTACCGAGGGGTGGCACTCATGCCGCCCCATGGAGTGCTGGAGGGGTGACGGGGAGACTGGCCCCTGGTAAGGTGGTCAGAGAGACTGGGGAGCGGTCCACGGGGCGGCCCTCTGAACTGCCCACCTGGCTTCTCAGCAGCCCCTGCTCATGGCCATGGGACTCTGGGCAGCTGGGGTCCAGGGCTGGCTTCAAGGATGCCTGGTGGGAGTTCTCGAATCTGTTCCCTGCCTCTGCAGTGGCCCCTTCCTTTTCGGGAGGTGCAGTCTGCGAGGCCCCTGGAAAAGCCTAGGTGGGGGGCACGGTTCCCCGTCCATGGCAGCTCCCTCTGCCCACTCGGGGGACCCCCACCCCCGGGGCTGTCCACTCACGAGCTTGCTCTGGCCAGCACGTTTCTGGGCAAGGTTCAGTTCCCCTCCTAGCCTTTCTGTTTTCCCCGGACCTGTGGGAGCCGTGCCTAGGGCACCTTGGGAGGATGCCGTACCGTGGGACCTGAACAGGCAGCGGAGGTGGCCAGGTCTTTGGAGGTGCACTTGTTGTACCCAGGAAGATTGGAGAGTTTCTTGTTTTCTTGTTTTGGTTTTTTTTTTTTTTTTTTGGCGGTGGTGGTTTTTGTTTATTCCCCTTTTTGGAGACAAAGTCTCTGTCACTCAGGCTGGAGGCGGGGGCACAGTCACATAGCTCATTGCAGCCTCCTGGCCTCAAGTGATCCTCCCACTTCAGCTTCTGAGGACCCAGGACTACGGGTGTGTGCTGCCACGCCTGTATAATTTTTAAACTTTTTGTAGAGACAAGATCTCACTTTGTTGCCCAGGCTGGTCTCGAACTCCTGCACTCAAGCGATCCTCCTGTCTCGGCCTCCCAAAGTGCTGGGATTACAAGTGTGAGCCACCGTGCCCGGCCAGAAGTTGGTTTTGAAAGGCACATTTGCCCATGAAGAAAGGAGCAGGCTCTGCTCCAAGCTGTGGCCTGGGTCTGCCCTCCACGCTGAGCGGACGTCCAGGCAGCCTCCAGGCTGGGCATTGAGTGTACTCTGCCGGGAAACCTTGATCGCTCGTGGCCAAAAGGGAGGTGGAAACGTGGAAACTCCTCTGCCCCATCAGACCTTAAATCTCCGTGCGGACAAGGAGGAGAAGGCGCTTTGAAGGGAGGAGAGGTAGGGAGCGGTGCTGCGGAAGAGTTCCCGGTGGACGCGGGGCAGGAGGAGGCCCCAGCGCGCCTTTCCCCCTGCAGCTGTGGGAGCTGGGCTCGGCCTGGTCTCTCAACTCATGGAGAGAAGGTGTCAGGTCAGCTCAGCCCCCGCAGAACCTTGTCTCCATTCCTGTGTGTCACATAGGGGCCCTCTGCAGCCCCCATTCCAGCCGCCCTGGGTGGATGGCTACTGACCCTGGAGCCCCCCGCCTGCCTGGGACGCTGGGAGCGTGTGAGCAGATTCAGCGCCAGAGGCCCGGGCAGGCCTGAGAGTCCTTGATCCCAGTGTGATGGTGCATTGCTCGTCCAGGGCCCATCCTCAGAGCCGGTGATTTGGAGTGGTGGCTCAGGACAATGGGGGTGGGTGACGGAGGGCAGCCTTGGCCTCTGCTCTCCCTCCACCCCCCATCCAAGATCTGAATGCTGACCCAGCCTTGACACCAAGGTGGCTCTTTGGACTTGCTTGGTTTCCGAACCGTGTGTGGGGAAGCAGCGTCAGCTACCGTCATCACCATGGCAACACAAGCATTGATTTTTTTTCCGTTGGTTACTCCCGGCCACATTCCGTTTTTGCCTTTTTTGTAGGTGGGAGAAGAACTCTACTTCTCCCAAGGAGAAGCTGGTGGCTGGAGGGCAGCAGAGAGAAGGGGCGGGAGCAGGAGCCACCCCCGAGGTGGCATCCCTGGGCTCTGGGTCAGCACTGGATCTGGTCCTGTGGCCCCTCTGGGGGCTCTGACAGCAAGCTGTCCTGTCAGCCCCCGGCCTGTCCTTCCCCGTGATGAGCGTGCTCTGTTCGAGCCCTGCCCAGGTGGGTGGTGATGAGCTCTCGAGGTGCCTTTGGGCTCCAGAAGCCACGAGGATATTTGAGCGTTGTGGATATCTACTTCAGAAGGCTCCGGAAGGTGATGCATGCTCGCGGCCAGGTTGGAGCAGCTGACCTCTCACACAGAGCCCCTTTTGTGCCCCCTGAAGCAACAGAAATACCCAGGAAACGAGTGTTTCTGTGCCCTCGGCATCCGCTGGCCAAAAAGAGCACGCTGACCACTCAGTAGCAGCGCCCATCACGTCCCTGAGCCTCTGTTTCAGGGACCCAAGTCCAGCTCCCGGAAGACTCAGGGCGAGGGTCAGATGCCTTCTCTGCACCCTCCCACGCCGCCGCGAGCTGTTCTGGCTCCCACACTGCCATCCGAGCTCTGTCCAGGAGGCAGCCGAGAATTGGAGCAGTTCCCACGCCAAGTAGGGCCTAGTGGGTGGCCTGTTCCCTCCTCCAGTGCGGCACACACAGGCGCCGTAGCATGCAGGTCTATGCCTGTGCAGTCTGGGGCATCTTGTTACATTTCCTTGCTGCCCTCCCCCCGTCTCTTCCGTGATCTTGCCCACCCCTCCCCCTCTGCTTCCGGCCACCCCGGCTCTCCCAGTCTCCTAGTCTCCTGGGCCAGCATTATGGCTGTGCTGCTCCTGTTGCTTCTCCGTCAGCGCGCCCAGGCAGGCTAGGGTTCCCTGTGGGCTGTGGCTGCCATGCCCTCCCCAGCTGGCTCCAGCCCTCTGAAGCTCGAGGAGGGTGGGCTGGGTCACCTGCATTCCACCTGCCCGAGGGCTGCCACTCCCTTTTCCCAGATGGCTGGAATGCCCCAGGGCAGAGTCGGGAGACCTCCTCAGGCTCCACCTCGGTCCACAACAATGTTCCTTGATTCCCTCCAGCTTCCTGCTCCTTCGGCTCCTCCTGCACAGCCTGGCCTGACTCGTGTAATCAGGGAACAAGAGGGGCTGTCCTCGGCGTCCCTATGTCCATGCCTCGTGGCCGCCTGAGCACTTCTCAGGGTCCAGTGGAAAACTCTCCTGCGCAGTTTGACGCCCACACTCTTCAGTTTCACCTCGGTGCCAAGAGCAGATGCTCTGCTCTGGGCCCCACTTGGGCCACAGCCTCCCAGCCGTCTCCTCGTCCCCACCCTGGACTGGCATTTCCTGAATTCCTGGCCCCTGTCTGAGAAGGAGGGTGCCTTCCTGGGAGAGCTGTGGCTGGTGCCGACCCAGGTCCGTGGGGTCTTCCACCTTTGCAGACACCTGATCCCAGAGGCCCCTCCTCCCGCTCTGAGCACAGGCGGGCGGACGCTGTCTGGCAGCCTCTGCGTTTCTTTCGTTTTTCCTGACCTCTTCACCCAGCATCCTCTGCTTAGAGGTGGGTGTATGAGAAGGGACCATGGGTGTTGGGGTGAGGCTGTCTGCTGTTGGCAGGTGAATGTACCCCCAGTCCTTGCTCTGGGGCCAGGCTGTCCTGTGGGCCTCACGGACCCAGTTATCTGTGGTCATGAGCCTGCACCTTACTGATTTAATCCCAGGTGTCAGGTACGAACATGCACGCTTCCCTGATGAGAAAGTGGCATCTGGCCTGGAGTCCCTTCCCACAGCCCTGAGTATTGGGCGCCTGTCACCTCCAGGACATCCCCCAGCCAACAGATAGGTGGCAGGTGAAGGGTTCCTGCAATGGGGCCCTGGTGGCCCCAGTGGGTTGAAGCTCCCTTCATAGGTGGCATGGGGCCTTCCATCCCCATAACGCTCCAGTGGCCCCTCCCCGTTTCAGGGCTCAGCACCCCTGCTTCTCAGAGATCGAAGCCGCCATCTTGGACCTTCCCCACCGCTGTGTCCCAGCCTCCTGTGCAGTCTCTTGGTTACCCAGGAGTTTAGAGCTTTTACCACCTGGGGTGCCTTTCAGATCCTCCGACCTCTTGGTTTGTAGGAGCACCAGGCCAGGATGGGGAGGTGGAGGCTGTGCTGTTCGCCTCACCCTGGACTCAGCCAGGGCTGCCAACCTTCTTCATGGGAGCAATCACCAGGCCCGTCTCCTCGGGCCGTGCTTTGGTAGAAATGATCTTTTAACTGGCAAAGCGGAGTGTTAGCTGAAATCATCATGACATGGCTGTTTATGCTCCATTTGGGATTCGGAGTCGAGCATTTGGGGACCCTCGGGCAGGGTCTGAGCTGCTGTTTGCCCTCACAGATGAGGATAAGGGTCTGCACAGATCTGCCTGCAACACCAGCCTGCAAGCATCCGAGGCCCAGGCTCCCACCTCCCCCAGTCTTTTTCACTGTGTCTGAGATTCACGCTCCCTCTCAGCCTCTTGTCATTCGCAGACTATAAGAACATGTTGTATTTTCTGGAGTAAGAAAAGTCTCAAATCTTTAAAATGCCACTGTTGTGAAAGCCGAAGTGCGAGGGGCTCTTCTAGGTTAAAGGACTGAAGACGCCCAGAACCCCAGAGGAAGGGTGAGAGTCCTCCGGGCGCTGGCAGGCGCCAGTTCCTCGTCACTCACAGTGAAGCCCGTGTGTGACTTGTCTCAAGTGCTGATGGAGCTGTCTTCCAGGAGGTGGAATGCTGATTTGTTTTCCTAAAATGAGAGAGACTAAAGCCACGTGCCAACCCAACACAGCAGGGCCCTCGATGAGACCCTGGATCAGGGAGGAGCTTGTCAATGGCATCGTCGGGCCATTCGGGAGCATGGTGTGTGCTGATTAGAAGAGGGTGCGTCTGTGGTAACCTTCCTGTGTGTCAGAACGGAGGCGTGATGATGAGGCAGAAGGTCCTTGCTCTTAGGACACAGCTGGAGTATTGGGGGCAGGGGCAGCATCACATTGATGTCTGCAGTTGAGTCTCAAGGGACTGAAAAAAAGTGCCTGTGTCTGTGTGCGTGCACAGATGTGTGTGAGTGCCTGTGTGTGCACGGGTGCGTGTGGGTGCCTGTGTGTGCACAGATGCGTGTGAGTGCCTGTGTGTGCACGGGTGCGTGTGAGTGCCTGTGTGTGC
>NW_012098097.1:14885010-14891318 GCF_000951045.1 Mandrillus leucophaeus
TGAGTGCCTGTGTGTGCACGGGTGCGTGTGAGTGCCTGTGTGTGCGAACACGGGTGCGTGTGAGTGCCTGTGTGTGCACGGGTGCGTGTGGGTGCCTGTGTGTGCAAACACGGATGCGTGTGAGTGCCTGTGTGTGTGTGACACGGATGTGTGTGAGTGCCTGTGTGTGTGCACGGGTGCATGTGGGTGTCTGTGTGTGCATTCACAGATGCGTGTGAGTGCCTGTGCATGTACCTATACATCGCAGAAAGAGTGTTGAAGCCATTGTGGCAAAGCGCACCACCAGGGAACCTCAGCAAAGTGAATGGGTGTTTGCTGTACTCTTCCTGCAACTTCTCTCCAGGTTGGAAAGGTTGGGCTGGGAGAAGAAGAATGTAGTTCTGTCGTCTTCTAAACCGCAGGGAAGAATGGGCTTGGCAGAGCCATGACTGACAGTGCTTTCTGTCTCCTTCACCTTCCCACTGTGTTGAGCCAGAGCCATTCGTGGGAACCCCTGGGTGTGGTTGTGAAGCCGGCCTCGGCTCAGCTCACCCGCAGAGCCGTCTCCAGCCACATTCATTCCGGCTGTGCCCGCGTTTGGCGTTGGGGGAAACTTCCTGGTGCCTGTTATTTGAAGCTGGCGGCCAGGTCTGCACCTCTGCTTGGTCTGGGGCATCTTGTGGCCTGTCCTTGCTGCCCTCTCCCGGGACTACCCTCACCTCCCTCCTCACCCCTTTCCCTCTGCTTCCTGCCTCCCCGGCCTTCTGAGTCTCCTGGGCTCAGCAGATGACCACCCAGGGCATCCCCAGTTCCGCCTCAATCTTTGAACCGTGTGAAGCCATCAGAAGGAGCTCAGCCACCACGTCGAGTGGGCTGCCTTCCAGTGGGCCTCTTGTCCTGCCGTGCCGTCTTCAGGGATGAGCGGTTAATCCTTCTTGTTCATCTGCTCACTAGACACAGCTGCGTCAGAGCAGTGCCTGCCTCCTTGTGGTCCTAGCCTTGTGGTAGCTCCTGTGAGAGTGTCCTGAGTGACCCTCTCCGAGGACCCTCCCTCCATCTGCCTTTCTTGCTTTTAACCTTTTCAGTGCTATGCATATCACCACACTCCCTCTGTGCCCTTCTCTCTCAGGCAGGGGCCACTTGGAACCCTAGGGCAGCCTTTGGTGGGCCTCAAGTCCTGCTCCTCCCCTCCGTGGGCACATTCGGGCCCCTGGTACTGCCCAGCCTTTGCACTGGCCAGCCCTGGGTTCTATGTGAGGCCAGCCAGGCACTGCCACCCCTGTCCTGGCACAGAGGTTCTGCCAGGATCTGTGCATACTTTTGAGGGTCTGCTGGGAATTTTTTTTTTTTTTGTAGTGGTGGTGAATAAAATACATAAGGCGGAGAAGCAGAAGCGACCGCACCCGGGTGTTCCCTCTTGTTGGTAATCCTGAGGTTTGGTGGAAACCGGCTTCTGCTGGGGTCAGGAGGCAGCGAGGCAGACGCTCCCCAGAGTACAGCCCGAGAGGCCGGGCTGCTTGGCTGGGGGCAGCGCTGAGTCTCAGGTCCTGCCGGGAGGCACAGTCCTTCCAGAATCAGCCCCTGTTACCATCTGCAGCTTAACTCATCTGAGTCTTGCTTTATCTTCCCTGTGAACCAGGTCCAGCCTGAGGCAGAGAGGAGATGACAGGTGGACACCTGGGAGGGCTCACTGAGCTCCGCCTCGCCATCAGGGGAGGCCCCATCTAGGTTGTGGAGGATACTTGAGAGAGCCTCGACGTTCTGACCTCCCAAAACGTCAAGGGTGCTGGCAGCGGGTGAGACCCCACAGTTTGCTCTGCTCCCCGGGGCTCTGCTTGCCAGGAGACGTTTTGGCTATAAGCAGGCGAGAGCACCTCCAGAACGCACATCAGGAAGACAGATGGTGTGCAGGTGGGGCTCCGGGCTGCCATCCCCTGAAGCTGCTTCTGAAGAGCTGTTGTCGCAGCAGCTCTGTTAGAACAGGCCACACGGGAAACAGCCCGCACCTCTCAGTAGATGCCGAGAGAAACGTCTGGTGTATCCGTAGGGTGAAATTATATTCAGCCATAAAGGAGGACAGGCTGGGCGTGGCTCATACCTGTAATCCCAGCACTTTGGGAGGCCAAGATGGGGAGGATCACTTGAGGCTGGGAGTTTAGGACTCACCTGGGCAACACAGTAAGACTGTGTCTCTGTCTGGAAAAAAAAGGACATTCTATGGCTGAGCGCAGTCACTTGCACCTATAATGCCAGCACTTTGGGAGTCCACTTGATCCCAGGAGTTCAAGACTAGCCTGGGCAACATAGACCCCGTGTCTACAAAAGTGTTTTAGAAATGAGCTGGGCATGGTGGCACACCCCTATAGTCCCAGCTCCTCGAGAGGCTGGGCCAGAGGATCCCTCGAACCCAGGAGTTGGAGGCTGCAGTGAGCCGTGACTGTGGCACTGCACTCCAGCCTGGTGACAGAGTGAGACCGCTGTCTCTAAAAAGACAAGAAGGAGACTCTGAGGCAGGCTACACCGTGGATGGAGCTTGAAGACATTGTGCCCGGGGAGAAAAGCCAGACACGCAGGGTCCTGTATGATTGCAGTGATGTGAAGGGTTGGGAATAGGCCAGTCCACAGACTGGTTCCCTGGAGCTAGGGAGCAACTGCTGGGGGCCATGGGTTTCTCTTCGGGGTGATGAAAATGTCAGGGCGGTCGGTTAGCTCAATTGCTGAGCTCATGGTGCTGATGCCATGGTCGTGCACTCAATCCCCGCCCCAGCCACAGTCCCAATTTCTTGGCTGGGCGCGGCGGCTCACACCTGTAATCCCAATACTTTGGCAGGGTGGGGTGGGTGGATCACCTGAGGTCAGGAGTTTGAGACCGGTCTGGCCAACATGGTGAAACCGCATCCCTACTAAAAATACTAAAATTAGCCGGGCTTGGTGGCAGGCGCCTGTAGTCCCAGCTACTCAGGAGGCTGAGGCAGGAGAATCTCTTGAACCTGGGAGGTGGAGCTTGCCGTGAGCCGAGATCATGCCACCGTACTTCAGCCTGGGTGACAGAGAGACTGTCTCAAAAAAAAAAAAAAGGTAAAAATGGTGAATTTTATGTTATGTGAATTTTTCCCAATTAAAAAAAAAAAAAGCCCAATGTTGGGAGGACAGATGCTTGGGCTTCCTGCCCGTCCTGAGGCTGGTGGTGCTGAGCATGCAGGTGGCTGGGGTGCGGGTGCCGTCTCAGGTGCGAGCCAGGCACTGTGGGTGCGGGTGCCGTCTTGGGTAGGAGTCGGGCACCGTGGGTGCGGGTGCTGTCTTGGATGGGAGATGGGTGCTGTGGGTGCAGGTGCCGTCTTGGGTGCAGGTGCCATCTTTGATCTGGGTGCTGTGGGTGCGGGTGCCGTATTGTGTGGGAGCCGGGTGCCGTGGGTGCAGGTGCCATCTCGGATGGGAGCTGGGCGCTCTGGGTGCAGGTGCTGTCTTGGGTGGGAGGTGGGCATTGTGGGTGCAAGTGCCATCTTGGAGCTGGGTGCTGTGGGTGCGGGTGCTGTCTCGGGTGGGAGCTGGGCATGTATGCGGCTGTTGGTGTCATCTCGGGTGGGAGCCGGGCGTCTGCCTTCCTGAACTGCAGCCTCCACTCCTCTCTGACTGTGTTCTCCGCTGCTCCTGGCTGGCAGCAGATCTTGAGGATGCAGCCTCTGGAAGCCCTCAGGGCTCCTGAGTTTTGGGGTGTTTGACCTCCAGCCTGCTCAGCCCCGAGTCAGCCTCGAGCTGTAGGGGTGGCAGGTCCCTCTCCTGCAAAGTGGGGTGACAGTCCCATGCAGGTCGGGGTAAGACCTGCGGGGAGCGAGACCGGGCTCAGCCTTCAGGAGAGATCGAGGGCTGTCGTGGGGTCTCACCAAGCTCTGTTGGGATTCCAGAAAGGAGCTGGGGACTCAGCAGATGGAAAGGCCCCTCTCTGCTGCCCCCAAGCAGAACCGACTCGAGGACAGAAAGATGCTGGCCGGGCACGCCTGGGGCCTGGGCTCTGCAGCCTCACCTGACTCAGGTGCTGCAGCCTCACCTGACTCAGGTGCTGTTTTCTCTGCTGGGGAGCAGGGGCCCCAGCCAGGGTCCTGAGGCAGCCCTGTCCTCATCACTGCGCTCAGCCGGTCCACAGGAGGCTGGGCTCCCCAGTCAGTCCGTCCCGTGGAGCGGGTTTCAGTCTCAGCCTGGCGACCGCCCTGTCCAAGGTGGAGGTGGAGCTGGTGGGGTGAGGCCCACGGTGACCCCAGTGCGGACCGGCTGCTGCTTCACTCATGGCAGTCCATTGGTAGACGGTTGAAGAAAGAGAGGCCTCATTTTCAGGATGCCTGTGTGGTTTTTAGACTTTCATCCCAAAGGAAACACATCGCCCGTGACTCCCACATGTGCTCCCTTTCCTGCCCTCCGGTGCTCCTTCCCCTCCTCACTCCCCAGCACCCCTAGGCAGCCCTGGGCCAGCGGTGTGAGCTGCCCAGAGCCGGTTGACCCATCAGCCTGGGTGCGACACCGCTGTACTCCCACACCTACATCCTGAGGCGTGGCCACCTGCTGTCCGTCACCCCCAGCACCCCAGATCCCTGGATCCTTCCGACGGTGATGGCTCTGCCGGTCTGTTCTGGCTCACGTGCTGTGTGCCCTGGCCCACTGGCACTCAGCTTACATTTGAACCTCGTCTTTTGAGTTAAGGACCCTCCTGTGCTGTGGACGAGATGTGGGCTTCCCAGTGGGTGGGTGACATCTGATAGGTGAGGCTGCTTCGGAAGCCTGGTAGACTGTCCCCCAGCAGGGTGGGCCTGGATAAGTCTGCCTGCCACATGGGAGGGAGCGTGGAGAGATGAAGAGATGAGGGAGCCCAAGAACACAAGGCCTCACGTCTCACCCCAGGGGAGGCTCTCGATGGCTCTGACCTTGCTACTCCTTTTTCATGCCCCTGAAGGACACAGGGAACTGCAGACAAGACTTAGTTGCTCAGCAGAACTCATTACCCCTACCGGTGCCTCTCACTGCTGATCTTAGGGTCTTGGAATTCCTTAGGGGTCTGGTGCTTTACGTGGGAGCTGTGTTGGGCTGACCGTCCCTCCAGCCGGCATCAGAGCACCCCGGGGGTTAAGCGCTGGTGGCTGCACACACAGTCATACTCCCGGCAGGGGCGCCTGCAGCACCTCGGGGGTTAAGCGCTGGTGCCGGACACATTCACACTCCATGCCCACGTGGTTTCCTGCAGCTGCTTGTAAGATGCAGTTTAAAAATTCAACGCGTGGGATGATTTTGTGCAGCCGCCGCTCGAAGCTCAGGGCGGGCACACGCCTGGTCTGTGCAGCTTTGCCTGGGCCTCCCCTGCGTGCGCGCCAGCTGCAGTGTGGGGCTGGGGGCTCGGGCTGGCGGGGATGCTGGGGTGCACAGTTGAGTGTCGCAGCCACACGGGTGGGTGGTGATGATCGTCACCTGACCAGAACCCCCTGAGAAGCTCCACATATTTTTTTTTCTTTTTGGATTCAACAGTCCGTTTTTAAAAAGATTTGCTGTTCAATGTTGTCTTCCAGATGTTCCTCTTGAATCCATTGTGTGTAGCCTTTTAAGGGAATACGTGCTCGTTATTTGGTCTTGACATTAACTTGTAATTTAGGGCTGCAGAATGTGGCGAGAGCCAGGCACGGTGCTGCATGCCTTTGATCCCAGCTACTTGGGAGGCTGAGGCGGGAGGATCCCATAAGCCTAGGAGTTGGAGACCAGCCCGGGTGACATAGTGAGACCCCCATCTCTAAAAATGAAAAAAACGGAATATGGCAAGAGCCATGCAGAGTTCAGCTGAGTTGCGTCGGGCCTTTTGCTTCACCTCTTTGTGAACGTGCGGGCCCCCACCCCAGGATAGGGGGCCGGCGACCTCGCAAATGCTGGGTGCTTGTGGGCACTCTGGGGCTGAGTGGGCACTGGCCAGGGCTCCTGTCCCATGTGGTGCTGATGGCGGGGGTGGGTCTCGGGCTCTGCTGATGAGTGTCAGGGCTGGGTCCTGGAACCCAGGCTGGCTGCACCTCTGTGGGGGCTTCTGGCTTGCCAGCCCCATGGGCTGGTGGTGTGGACACCTGCTGGCCTTGGTGACCATGTCTCAAATGGGATCACAGCTCCGTGGGAGCTCTGGCAGAGGGAGGTGGGAAGGCCGTGCTCCTGTGTCTTCGAGGCCTCGGCCCCTCAGCTCCTCTCTGTGTCCCTATCTTTGGTGGAAGCAGGTGGGGATGCAGCAGTGTGGTGAGGCCCTTACAGAGTGGTGGCTCAGGCCCACATCAGGGTAGCCCAGACACCTGTGCCTCTGGGGCTGCCCC
>NW_012098097.1:14894163-14894828 GCF_000951045.1 Mandrillus leucophaeus
TGCGTTGGGCTCATGGGCCTTGGTTTTATTGCCGGGGGGACCCTGCTGCGTTGGGCTCATGGGCCTTGGTTTTATTGCCGGGGGGACCCTGCTGCACTGGGCTCATGGGCCTTGGTTTTGTGTTTTATTGTTTGACTCTCAGGCTGCGCTGAAGAAATACCAGACTGAGCAAAGGAGCAAAGGCGACGCCCTGGATAAGTGTCAGGCTGAGCTGAAAAAGCTTCGGAAGAAGAGCCAGGGCAGCAAGAATCCTCAGAAGTACTCGGACAAGGAGCTGCAGGTAGGCCTGCCACCCCCGCTGTGGTGCCTCTCGCTTCACCTTGGGACTGCTCACCCCTCAGCCCTCCTCGTCCACGGGGAGTGGACAGCAGCCCCCCGGGGGGGATCAGACAGAAGCAGGCTGTGTGCACCTGGTAGACCTCAGGAGCAGTGGGCCCGATGCCCCCAGGCCAGCGGGATGGTCAGCTCCACCTGTGGGGCTCTGTCCTGCTCTCTGCAGCCTTCCAGGGTCGCTGGAAGGTTCTTGGCCAAAGGAGCAGAAACCCAAATGGAGTCCTCCTACCTCTGTTCCCCTGATCCCTGCCCAGGAGTCGGGTCCCAGTCTGTTCCTCTGAGGAGTCGGGTCCCAGTCTGTTCCCCTGAGGAGTCGGGCCCCAGTCTGTTCC
>NW_012098097.1:14899383-14902005 GCF_000951045.1 Mandrillus leucophaeus
GGAGTCTTGCTCTGTCTCCCAGGCTGGAGTGCAGTGGCGTGACCTCAGCTCACTGCAAGCTCCGCCTCCCGGGTTCACGCCATTCTCCTGCCTCAGTCTCCCGGGTAGATGGGACTACAGGTGCCTGCCACCACGCCCGGCTGATTTTTAAAAATATTTTTAGTAGAGACGGGGTTTCACCTGTGTAGCCAGGATGGTCTCGATCTCCTGACCTCGTGATCCACCCGCCTTGGCCTCCCAAAGTGCCTGGATTACAGCGTGAGCCACCGCGCCTGGCCTCACGATTTTGGTTTCTTAATCTGCATTTTTGCTCATGGGCTGAGGAGACATCAGTGTCCCCAAGCGCTGCCCGTGTGTCCCCAGGGCCCTCAGCGATGGCAAGGTGAGCCCAGGCCTCCGTGCACCAGGGTGGCTGCCAGGTGAGCCGGTCCCATGGGGCCAGGCCTCCTCAGACCACTATGCTCCTCTGGGGCTCAAAGCGGAGATGTTGGGTGAAAGTCTCAGAGGTGCTGTGGGTCTGCAGCCTGGGTAGTGAGGCATCTTGGAGTCAGAGTGGCCTGTGCCCAGTGCGTGCCCATGGATGTGCCCCAGAGGAGGTTTGCACGCTGTGGTGTGGGGTCTGCAGACCGTCTGCCTGGCCTGAGGTGGGAGGGTCGAAGCTCTTGGGTCTCTGCGAACGAGAGTCGGATGTGTGAAGACGTATGTTTGCGCTCACTGCCACTCACTGTCACGCCTGGGGTGAGGCACACACGGGCTCTTCCTGTCTCTTGCCTTTGCAGAGACTCCATCCCAAAGATGCCAGGCGTGCTGTGCATTTGAGGTCTGGAGTCCCTTGTCATTCTAGAATTTTCTGTTTCCTCTTGGTGTCCCCTCTCCACCCTCCCTTCTGGCCCTGACGCCCCTGACGCCCCTGGGGCCCTGTTGCCTGTGGTCACAGGGCTTCCCTGGGTGGCTGTCCGCCCAGAGTGGGATGACGGTGGTGACTGCGGGCACCTGACTCCCTCCCCTTCCTTCTGCTGTTCTTCCCAGGAGATGTTCTTTTCCAGATGGCTGAAGTCCACAGGCAGATCCAGAATCAGCTGGAAGAAATGGTGAGTCCCACCCCCAGCGTGGCCCTGCGAGGAGGGGCAGGTGCAGTGGGAGAGCTGGTGCCGGAACAGTCCGAGCTGTCCAGCCACACTCAGAGGCAGGGAGGGACCCTGGCTCAGGACACAAGTCATACTCCAAGGAGGACGTCAGAGAAAAGGGCACGGGCCAGACCGGGGCCGCATGCTTCGCTGCCACCACAGCCGGCCACGACACGCTGGGCTCCAGGGAGAGTCCTGGTCGCAGCCCCAGCCAGACCCCACTCCTGCGGCTCACAGGCAGCAAGGCAGGCTTCCCCGGCCTCTCCGACTATAGGCAGAGGCAGACCCCAGACAACCAGAGCACGTTGCTGGCGGCTGGTTTGTGGCATCCTGTCTAAAGCCAGGGGTCTGACCCTGGTTTCAGTTGGGGTTCATGGACCCTGCGACCTCTCGGCCCGTGTCGCAGTGATCCCCAGCATGGGACAGCAGGGGAAGCAGGGGACAGCTGTTTCTGTTGTCCTTGTGAGAAATGGAGCCCTTGTGGCTGTCGGAGGCGAGATTATCCCACGTTCCAGACTCCTGTTCAGCACTTGCTCCTGCAGCCCCCTGGCTCCATAGGACGCACCTGGCCATGCAGAGCCACGGCCCGTCAGTCAGGGGGAGGGGCTCCCGGAGACACCCGGAGTCTCGTGACCGTCCGCCCTAGCCCTGCCCCGCCTCCTGTTCTGGGTCCATGTGTTGGAGCTGACGGCTGATGTTTTCTCTCCATGTCCAGCTGAAGTCTTTTCACAACGAGCTGCTCACGCAGCTGGAGCAGAAGGTGGAGCTGGACTCCAGGTACCTGAGTGTAAGTGCACCCTGGCCGTGCTTGCTGGGGCCCTGTGCCTGGGCTCCAGCTCTCCTGAATGCCTGTCACTCCCTCCCTCGGCCTGAAGGCTTCCCACTTCCCCTGAGCTCCCTGTCCGCGTGGGCCCCAGCTCTGACTTCATTGTCCATTTGGGACCGAGTGCCCCTGGTGTGCCCCAAATGCAACCTGTGGGTGAACCCATTGCCTCTGATGCCCCATGTGCCCAGTTCATGCCTCGGCTTTGACCACTTGCGGTGAAGCTGGTGCCTGACTCTGCTGCCCGGGAATGCAGGAGCTCCTTCTCTGGCCTCTGCAGTTCCCTGGGCTCTCGGCCCGTCCTGCCCCACTGCCACTCCTGTCGGCTGGCAAGAAGGCTTGGGCCTGAGGCGCTGCTCGAGGGTTTGAGAGTCATCCCTGGCTCTCTGTGGTGGGCGGGAAGGGTGGGCCTTGGCCAGTTTTTCCAAGTCTGATTTTCATCTTCGGGGACCAGAGAGCTGCCATGGGGTGGGGTGGGGTCGGGCTGAGGGCTCAGTTGCGCTCTCCACAGCTCTGATTTGCCGCTGAGCATGCGCAGCCAGAGAGCAGGCCAGGAAGGGAGCGTCAGGGCTGCCAAGGGGACCCTGCTGCGTTGGGCTCATGGGCCTTGGTTTTATTGCCGGGGGGACCCTGCTGCGTTGGGCTCATGGGCCTTGGTTTTATTGCCGGGGG
>NW_012098097.1:14902640-14911127 GCF_000951045.1 Mandrillus leucophaeus
CCCAGTCTGTTCCCCTGAGGAGTCGGGCCCCAGTCTGTTCCTCTGAGGAGTCGGGTCCCAGTCTGTTCCTCTGGGGAGTCGGGCCCCAGTCTGTTCCTCTGGGGAGTCGGGCCCCAGTCTGTTCCTCTGGGGAGTCGGGCCCCAGTCTGTTCCTCTGGGGAGTCGGGTCCCAGTCTGTTCCTCTAAGGAGTCGGGTCCCAGTCTGTTCTTCTAAGCGGCTGTGGCCGCCGCCCACAGGGCTGGCCGCTCAAGGGCAGGTGGTACTTCAGGTTCCTCGAGGGAGCGGCCTCGGTGTTGTTTCTCTCACCGTCCCGCCAGTGTCACCGGTGCTGCATGCTGAGTGGGCTAGGACTTAAGATGGCCTCGCCGATGACAGGCACGGCCTGATGTGTGTACACCGGAACCTGGATGGTGCCTGGCACAGGCCAGACCCAGAAACCCCTCGCCCACTTGCTGGGGTCATCGTGATACAGATGAGAAGGACACACAAAACAAGATGCCCAGTCGTTTGTAAAAGAAACAACAGGAAAACCCCTGGCCAGTCACCCAGGTAGAAGCTTCTGGGCTGCACCCTGGGGCGGGCAGGGTGTGGCTGTGGGTGAAGCCCAGGCCTCCAGGCCACTCCCTTCCTGCTGGCAGTCAGGTTTTCAAGCCTTGGCAAGCCCCGCACACACCTGCCCGTGTGCGTGTGTCTGCGTGTGTGTGTGCCACCATCTCCTTGATGCCAGATGTGGGTGTCCATGAATGGCTGTGGCCTCACCCTGGGACTGGAGGCCGGTGCCTGCTCAGAGCCTGTGCCCCGCTCACTCCTTGACTGCAGGGAAGCCAGGCAGGTCTGCCCATACCCTGCAGGCCAAGCTGGAAGATTTCCAGTGTGGGGTGGCCTGGTGGAGCAGGATTGGCCCCAAAGGAGAGGACGGGACTGGGCCAGGGGCAGATGAGAAGAAGAAGTGAGAGTCTGTGGAAACAGCCATATGGGGGTCCCTCGGGTGCCCACTGCTGTCTGCAGCCTCCCACTCCGGCACGCTTGGTGCACAGTTGAAGGGACGCGACTCAGGCCGTTCTCTAGGCGCCCTCCCCTCTCCAGCCACCTCTTCCTGTGTCCCCAGCCTTTGTTTCGATCCTGTTTTTCACTCCAGGTAAGCTGTGATGGGTCTTGTGATCCTTTCTGTTTTACACTCTGGGCAGGCTGCAGTGTTGGGTCTCTCCATGATGGGCCCATCCTGGAGGCCTTAGTATTCCTGCCTGAGGCTGCCGCAGCGAGCCTTCCTCCAGCTGTTTCTGCGCACAGATCCCGAGCAGTGGGAATAGGGAGTTGAGGAGGAGAAATAGGTATTTGTTGGTAGAGCCTATGTCTATTTTTCTTTTTCCTCCCACCTTGGAGCATTTTGCAACTTTGCTTTCTGAAGACTTAAGCAGCGGACGGCTCCCCCTCGGCCTGGAGGGCCGTAGCTTCCTCCCGGCAGGCCAGGGCAGTGCAGGTGTGAGCCACCCCTGAGCACCCAGGCTGGGTGTGAGCGCGTGTCTTAGAGGGAACTTTCCTGGGAACGTCCCCGGCTTGGGGTTCTGGAGATGGGGATACTGAGGCCAGCCCACTGAGGGCTCAGCTGCCTGCTAGGGTCCAGGGACCTGAGCTCTCCTCTCCCCTTGAGGCACTGTGGGTTTTTGCTAACGGCCTTATTAAGATATAATTCACGTCACCAGCAGTTCACCATTTCGCGGGCACAGCCCAGTGGTTGAGTGTTTGCAGCTGTGCGTCCATTGCTCAGTCCATTTTAGAGCACTTTCCAGTCAGCAGTCACCCCTGTGCCCCTGGCTCCACCAGTCAGCAGCCTGCCATCGGCCTCCGTAGACTCGCCTGTTCTGGAATCCCACAGCGTCCGACCTTTGGTGCCTGGTGGCTCACGTGGCGCGGAGGGTTCTCAAGGCTGATCGTGCAGTAGCCTGCGCCAGTCTCCTCCCCTCTTACTGGGGGCCAGCGTTTCTTCCTTTTCGTGGCTCAATTGTGTTCCATCGTATGGGTACTGGAGGCTCCGCCCTGCTCAGGATGAGGGCCCTCTCCCTGGCACAGCCGGTATTGTCCTGTGCCTGGGCTCACTGGCTGCCGGAGATCTTGGCAGGGTAGCATAGGGCTGGGCAGAGGCAGAGGCTAGGGGCTCTTGGAGCCACCCCCCTCCCTCCTGCAGTCTGGAGCCAGAGGCCTGAGGCCCCCACGCAGTCATCCTGGCCCTGCCTCACCAGCTCCCTGGTTTCCAGGTGCCCTGCCTCCCTCTGCCAGGCCTCTCCCTTGAGGAGGGCCCTGACCACACACCCGGCCTCCGCCTGCCCTCCACGCTGCTCTGCCGTGGGCCCCGGGTGGTGGGATTTACTCTGGAGGCTGTGTGTGCACAGCCAGCTCCTCAGCCCATCCCACACGGGGCGTTTGGACGACCTTCTTGCTGATGGTCGGTCCGTTTGTTTGCTGCGTGTCCTGGCACTTGGGGTCTGTTAGGGACCATGGTGGTGCCTCAGGGGCCCTGGAGGCAGGTCCCATCTGTTCGTCCCATGGGGGCTGCGAGCCACCTCCAGTGCCTCAGCGGACCCTGCATTGACTGGCCCGAGGGTCCCCTGATTTGCAGCCACAGGGGGCTGGACCTTGCGGTGACTCAAGGGGCCTTGGCCCTGCTTCAGTGCTGTGGTCCCCGGTCTGGGCAAGGGGCTGCCAGTGGGTGCCCCAGGTGCTGTGAAACATTTGATAACAGAACTAAGGTGGCAGGTGGCGGGGCTTACCCTGGGGCCCCTTGAGTGCCCTTCCATGGTATGTCAGGTGACCCACTTTTGGGAGTAAGCCATGGCGCCTGTTCCTCAGGTGGGGGACACCTGATGGCTGCTACAGTCGTCACGAAGCCCCCCCTCATCCGCAGGAGGGCAGGGGAGGGGGAGGGGGTCGTGGCCCTCCAGGCTGTCTGTGTCCTGATGGGCCAGAACCAGGAGCCCGGCAGGGTTCTGAATGAGGGCAGCGTTCCTGTCTGTGGCTGTGAGTTGCCAAGGCAAATGGTCCCCGCAGCACCTGTGAGTGGGTCTGGGCGAGGGCCATGTGGGCGGGGAGGGCAGGCAGGGCTCCGAAGCGTGTGGTGGGTGGAGGCTGCAGTGGGTGTGAGGTAAGGTGGCCCAGCAGCTCCCCTGGAAAGGCTTCTGCCACCCAGTGCAGAGACGCTTGGTGAGCCTCGTCTTCCTGGCCTCCCAGGGCACCTCCTGGGAGATGTACGAAGCTGGCCTTTCTTCCCAGGTCCCAGGGGCCCTGCTGTGGCTCCCCAGCCCTGGCTGAGTGACCTCCTTTCTCCAGAACTTGCAGCTGCTCTTCTCCACTCACCAGAGGACCTGTGGGTGGCCCCAGGCTGGCCTGTCCCCACCCGGGCACAGCCTCAAGGCCCTGGTGTCAGGCTTAGGCTTGGATCTGGCTCTGTCCCTTAACGGGTCACGTGGCCACAGCAAGCACCAAAGCTTCTCTGAGCCTCAGTTTCCCTGTTTGTGAGGGGGAATGTCCTGCCTTTCTCCGTCTTCTGAGCACTGACAGGAAGGGCTGTGGACCTAGGACAAGCTGGTGTCGACCTTCTCACGGTGCCTGCGTAGGGAGCTTTCCTGGACCGACCTCTGCCTCTGTTCCTACCCATCCACCTGACCTTCCTCTGTTAATGGGAGACGGGGCTGCAACTCTTAACCACACAGGTGTTTTATTTTTGTGATTTTTCCTCAGTCACCGAGTTCCTTTGGGAAGGGCTAGGTCTCGTATTTCTTCTGCATCCCACTTGGTGCCACGCACAAACGGGTCATGCAGCAGATAGCTAGTAAGTGCTAAGTGGTTTCAAAACAACGTTTTGGGGTGGGAAGCAGAGGGAGCCACGGCCCAGTGTGCTTTCTGCTCCCTAGTGGCCTGGAAGCCCAGGAGGCCAGGCTGGGAGCCGTCAGCATGCCCGGCCCCACATCTGAGTTTGAGGGGGTGGGGCACTTGGTATGTGACTGTGCACACCCCCCACTGAGGTGCAGGGAGGCTGCTGCCACCATCCTGGGGTGAGTCCTGGGGTGAGTGCCAGGCTGCCTGGCTGGGATGTGCTGCCGGCCCCACTGGGGTGTCTACTTTAGAGTGTAGCTGCTGGGGGCCCAGCCGTTGCACGTCCTCTCCACTTCTGAAGAGCTGGGGAGCTGGGCTGGCTGGCCCCACCCACTTGTGCAGCCCTGCCCCTCCAGTGCCCTCCACGCTGCCCTCACTTGTGTGGACCCACCACTTGGAGCAGGAAGCCCTGCCCCTCCAGTGAGCCCTACCCCCCTTATGTGGCCCCACCCCCAAACACAGGCCTCCTAGCTGGGCCTCACTCCTGGCCTGCCTGTCAAGAGCTACTGTCCTGGGGCCTAGAATGTCAGCAAAGTCCTGGTGGTCACAGGGAAAGGGCCTGTTGGAAGCACTCTTGGGGGAGAAGCAGAGGCCTCTTCACTACTGGCCTCTCCATTCCTAAAGCGGTTGGTTGCTTTCCAGCTGTTCTACAGAGCAGCCCAGTAGCTGCAGCCCACGCTGGGGGCAGCCCAGGGGTGTCTACCCAGAGAGTACGGCTCATGGTGCTGCCCTGGAGATCCCTGCCTTGGTCCCTGGGCCTGCCTGCACCCAGCTCTTCTAGCTGCCTCCAGTGTGTGCCCTGTGGGGTCACTGGCAACCGTAGCAGTTGTCCCCAGTCCTGAAGACCGTGGGAGAGGCAGATGTGCCCACGCCGCTGGGGTGCGGGGCAGGAGTCTGGCCCATTCGGGCCCCTGGGGCTGCCTTCTTGAGCAGACGGGGGGGCAGCTGGGCTGCTGGAAATGGAAGTGACGCCGTGTAAGGGTGGCCTGAAGCCAGCGTCCAGCCAGGGGCGTGTGTAGCAGAGCAGAGGCCTCCTCGCGGTTCCCAAGCTGTCCCTGCCGTAGAGGCCTTTCCCTTGGAGACTCTAGTGCCCCTGGGGAGCCCTGCATGTCTGTCACCTGGCAGTCTAGAGCTGGCTGGGGCCTGGCCGGTGGTGCAGCCGAGTGGGCAGTGCGTGCAGGTGGAGGCTGTTTAGGGAGCTCCGCGGGCTGGACGGGTGCCCCCGTCCATGGGGGTCCCACACCTCAGCTGCCGCTGATGAAGGGGGAGGTGGTGCTGGTGCCTGACTCTGGTCTTTGTGGGTGCAGCATGCTGTGTCGTTGTCAGATGTGGGTTCCCTCAGCGACCCAAGGGCTGGGTGTCTCGAAGTGATTGCTGGGGTCCCCGGTGGGCTCAGAAACCTGTCGCCAGCTGCACCCCACCTGAGCTGCGTGTGCGGAGCGCTGGGCTCCTGGGAGCTGTGAGGCTGCCGGGCTGCAAGGCTGGGCCCGTGGCACGTGTGAGGGGCAGCTTCATGCTCCAGAGTGCCCATGAGGCCGAGGCCCCCGATGCACACTGCCCTCTCCCACTGCCAGGCTCATCATGAGGCAGTGGCTGGGCCTGCCGCCTGAGCTGAACCAGGGACACACCACACCAGGCCCTGGGGGCAGAGGTGGGGCTGCAGGGGAGGGGTGGGCAGGAGGTCAGCCAGGCCCTGCCCCAGAGAGGCAGGTAGAGTGGGTTTCTCTGTCTGCCTGCCAGGGTGCCCTCGAGTGGGGCTGGGCCGGGGAGCCTCGCGTGTTCAAGAACTGCGTGTAATTGAGATGGTGCTTTGGGATTTCCATGAAAAGAAGTAATTGCAGTTATAGGTCAGGGCACCGGAGTCAGGAAGCATTTGGGGCGTCTGTTAACTAGGACAGGAGAGCTTATGTAAGGGGGTATGTACAGCCTGCTGGGCCAGCGGTGCCTTCACTCACCGGTACTGTGGTCATTGCCACGTTTGCTGGACCAGGTGCTGATAGATGTGCCCATCCGTGTGGAGGGGACGGTCTCCATAGCACATAGGACACGGTGGACACGCTGGGGCCGAGGACACCTCTGTGATTTATCAGTGCGTCTGCGGGGCGGGGTCACAGCTTGGTCCAGCTCCTCCTCCTCAGAACAGAGGGGTGTGGCCATCTCCACAGGGCCCGGAATGGGGCCCAGAGCAGAGCCCAGCCTGTGCCCACCCCTCAGGGGCATGGAGCAGGGCACGGGGGACATGTCCACATGCCCCATCCTGCAGCTGGAGCTCAGGGTGGGAGGGGAGTGGCCCACCTACTCCCTGGGCTGGGCTGTGGGCACAAGGACCTGAGTGTGGGGAGGAGAGCCCCCGCCCACTGGATGCAACTTGTCCTTCCTGAGCCGTGTGCACTGAGGGTGGGGCAGACCCAAGTAGTGTTGGGGCCTCAAAAGTCGGTGCTTGTGCTGGGAGTGGTGTGGGGCAGGCCGGGCCCCTGCTCAGAATTGCGCTGGGCGTGGGCTCGACCCGCTGGCCCTGGGATGGCCCTGGGATGACCCTGCTCAGCCAGCTCTGGAGGCTTCTCAGCAGCCTGAAGCTCCTGCCCACTCACCGCCTCCTGGGACTTTTCTGGGCAGAGATGCCCGGGGCTACAAGGAGAGCCAGGGTTTCTGCTGGGTCACCTTCCCCTGTTCCCTTTCTGAGATGATGGGGGAGAAGGCAGGTGAGACAGGTGCAGCCCTCGCTGGCCAGTCGTGAGTGAGGAGGGAGAGATGGCCCTGTGTTCTTGGGGATGCTGCCTCCCAGAGACCATGGGGGCTCCAGAGCACCCGCAGGATCATCCTGAGGGTCCTGGGAAGCGGCACTGGCGCTCTGCTCGCTGTAATGCAGGGGGCCAGTGGGGGGCATTGGTGCCCCCAGGATCCTCCTCCGGTGCCCCGTCTCTGGGTGTGCCAGGCCGTAGCCCGGATTGAGGTCTGAGAAAGGGGAGAGATGCGTGCTATTTAAAGGGGTGTGTAATTAACACAGCAGAGACAAAGCACCCTCGTTCAGATCTTCAGAGACGATAATAGCAGGGCCAGCGATCGCCAGCGTGGAGTCTGGCGATGTGCAGGGGGGTGAAGCCCGCCCTCGTTTTAGCAAAGCTCTTCAGAGCTAAAGGCTGTTTGTGGCCAGGCCCCCCGTGAGGGCAGCCGTGTAGCCGTGTTTCTCTGGAGTAACATCACTGAGGGGTCTTACCAGGAAAAGCGGGCGTGAGGAGCCAGCAGCCATGGAGCCCTCTCAGGGCTTCTACACCCGCAGCTGACGCGGAGACCCTCAGTGTCCCCGGGGCCAGGGCAGCCAGGGGTCGAGCAGTCTGCTTCCCCAAGCCTCAGGGCTGGGCCACTCGGGCATCTTAGCCCCCACTTCTCCTGCATCTTGCCACCCTTTGCTGGGTCTTGGGGACAGCTTGGTCTGTGGTCCTCCAGCCCGTTTGTGTGTCCAGCCGACCCGTGTGGACAGCAGCAGCCTGCTCTCTCCTGTGCCCATGGGCATGTGCTCACCAGACTGTCCATCCCAATAGCAAGCTATGGGTCTGTTGGGACCTGTTGTTCCTGGGCACCCTTTGCCAATCTGCTGAAAGCTCTGGGCCTTTTTCCCAGGAAAATGGGGACCCTCAGGGCTCATGGATCCCTGATCCTGTCAAAGAGCTCCCTTCCTGAGGATCTTCCTGTAATGCCTTCCCCGGGGAGTGGAATAACCAGCTTTTCCACCTGCCACCAGGGCCGGAGGGTGCGGCTCACCCTCTGCTCAGCCCAGCCCAGGCCTTGCTCAGAGCACATGTGTTCAACGTGAGATTTGAGGGCCCTCCCGTCTCCTGAACCACCTGCCATGGCTGCCCTCCCTCCTCTGTCTGGGTACTGTGCCTGTCAGCCCGGGAGGCCTGGTCAGCGGGTTTTGAAGCAGCCACTGGCTGCAGCCAGCAGGTGGCCAGTGACCACGTGCTACTTGAGGCAGCTGATTCTCACCCCACACACCACAGCTGACCGGTCTGCAGCCGCATCCTTTCGAGTAAGTGTTGCCCATGGTGACAGCTGAAGGCCAAGAATTACGTTCTCATTCATACGCTACAGGGGACCTGGGGGGCCGCATGCGATTTTTAAGGAACGTGGGAAAGCTGCAGCAGCCGTGGCGGGTGAGGTAAACTAAAGCCGCCTTGGTTTTTTCCGGAACGCCCCTCCCCCACTCTGAGTCACCGCATGCTGTGGAGAGAAGAGATGTGTTCTGATCACTTTTGTCTTCTCTGATCACGGGGCCGTTCAGCCCAGGGTGACTAAGTGGGAGCGTTCTGTGGGTCTTAAATGCTTTCAGCTGGGTGTTTCCATAGTGCTGTCGCCATGGCACCCAGCTAAGCACGCAGCCGGTGGCTCAGCGGCGGGCGGGGGCTGAAGGGGGCCGGCCACTGGGACCGCCTGTCCATGGGGCAGGCTCAGGGCCGTTGTAAATGGCCGGCTGCCAGGTTGGAGGTGCAGACCAGGCCGTGCTCTGTCCTCTGCACTTTCCACCCAGCTCGGACGTGCCGCATGCAGGGCATCCCTGTCCAGCAGCAGGTCAGAATTGGTCGGGCCCTGCAGCGCTAACCGCCACCTCCCCTCCT
>NW_012098097.1:14912617-14913335 GCF_000951045.1 Mandrillus leucophaeus
GCCCCAGCATCCCTGGCAGCTCCCTGGGGGAGGAGTGGGCAGGACCCTGCAGGCGGCCTCGGAACAGGCCTGGGTGTTGCTCTGAGTGATGTTGCAGGGGCATGGGTGGGTACTCGTCTCCAGGCCCCTCGTTGTGCACAAGCCCACCTGTTTCTCGGAGCGAGCCCTGCCCACCCAGTCCCTTTGATACTGAAGGTCGGGAAAGGAGTCCAGCAGCCAGGCTGGAGCACAGCGGGCTCAGGCGTCCTCCTCCATAGCTGCAGCATGTGGCATCCTGGCCACGACCACCATGCCCTCCCCAGGCCCCAGGGTACCCCCGAATCAGGCTGTCCCACTCCAGCCCTTCCTGGAGAAGGAGCTTCAGAGGTCACTGGAGGTTCCTGGGAGCAAGAGCAGGAAGCCCTGGTGGGTGCGTGTTGCGTAACCAGAGGAAGAGAACTTCGTGCTCCAGCTGCGGAGGTGGAAGAGGAGGAGGAGGAGGAGAAGGAGGTGGAGGAGAAAGAGGAGAAAAAGGAGAAAGTGGAGGGGGAGGCGGCGGCAGCGGCAGTGGGGGTGGCAGCAGAGGCCTCAGCGTGGAGCAGAGCTGGCTGGAAAGTCTGCTTAAGGCTGCCTTGCAGGGCCTCTCGCCTGTGATCAAACTTCTCGCTTCCCAAACGCCATCCCAGGTCCCATTTAGATGACCCTGTGGCCAGGCCCTGCAGCGCCTCTGGGGGGTTAG
>NW_012098097.1:14918130-14929603 GCF_000951045.1 Mandrillus leucophaeus
CTCTCCTCTCCACATTCTTCTCTTTTGTTTTTTTCTCTTTTCTCTTTTTTTTTCCTTTTCTTTCTCAGCCCTCCCCTCCCCTCCTCCCCTCCCCATCCCCGCACCGGCCCCTTGTGTGGTGAAGCTTCTGCCTGGCCTAGATTTCCAGGATCTGCCCTGCACAGTTGTGGCCTCTATGAGGAGTTAGTGTTCTGGAAAAGGAGGTGAAGAGAGGTGGCTGTCATTCCTAGACAGAGTGGCAGCCGCATGTCACGCACTAACTCAGGCTCCGCCATGGCCGGATGCTCATATGGGGGCTCTGAGGCAGGAGGTGTCGGCTCCCTCCGTCCCCCGGGGGCTGGCCATCCCTGCTTACAGCTCTGGGAACATCTCTCTTCTCTGTCCCCAGGATTTGGAGGGGCCCCGCTGGAGCACCATGCAGCCGTACTTTCTGTCTCTCCCCCAACTTCCCCTGGGTTTCTGTTGAAATCTGTGTGCCACTCCCAGCCATTTACGGGGCTCCTTTGAGTAAGTGGAAGCCTTAAAAATAAAACACCAACTCCCTACCCAGCCAGGGAGGCTGCCAGACCCTGCTAATGAGGCCAGTACCCCTCGCTGTACTCTGCCCCGGGGGACCGAGCGCGAGCGTGAGAAAGTCCTGTAGCCTAAAAACCCAGAAACCGCCTGTAGGGTGGGCAGCCGTACCGGCTCCAGGGGCCTTGGTTTGGAAGGTGACGTTCTCAGGGTGAGGAGACCCAAGGGGCCCTGCGGCCTAGTTTATGCTGCTGTCCTGGGGTGACCGCTTCAAGCAGCACCTTCACTTCCCCCGAGTCCCGTTTGGACGGCAACCTGCGTGGAGGCCGTGGCTCTGGGCAGACCCCCTGGCCTGCCTTTTCTCAGTGCCTCAGTTTCTTTTGCCAGGCGTCGGATCTCCTGCTGAGCGCTCTCTGGCCCTGAGCGCTCTGCCCACCATGCCCTCTGGGCCAGCCACTGCTAGAAAAGCCCCCAGGGAGGGTACAGAATCCTCATGATGGGGTGTGTTGGGGGTTGCTCCATGGAACCTCACATTCCTGAGGCCGCCCCACTTAAGGGGTTCTGGACACCGAATAGCTCCTGTGCACTCTTGTGCATGAGGTCGGGGTCCAAGGCAGGCATCCCCATCACAGGCCACTCAGAGCCTGGAGGCGTGCCCCAGCATCCCTGGCAGCTCCCTGGGGGAGGAGTGGGCAGGACCCTGCAGGCGGCCTCGGAACAGGCCTGGGTGTTGCTCTGAGTGATGTTGCAGGGGCATGGGTGGGTACTCGTCTCCAGGCCCCTCGTTGTGCACAAGCCCACCTGTTTCTCGGAGCGAGCCCTGCCCACCCAGTCCCTTTGATACTGAAGGTCGGGAAAGGAGTCCAGCAGCCAGGCTGGAGCACAGCGGGCTCAGGCGTCCTCCTCCATAGCTGCAGCATGTGGCATCCTGGCCACGACCACCATGCCCTCCCCAGGCCCCAGGGTACCCCCGAATCAGGCTGTCCCACTCCAGCCCTTCCTGGAGAAGGAGCTTCAGAGGTCACTGGAGGTTCCTGGGAGCAAGAGCAGGAAGCCCTGGTGGGTGCGTGTTGCGTAACCAGAGGAAGAGAACTTCGTGCTCCAGCTGCGGAGGTGGAAGAGGAGGAGGAGGAGGAGAAGGAGGTGGAGGAGAAAGAGGAGAAAAAGGAGAAAGTGGAGGGGGAGGCGGCGGCAGCGGCAGTGGGGGTGGCAGCAGAGGCCTCAGCGTGGAGCAGAGCTGGCTGGAAAGTCTGCTTAAGGCTGCCTTGCAGGGCCTTTCGCCTGTGATCAAACTTCTCGCTTCCCAAACGCCATCCCAGGTCCCATTTAGATGACCCTGTGGCCAGGCCCTGCAGCGCCTCTGGGGGGTTAGGGCCTGTTGAGGGTAGCGGTAGCAAGCCCACTGTTTGGAGGGGCAGGTGGGCTGCATGTTGGGGGATGTGGCTGGGTAGGCTCTAGCCTTGGGGACAGCACGGTCTGCTCATACTGGCCAGCAGGCAGAGCCAGTGCCCGGTGGTAGCGCTGGGACCGACCCACACTCCTCCAGGCTGATTCTCACCCCTGTAGTGGAGGCTTGCGGGGGTAGGCAGCGAGGGAACAGGCTGCTCCACTCCCCTCCCCGCCACCCACCTGGGCCGGCGCTGCCCACCCACGCTGAGTCAGAGCTGTGGGCGGGGCGGCCATGAGGCTGAGTCAGGCGGGGGAGGCCGCCCCCTTGCGGAGGCCGAATCTTCTTAGGAGCCGATTCTGAACTGGCCACTCTTTGACGGGTGATCCGGTGGACAGGGGGTCTGCGTCTTGCTGTGGAGGGTCTGCCTCAGGCCGGTAGGGGCTCCGCCCAGGGCAGGTAGGCACAGGAGGAGAAGCGAGACAGAGGAGAGCTGGAAAGACCTTTCTGGCAGAGGAGAAGCTGGTTCCCTGCTGAAGCAGCTAGGATCCTGCGGCCACGCGGGAGGGATCTGGTTCCTTGCTGAAGCAGCTAGGATCCTGCGGGCACCCGGGAGGGATCTGGCTCCCTGCTGAAACAGCTAGGATCCTGCAGCCACCCGGGAGGGATCTGGTTCCCTGCTGAAGCAGCTAGGATCCTGCAGCCACCCGGGAGGGATCTGGGTGTCTCCCTGGGGACAGGGTCTGTGCCTGGAGTGCTGCTCCCTCACCCTCACCCTCACCGGCCACCCACAGCCTCATCAGCGTTTTGGGACAGAAAGTTTCCAGCCTACAAAACTGGAGAGAGCCGTTGACATCCAGGGCCGCAGTCGAGCCCTCCCACTGTCGGGCTGGGGTTCTGGAATCGGGAACCTGGGTGCCAGGTGTCAGCTGTGCCACAGGATGTCAGGCACATGATCCGCCAGCCGGGGTCGTGGAGGGGCCGGCGGGGGTTGGGGAGGCATGTTCTTCCCAGAGGGACAGAGGCAGAGTGCCTTGGGGTTTGGGACTGTCACTTCCACTTACAGTCCTGTTGGCCGGGTGAGTCACACCACAAGCCCTGTACCCACGGGCAGCCTGGGAGGTGCCTCTGCCCGGGATGGGAGCACGGTCCGGGGCCTGGGAGGGAGCAGCCGCCCTCAGCTTCTTCCCCACTCTCTCCCCTAGACTCCCTCTTTCCAGTTTCCTTCTGAGGCTCACAGCAGAGAGACCTGGGCTCAGTTGCAGCTTCTTGGTCTGGCTTTGCTTACACTAGTTCTTTTAAAGAGTTTTTTAAATTGTGATAAAATATATGTGACTAATCCAGTTGACCACGGTAACCATTAAGTGCACAGTTCAGCGGCATTAGTGCATTCACGTGGTTGTGCGATCATCACCACCATCCATCTCCAGAACTTCCCATCTTCCCAAAGTGAAGCTCTGGTACCCTCCGTCCTGGTGTGTTTAGAATTGGTAGCTGAATCTGGAGGCTCTATCAGGGAGACTCAGTTTTCCTTTTGGGGAAATCATTTTGGCCGTAGCAGTTTCTGTTTTGGCTGGAACCCTTTCTGGGAGGACTGTGTGTCCACCACGAAGTAGAGAGTGGTCAAGACATGACAGCCGCCTGGTCAGAGCCAGGGCCACAGCCGCCAGGGCTCCAGAGGGGCTGACCGCCGGGTTGGGATGGGGTCTGCCTGCTGGCTGCTCGGGTTCTAGGGTCTGGCTTGACTGCCTGTCTTTCCTGTGCCTAAGAGCACCTGCCAGGGATGAGGGGGTTTCCAGAGCTTCCATGTTTGTGCAGGACACATTCTCCCCGTGCCCCCGTCCTACAGGGACACCCGGGTGGGCACTCGAGCAGCTCCAAGGTAGAAGGGTAGCAGTCAGGCCTACTCCTCATTTCTAGTTCTGTGCTGGCCCCTTACCTGGGCACACCCTCTTCCGACAAGTGTGACCTGTGTATCTGACCTTGCTGTCCCCACGGACGCTGGTCTTGCTTTCTGGGCTCCCGGTCTCCGCTCAGTGACCTTTTGTCTGATCCACCACATGAACTAACTTCTCAGTTCTCCCTCGGTGTGTGCTCATCTGGAAAACAGTCGGGGGTGGGAGAGGAGGTGAGGTGCGCCCGGAGTCCCCTCTGCAGCAGAGGGCTTTCCTGGGATCCTTGGCCAGTGTCCTGGGCTCCAGCTCTCCTGCTTTTCCTGCTGGGGCTGAGATGGAGGGGCCCTGGAGGCAGAGGGGCAGGTGAGGGTGCTCCAGGCAACGGGAGGACTAAGAAGCTGTCCTGGGGCCCATGGAGCTGGGGCACGTCCACACCCAGGCTTCTGTGCCTTGGCCACAGGGAGGTGCATGCGACCCCACCCCACAGCGGGAGCCCCGAGGAGATGAGGCCAGCCCCCTGCCAGAGCCGCCTGCTGGAGGCAGGACCCTCCACTCGCCAAGAGTGGTCCCCGGGCAGTGAAGCCTCCCGGGGATGTGGTCATCGGGCATCTCCTGAGTGGTCCCGGGGCAGTTGAAGCCTCCTGGGGGCGCAGTTGTCTCCTGAGTGGCCGCAGATGCCATTTTGTTTCCAGAAGCTTCTGCTCTGCATGAATTAGACGTGTCCTTTGACTGAGTCCGTGGGGCTGCCCCACACCGGGCCTGACAGGTGCCCTCCTGCTGCTGGCTGAGCCTTTCTCCCCTTCCCTCCACAGTACATCGATGCCATCAGCAACAAGCAGGGCGAGCTAGAGAATTACGTGTCTGACGGCTACAAGACCGCGCTGACGGAGGAGCGCAGACGCTTCTGCTTCCTGGTGGAGAAGCAGTGCGCTGTGGCCAAGAACTCCGCGGCATACCACTCCAAGGTGAGGCGGCTCGGGGCTGCGCTGTGCTGGCGCTGGGCCTCGCAGGCGGAAATGAGCTAGGCCCCTGCCCCAGCCCCGTGAGCACCCCAGGGCAGTGTCCGGGCTTGAACTCGTGTTTATTTCGGGTTTTCTTGGGGATGAAGTCCTAGAAGAATTACCAGGTCACGGGGTGCAGGCATTTTGAAGACTCGCATTAGAATTGCCACCTGCAACCAGGGAGAGTCTGATGGGTTTTCAAGACCTTTTAGAACATTCATTTAAAAGAACGCTCTTGGCTCTTCTGCCACAGCCTTGTCCTGGGGAGGCACAGGCTGACAACAGGCGGGGGACGGTCATGCTCCGTGCTGGGTGCTGGGTGCACCTGGTGGGTGGCCTCTGTGTCTTCACTTGTTCCTCCTGTGGCTCCTCAATCCACAGTCCTGGGGTACAGCCTCTGGGTTCATGGCTTTGCTCACCCGAGGTGCTGAGGACTCCCAGCCCCAAGCCTGGGTCCCCAGCCACCCAAGACCACTGTGCCACTGGACCCCTAAGCCACCCAAGACAATCGTGACACTGGCCCCAGATCCAGCACCTGCCACAGCTTGGCTGTCCTACGTGGACCTGCCACCCCTCACCCAACCTGAACCTGGCCTATTTCTTTGCCTCCTGGGCAGCCAGGGGCCCTGCCTGGCTCTCAGGTGGCCCCCCAGCCCCTCCAGTGCTGCTCCAGAGGGGCCTCCCTGGGACTCACACCTGGTCACAGGGTCCTCCCCTGGCTCCCAGGCTCTCTGTGACCTGCGCCTCCACCACCTCTGCCTGCACTCCTGAGCCCCTGGGATCCTAGGTCGGGCCTTGGGTGGTGGCCACATGCTGCTCCCTCATGACCTCTGAGAGACCCCTCTGCCCATCATCTGTTGAGGGTCCCTCCTCGGGTCGGTAGACTCTGTTCCCCACCCGCTGCACAGTCCTGCGGCCATGTGTTTCCTGCTAGGCATCTCCAGCCTGGTCGTTCCTTGTCGGGGAATCCTGCCCTGGGGTCCGCCATGTCCCAGGACCAAACCCGGCCCTGCTGAACCGGGAGCAAGCTCCTCAGGGAGGGGCTGCAGCAGCCCCCTCCAGGGATGTCCTGAGCCCCCATGCGAGCAAGGGGAACCCCTCCTACGAGGCTGACTTAGCCCCCAGAGCAAGCAAGGCCCAGAGGCCGGGCTCCCCACTGGGAACAGGCAGGGCCAGCAGGCCCCTGTTCACCCACAGTCCATGAGTAGGAGTTAGGGTGGGATTAGATCTGTCCCCTGGAACATTCCGGAGCATCTCAAGAGTTTAGCAGATGGAGTTCAGCAGCCAAGCCCACCAAGGGAGGGCCTGGTCATGTCTTTCTAAAATAAGGGGTCCCAGGGATCCACGGGCTATACCTTGACACTTGTTCCCCCCACCCACCACACACACATGTATGTGCATGTACGTACACACACACACACACACACGATATGGACCCAGTGCTCCAGTGCTCACAGCCTGGGGACAAAGACAGGAGACAAGTGCTCCTCCCTTCCTGGAGAGACCCCTCCTGCCGGCCTGCACCTGCTGGGTGCTGTGGGCAGGTGCAGTAAGGACAGCAGTAGCACCTGTGACCCCTGGCTGCTGGGGGACTCACTGGTGACAGGCTGTGCTGCCCCAACTGCCAGGCAGGGAGCGCTGTGGAGCGCAGGCCTCCTGCCTGCTAGACCGAGGACTGTGGCGAGCGTCTGCGCCCTCTGGCGGGGGCCAGGCCCTGTGACAGGGCCAGGGAGCCAGAGCTGTCAGTGGCTGGGGTGCTGCTTGCAGGGATGGAGGGCTGGGAAGCCAGGCCGCAGGTGCTGTTGTCTCCCAGGAGGGGTTGTGGGATGTGCCTGTGCGGTGGCAACAGCTGAGCTCCTGGGCTCGTGGGCCCCCGGGCATGTGTGGAAGAGGCTTGTGTCCCACAGACCCACGTGGACAAGCCTCTGGGCTGGGGGCCAGGGTGTGAGGGCAGCCTCCTCCCAGGGCAGTTCGTAGGAGCTCCCTGGTGGTTGGGTTTGGGCCTGCCTTGGGGCCCTCAGGGTGGAGGGGGTGACGCTGGCTTGTGGCCGCTGCGTCAGGGCCATGCTGCTGTGAGGTCGGTGGTCGGTGTCCTGTGGCCGTCAGCCCTGATGCTGGTCCCTGTTGGCCTCTCCGCGCTCCCGACAAGACGCACTCCTCTACCACTGATCTGAGCCAGGGTTCGGCGGACGGTCTGAATGACCACAGAGTTCATACTTTTGGCTCTGTGGACCATGGAGTCTCAGCTCTGTTACTGCAGTGTGAGGGCAGCCGTGAATGAATTCACAAATAGCAGTGCAGCTGTGTTCCAGCAAAACTTTGTTTACAAAACAGGAGGCCAGCCCTCGGGCTGTGGTTTGCTGACTCCTGGTCTAAGCCAGCAGCGGAGGGGTGAGGGTGGCGTGGGTAGGACTTGCTCAGAAGGGCTGTCGTCCAGCACCCTCTGTGGGTCCCCCACGTGGGTGCCCAGCCATGTGTAACAGAATAGGGATGAGTGGGGGGATCAGTGAAAGCTGGAGAGACCCCAGAGGTGCCAGAGACAGAGCAGTTCCGGCCCAGGGCTTTAGGGTCTGGGGGTCCCAGGAATCTAGGCCCTGCAGCCTGCTTAGGCCAGGAGGGGCAGGGGCTACTTGATTAGCTCCCAGGACCCAGGCCTGGTTGGCCCCTAGTCCCACAACCTTTCGCCACGCCTGTGGCTTCCTGCTCCTTTGTCCCCACTGTGCTCAGCTGGTGTGTGTCCAGCAGGCTGCAGAGTAGTACATCCAAGGGAGAGCGGGCTCTTGGGCCCACGGGCAGTGGATGTGGAGCAGTGAACCTCAGTGTGTCTGACAGGGCCGCCTTCCTGCCCTTGGCAGCCAGGCTGACCCCCACTGGGCAGCACCGCCCCCTCCCCCTGGCCACCTGGGATGCCTTCCTAGCACTTTGGGGTTTGCCCACTGGGGTTTGACCTTGTGCGCCCCTGTCCGTTTCTCCTTCCTCCAGGCGGTGATGGGCCCCACGGGGGTTGGGCCTGGGTTTGCTCTCATTCCTGGAGGTCCCCTGACTGCATGACTTGTGGTCACATCCCAGGCCCTTTTCCAGCAGCCGCTTCTGTGGGTTGGGGTCAGAGGCTAACGGGTGGCCTGTCTCGCTGAGAGGCACCACCTGGTGAAGAGCAGCCTCCAGCCCCAGAGGGTGCTCAGGGAGGGCTCTCAGGGCTGTGCCCGGCTGCAGGAGCCTGAGCCAGCCCTTACTCCTCCCTTCCTGCTTCCTCCACTTCAGGGCAAGGAGCTGCTGGCACAGAAGCTGCCGCTGTGGCAACAGGCCTGCGCTGACCCCAGCAAGATCCCAGAGCGCGCCGTGCAACTGATGCAGCAGGCAGCCAGCAACGGCGCCACCCTCCCCAGCGCCCTGTCGGCCTCCAAGTCCAATCTGGTCATTTCGGACCCCATTCCGGGGGCCAAGCCCCTGCCGGTGCCCCCTGAGCTGGCACCGTTCGTGGGGGTGAGTGTGGCCTCTGGAAAGCTTCACGGGTGTGGGTGGGTAGGGCAGCTGTTGTCGGGGTTGGGGGCGGCCAGGGTGCAGAGCCCAAGGCCCCCTGCTGAGGGGCTGGAGGTGGAGGGTTCTTTCCCCTGGTCTTGCCCGCGGTGGGCTCCAGCAACAGCCTGCTCTACCCCCTTCCCTACAGCGGATGTCTGCCCAGGACAGCACGCCCATCATGAACGGCGTCGCAGGCCCGGATGGCGAGGACTACAGCCCGTGGGCTGACCGCAAGGCTGCCCAGCCCAAATCCCTGTCTCCTCCGCAGCCTCAGAGCAAGCTCAGCGACTCCTACTCCAACACGCTCCCCGTGCGCAAGAGCGTGACCCCGAAAAACAGCTACGCCGCCAGTAAGGGTCCCTGGGTGTGCCTCCCCAGACATGTCACACCCCTGAGTAGGGGACTGGGAGACCCTGAGGCTCACCAGTGTGTGGCCGTGTGTGCCTACATACGGGTGGTACACACAGATGTGCCTGCCCAGCACCCAGCTTCCTCCTGTCAGGCCTCTGGTGCTTAGTCAGGGCGTGAGTGGGGTACTGGGTTGGGTCAGGCTCGTGCAGGCAGCAGCCACTTAGGAGCAGGCAGCTGCTGCTTGGGAGAGCTTAGCCAGCCCGGGAAAGGCTCACTCGCCCACCTGGGGCACAGCACCTCAGCCAGGCTCCCTGGGCTTTGCTGCCCCGCGAGCCGGCGGCTGTCCCCTTACCTGTCCTTTGTCCCAACAGCTGAGAACAAGACTCTGCCTCGCTCGAGCTCCATGGCAGCCGGCCTGGAGCGCAACGGCCGCATGCGGGTGAAGGCCATCTTCTCCCACGCTGCCGGGGACAACAGCACCCTCCTGAGCTTCAAGGAGGGTGACCTCATTACCCTGCTGGTGCCTGAGGCCCGCGATGGCTGGCACTACGGAGAGAGTGAGAAGACCAAGATGTGAGTGTCTCTCGGGGGCGGGTTCCAGGCAGCTGCTGCCTTCAGCAAGTGTGTGGGGCGGCGACACTCAGATGCGCTGGGACCTTGTGTTTAGACTCACTGCAGGTCACAGGTCCTCACCCTAGAAAACCTGGGCAGTGAGAGCAAGCGTGACCCGGGGTCTTCACCACCAACAGGCGTCTCCTCCCCTGGCAGGGGCCTTTCCCCCAACCACTTCCCTGCAGGGATCTCCCCCCACGGCAGGGGTCTCTCCCCACAGCAGGGGTCTCCCCCCACGGCAGGGGTCTCCTCCGACGGCAGGGGTCTGCCCCGACGGCAGGGGTCTCCCCCGACGGCGGGGGTCTCCCCCCACGGCAGGAGTCTCTCCCCACGGCAGGGGTCTCTCACCGCAGTCTAGTGACCTCCTTGCTCCATCGCCTCGATGTGCCACTCAGTTTGGCGTAGGGTGTGGCGTCCCACACGTGTACGCCCTCAGCACGTCTGGCCGAAGCCCTGTGGTGGGTGTCAGTTTCCCACAGTTCGCAGGTGCAGAGCAGGGCTTGGCCATCCTGAGACCGCAGGCTTTCTGCAGCTTTCAGTTCTTCCACATGCCAGATGTGGAAGTTTGGAGTTCTAGAAGTCACCTATGGAGTCAGATGGGCCATACCTCCCCAGTTTACTGAATGCTGTTGCAGAGAGGCTGGGCCAGGGTGCCACCCTCACTGGACCTGGGGGCTGCCTTCCCAGGGCTGTGTTTGTGTGGGTGTGTCTCTTGGCAAGATGGGAAAAGGCCCTGACATTTGTGCCTTCCTAAGCCTGGCCTTGCAGCCACCACCCTGGGGAGGGGGCCGAGGGCAGGGGGTTTCCCAGGAGGCTGCTTCATCTTTTTTCCAGTGGCCACTCCCGTCTTGGTGCCGTCCGTGGCTTAGTGTGGCACTGGGGCTGCGAGGCAGGAGCAACTGCTCTGCCTGGGCTCTGGGGCCTTGCAGTTGGGTCTGGTGGGGCCAGCAGCTCCCGCCAGGTTGGGGACAGCCTGGGCCACCTTGCTCTTGAGGCTGAGCACACAGTGGGAGCAGGCTCTTCCTCCAGAGACAGCGGCGCAGCCGTGCTAGGGAGTTAGAGGGACTTGTGCTTGGGTGGTGGTCGATGGGGGATGGGGGATGGGGAGCCACTGCCCCCACCCAGGGCCTCCGGGCTGAGCGTGGCTCTTAGCTGGGGCCTCTCTTCCAGGCGGGGCTGGTTTCCCTTCTCCTACACCCGGGTCCTGGACAGCGACGGCAGTGACAGGCTGCATATGAGGTGAGTGCTGGGCCCAATGGGAGTGGTAGATCCCCAGCTCTGGGGAGGGGCTGTGATGGCACCAGCAGGTCCCTGGGCTTGGAAAGCTGGGATGGGCTTCTGGCTCCTTGTCTGCTACTGCAGGGCCATCCCCAGTGGCCCTGAGAGCTGGGCGCTTGAGGCCCTCAGGGTGGAAGCATGGTGGTACCCTGTGCGGTGGGGCCCGAGAGCCCTGGGGACACCAGTGCAGGCAGCAGGTGCTGTGGGGGCAGCACCTGGGGGCCAGGTGTGCAAGGACCTGGCTGTCCCAGGTCCTCCAGGTTCTCCCAGCCTTCAGAGAATCGCAGTAGCTGAAAGCCGGCGGGGTGCCTGGCTGCTGGGAGGGTTGGGGTTGCCGTGGCAGCCCAGCCCCTCTGGAGTCCTCCTGACTCACTTTCATGGCCAGGAGGAGGGAGGGAGGCCAGACTGGCCTGGCCCATGGTCACCAGGGCTGCAGCCTTGGCCTGAGAGCAGTTTCCCGCATGTGGCGTGGGGTAGGTGAGGGTGGGTCGTCCAGGGAGCCCACAGGGTTGTGGGGTGTTGGGGGTGTCCGGCCTGCTGGGCCATCTCTGAGTCCCTGTCCCTGCAGCCTGCAGCAAGGGAAGAGCAGCAGCACCGGCAACCTCCTGGACAAGGACGATCTGGCCATCCCGCCCCCCGACTACGGCGCCGCCTCCCGGGCCTTCCCCGCCCAGACGACCAGCGGCTTCAAGCAGAGGCCCTACAGTGTGGCTGTGCCCGCCTTCTCCCAGGTCAGCGGGCGGGCCTGGGCTAGGAGGGCCCGCAGGTGGAACAGTGGGCTCAGCCTGCCATCCCACATTGGAGCCTCCGCTGAGGGGCCAGGCGCCTGCGGGTCTGGGTCTCTTTGGACAGGCCTGGGGTGAAGGCTCCGTGATTTAGGAATGTGTGCACACCCCTGCTTCGGCCACAGGCTGCTC
>NW_012098097.1:14932108-14935043 GCF_000951045.1 Mandrillus leucophaeus
AAAAAAAAAAAAAACAAAAAACAAAAAACAGGAAAAAGGACTTTTTTTTTTTCCTGAAAAACAAAAACCGATCTGCATGGACTCTGGTGTGCGCTGTTATCTCGCATCCGACTTTCCCAGCGCAAAGGCCTCTGTCCAGACAGGGAAGGTGCTGGGGTCCCTGGTCACCCCGGACCCTGTGGAGGGCTGCACAGAGAAAGGGGGCTCGTGCCAAGCTCGAGGGGCCTCCTGAGGAAGCCGGCCGCTCCTGTGAGGGAGGCCGGGCCCGGGCACCTGAGGGCTTCTCCCTCCGGACGCTGCGGGCCAAGTGTACATAGAGCAGCGTGGCAGAGTGGCCTCGCCTCCCGTCGGGCACCGGCAGGAGCAAGGTCGGGGGCAGGCGCTGCCCGGCTGGCCACACACGGACACTCCAAAGACCTCCAGCGACCACCCCACCCCCACATTCCTTTGACCAGCCTTGTGAGGGCATCAAGGCTGCCCCGGGCTACCTGGCTGCTCGGGGCAGGGTGTGTGGGCCAGGCCCGGCCGGGGGAGGGCAGCTCTGGGCACGTCGCACCCACACCCCCCACCTGGGGGAGACAGGCGGTTCCTGCCTGGTTCTTCCTAAACGCTCTCGTCTTTTTGTGTGTCTTGGTGACTTTAGAAACAAACACAGTGGACTCAGTGGTTACTGGTATTCTCTCTTCACACACTGAACTCTGGGGAATTGAGTGCAGGGCACAGCCCGGCTCAGCCTGCCTGCTGGTGGGAGCCCCTGGGAAGCTGCGACGCTCCTTTATCTGATGTGGTTTAGCAAAAGCCTCCCGCACACCTCCCCGTGGCCTGGGGTGTGGCCTGGTTTGTGTGGGAAGCAGCTCCAGACGCGGACCGCCTGAGGTTAAGGGGAACTCGAGGGCGGACCGGGCCCTATGTAGAGACCCCTCCGCGCCGGCGTTCTCGCTCCGCTAAAGATTTCAAATCCAGGGGATTCCATGCTCAATGGATGAATGTAGACACAAAACAGCAACACTTGTATGAAGATGTAAAGTGCTGAACATATTTTTTTCCTGTTTCCTTTCCTTTTTTAAAAAATCTGAATTGTGCCCTGTACTGCAGTTACTTGTTTGAATAAAAGTTTTATTTATTGCACGAGTTGGGTATGGACCTCCTTCCGGTTCCTGGCGTGCGTCTGGGCCGTGGGGGCCCCGCCTCGTGCCTGCCTCTGCCAGGTATTTTCTTGGCACTCAGTCGCCTGCTAGATCACCTGGGCTTGCACACAGTGCTGGCCCAGTGACAGTCACTCACTGTGCCGGGGCTCTGCGGGGGCCCCGCCACCCCAGGGGAAAGTGCGGGGCCACCTGCGGCTGAGGCAGGCTCCTGGCTCTCTCCAGGCCGGCAAGTGAGGCCGGGTCCGCAGGCGCCGTCCAGGGAGAGCCAGAGCCCCAGCTCTGTGCCGACTCCCAAGTGCTCCAGGGTTCTCGGTCTCCTGGCAGCTCGCCCGTGGTTCCCCCTCCTCTGCAACCCCGAGTCCTCAGACCTCATGCCGCCTCCAACTGAGCCTTGTGTTTCCTTGCAGCGCCGATGTGGAAGTGGCCAGATTCTGAGCCGCCTGACTAGAGTTAGTAAGTTGCCTGGCGTTCTTGTGCAGTCACTGGCCAGTGGGTCTACACAGGTCCTCTGGCCTCAGCCACGCAGCCTGGGTGGGGAGGGCCTGGCTGCATGGCAGGGCCAGGGGTCCACTGAGCCTGCCTCTTGCTCTGGGTGCTGGGCCTTCTCTACTGGGTCCCCTCCTTGGGTTCACAGTCTCCTTCTCCCCTCCTGGAAGCTTGTGGACTCTGGCTGGCTGTGCCCGGGGTTCCCCTCACTGCTGGGTATGGCTCTGGCCCTGACCTTCTTTGTGGTCCTTTCCTGCCCTGCTGGGCACTTCAGTTATAGTCAAGGGGTGACCCCGGCAAGCAACTGCAGCCTGGGCCTTTCCCGCCTGACTTGCAGCGCCAGCTTGGGCTCCTTCGGGTGTGTGCGCCTTTGGGGCTGGTAAGGATGACAGCCTTGTGGTGACTGGCGGCTGGGGTCCTGGGGAGAGCCCCGGGGAGTTCCATAGGCACTGAAGCCAGGTGTTGGGCCCACTGGCGATGGGGCTGTGCTGTTAGTCTGACCTTGCCTCTTCTGTCCCCCAAGCCCCCACAGCATGGACCCAATTGGCTCCATCCCAAGTGTGCACCTGCAGACCTGGAGGACTGCTGGATCCAGGTTTGAGCTGACGCTCACTCCGGGGGCCACAGGGCCACTATGGCTCCAGCTCCAGTGGGACTCGAGTCCGGGTCTGAGCCCATCTCCTCGCGGGTTGAGTGGGCCACTTCCCTGGTGCCCAGTGTATATTTGGGATGTGCCAGGCTGCCCAGGAGCAGGCCCTGTGCCCTCATAGGGGGCCCTTACCCACACCTTCCAATCCGCTGCACCTGTGTCTGGGCGGGTCCTGCTTCCCACCACCCTCCCATCCCTAAGTTGCTAGGAGGGCAGCTCTGCAAAGCCAGTGCCTGCATCCTTCACAAAGGACGTTGGTCCCTGTGTCTCCCTGGTGGTCGCAGCAGGCATCCTGGCCCATGGGCAGCCAAGCCACAGGCAGATCACGGATCTGTCTTCTTTGCTGCCTTTCTGTTGTTGATATTCGGCATGAATTCTGGAAGGTTCTGTAGAAAAATGCTCCTGAACTTTGGGGACTGGATAGCATAGATGCTCTGGGTTGGCCCTGGCCGCCACCTTGCCTTCCATCTCCATCTTTCTCCCTTCTGAGACGCTGTTTCTGGGAGACCTCCATACCCCCCACTCCCTCAGGTCCCTCTGAGCGAGGGGGCTGCCCTCACCTGGTGAGACTTGGAAGGGGTGAAGGCTCAGAGATGAGGCTGGCACAGCCTGTGTCAGGGACCACGTCCCTTGGTGGAGGGCAGAGACCCTG
>NW_012098097.1:14935843-14938831 GCF_000951045.1 Mandrillus leucophaeus
CAGGCTCCCTGTGTTGGCACGCTGGCGTGGGGTGGGGTGGGGTGGGGTGGGCCGGGCCCGTCCCTCGTGGTGCCCTCAGCCAACCATGGGCAGCTCACTGCTCTGCCCAAGGGGGCAGCTTCTGGGCTGGGAAGTGGCTGGCCTAGAGGTGGGCCTGGACTTGGCCGCCTTTTGGGAGAGCCAGGGGGTTAGGATCCCTTCCATGAGAACCACGGGGCTCCCTCAGTCATACCCATATGATGGGAGTGCTTGCTGCTCAGCCCTGGCACGTGGCTGGACTCTTCCAGTCAGCGTGACCCTGGATGTGGGCCCTCTGGTGCCAGGAGGCCAGAGCCGGAGGATCAGGGCCTGGATCCTAGGCCCTGGTGTGTGTCCTCGGAAGCCCAGGATCATGGCGGTCCTGGTGTCTAGGCTGGGACAGGATGTGAGTGTGCGTGGTAGCTTGCCAGGTCCCAGCCTGTGCCGTCGGGGGAGGCTCCTGGAGTTGGAGGGCTGGAGACCCCTGTCGGCCTGGGGCTTCTCAGCTGGGGGTTGTTTGTGGGATGCTGGCTGGGCTAGCAGCTGTTCCCAGGGCCAGTCTCCAGGGTTGGGCTTCAGGCAGTGGGTAGAGAGAAGAGAACCCACCTTTTTCTGAGATAACGGGCAGCCTGGGTGACTGCTCAGCTATCAACCCACAAGTGAGGGGCCCCCAGGTTGACGGCCTGAGCTGAGGCCGCAGGATGCGACCTGGAGAGGTTCGGGCTCTGGGCCGTGGGTGTTCCACAGGTCGGCCTCTGGGGTGGACTCAGTGCTGGGAGAGCCAAGGGAGGAGTCTGCACCTGCCCTAGGCCCCAGGCCAGGCCATGCTGGCAGATAAAGGGCGCAGCCAGCCCCAGCACCACACCTGGGCTCTCCTCGCAGACAGTGTCACCCTCCCACGGGCCGGGATGGTACATGTGACAAGTTTACAGGAAACTAGCTGGGGTCTGGGCCCAGGTCCCATGGGTGGGCGGAGGGGTCCCAGGGGCCCGCCCAGGCATGGGTGAGGTGCTGCAGGTGCCCTGCGGGGGCCTCGGCTCCCTGGGGGCGGGCGGAGGGTCCCAGGAGGCCGGTCTTGCATGTGTTTGAGAGTGTGCAACAAGCCTACAAATTCAGGTGGCCGCTGGCTGGAGGAGGCATCCCCATTGATTTGGGCAGTCATCACTTTACCACTGGAACCGGGGCTCCAGGCAGGCCTCTGAGTGCTGCAGCCAGGAGATGGGGAGCCTTCCGAGGGAACACGGTTTGAACCCTGCCCAGGCAGGATCACCGTTTGTGGGTGACCACAGGCCCCGTCACCTGGCCTGACGTGTTTCCGCCTCTCCTTCCAGGGCCTGGATGACTATGGAGCGCGGTCCATGAGCAGGTAAGGGGCTTTCAGACCTGTCTTTGGGACCGTGGGTGGGTGTGAAGAGGCTGGGTGGGGCAGGTCCCTCTCCTAGGACCTGGGGCCACCTCTTCTTCCTTTAGGGCCCAGCCTGGCCCTTCACCCCTGCCAGAGCCAGGGCCGTCCCCCAGGGCCTCCTGCTCTCTCCGAGTGACACGGAAACCCCCCTGGGCCCTGCCCCTCTTTCATCGCATCTGGCTGGCCCCATCCATCCCTGTCAGGCAAAGGCAAGGTTGGGGAGGGTGGCTGAGGCCGGCATCCGTGGCTGGGGCTGCAGCCTCCTCTGCCCCCAGCCTGCGCTCCACCCCTGTCCTTTGCCTTCCTGGAGGGCCAGGAGGCCAACGGGAGCTGCTGAAAGGGGCGTTGCTTGGTGCGGGCAGACTCGCTGCCTGTGGCTGGGCAGCGTTGTGCAGCCAGGCAGCCGTCCTGTGCTTTGTTTCGCAGTGGCAGCGGCACGCTGGTGTCCACAGTGTGAGGACGCTGACCCCGGGCAGCCGCTGCTCTGAAGAGCTTCCGCGCCTTCCCCCTGGTCTCCGTCCGTTTTCCTCCTCAGCTCTCGCTGGTTTGTTCCTGGGTTTTCTTTTCCACCTGCCCCTGCCTCTTGGTTGGTGACCCCAGACTCTGTGATCCCCCAGGGTCCATGGTGCTGCTCCATCCGCCTCCCCCCCCCAGTGTTTACGCGCCCCACCCTGTGTGTCCCAGCCTTTCGAGCAGAAACTGCCAGGCAGGACCTGCTGGGCCGTGCGGGGCACCCTCGGCCCCACCCTGCAGTGTCTGTGGCACTCACTGCTTTTCTAAGGCTCGCCGTGAGCCAGGTCTAAAGTTTGGAGAAAAAGAAAAATCTTTAAAAAAAAAAAAAAACAAAAAACAAAAAACAGGAAAAAGGACTTTTTTTTTTTCCTGAAAAACAAAAACCGATCTGCATGGACTCTGGTGTGCGCTGTTATCTCGCATCCGACTTTCCCAGCGCAAAGGCCTCTGTCCAGACAGGGAAGGTGCTGGGGTCCCTGGTCACCCCGGACCCTGTGGAGGGCTGCACAGAGAAAGGGGGCTCGTGCCAAGCTCGAGGGGCCTCCTGAGGAAGCCGGCCGCTCCTGTGAGGGAGGCCGGGCCCGGGCACCTGAGGGCTTCTCCCTCCGGACGCTGCGGGCCAAGTGTACATAGAGCAGCGTGGCAGAGTGGCCTCGCCTCCCGTCGGGCACCGGCAGGAGCAAGGTCGGGGGCAGGCGCTGCCCGGCTGGCCACACACGGACACTCCAAAGACCTCCAGCGACCACCCCACCCCCACATTCCTTTGACCAGCCTTGTGAGGGCATCAAGGCTGCCCCGGGCTACCTGGCTGCTCGGGGCAGGGTGTGTGGGCCAGGCCCGGCCGGGGGAGGGCAGCTCTGGGCACGTCGCACCCACACCCCCCACCTGGGGGAGACAGGCGGTTCCTGCCTGGTTCTTCCTAAACGCTCTCGTCTTTTTGTGTGTCTTGGTGACTTTAGAAACAAACACAGTGGACTCAGTGGTTACTGGTATTCTCTCTTCACACACTGAACTCTGGGGAATTGAGTGCAGGGCACAGCCCGGCTCAGCCT
>NW_012098097.1:14944211-14951415 GCF_000951045.1 Mandrillus leucophaeus
CTCCATCTTTCTCCCTTCTGAGACGCTGTTTCTGGGAGACCTCCATACCCCCCACTCCCTCAGGTCCCTCTGAGCGAGGGGGCTGCCCTCACCTGGTGAGACTTGGAAGGGGTGAAGGCTCAGAGATGAGGCTGGCACAGCCTGTGTCAGGGACCACGTCCCTTGGTGGAGGGCAGAGACCCTGGGTGGCAGTGCCAGTGGGGCGGTGGCGCTCAGCACCACTCCACAGCGCCAGGGGCCAGTTTCCTGGCTACATAGTCTGCCTGGTCTGACAACTCAGCTGAGATTGGGGGTGTCGAAAGCCACTTGCAGTTGGTCAAGGGACTCCCCAACCCCATCGCCACCCTGCCATACCCCAGCTTTGGGCCCTGAGAAGGGGGCCTTGGAATGAGAGTGGAGGGGGGAGCACCCCTGGCCGCTGTCCATACTTGTCAGCGGAGGCCCAAGCGCCCACGCTGCACGCGGTTCCAGAAGGGCCCACCTTCCGAAGACACGGAGAAGCAGCTGACGCGAGAAGACAGAACAGGTGTTGTCCGCCCGGCTCAGGGTCTGGAGTCTGGAGTCGCCTAACTGGTCAAAACGCGCTTTGTGACGGCTGTTTCTTCTCGGAATCCTTCTGCCTCACGTTCAAGGCGTTGGTTCAGGAAATGATCCTAGACGACTGCCTGCATTCCGAGGCACTCCCGAGTTCCGTGGCACTGGAGTGGGAAGCTGCTCTGCCGCGGGGAGGTGGACTCTTCCAGGCCGTGTGGGTTTGCAGGGGTGGTGGGCACGGGATCCCCAGGACACACCGAGAGCCCCCCGTGGACAGGGGAGGGGTGCCCATTCCCTCAAACCCCGAGGCCCCCTGGCCAGCTCCTTCCTGGCAGAAGTGCCCATGCCCAGCCCTCCTGGCCACAGCTGGCTCTGCAGCACTGGCATCCATGCCTTGAAGCGGCCAGTTGGCTGGGACCGTGGCCCATGCCTGTAATCCCAGCACTTTGGGAGGCTGAGGCGAGAGGATCTCTTGAGCCCAGGAGTTCGAGATAAGCCTGGGCAACATAGGGAGACCCCGATCTTGACAAAAGTAAAAATTAGCCAGGCATGGTGGCGCGCGTCTGTAGTCCCAGCTTCTCAGGAGGCTGAGGTGGGAGGATTGCTTGAGCCTGGAGGTGGAGGTTGCAGTGAGCTACAGTCACACCACTGCATTCCAGCCCAGAAGACGGAGCAAGACCCTGTCTCAAAATAATAATGCAATTTAAAAATTACAAAAGCCACTAGGTCACCCCTGCGGCCTTGCTTAGCAGCCTCTGAGGGGCGGCTCTCAGTGAGGAGACAGAGCCCAGGCCTCTGAACTCCCCAAACCAGCAGCTCCCCAAACATAACGCAGGCCCTCCTTGGGGCCCTCTGCTCTTGGACCTGTCTGGTGACTTTCCTTCGCTGGCTGGAGAGGTGCTGATGGTGTCACTGGGTAGTTCGTGGCAATCGCTGCCCAGGGCCACGTCCTGCAGGAGGTGGGGCCTGGCGTGTGTCCTCTGGCAGGGAGCAATGTCTGTGGCTTCCATGCGGTGACCTTGGGCTCCAAACTTCATCACATTCTGTTGGCTGTTAGGCCCCCACTCTCAGCACAGTGAGCTCCCTGCAGGCCTCCTGGGCGCGTCTGTCCCAGGCGGCTGAGGGGTAGGGGCCAGAGTGGGGGAAATGGGGCCGCCCAGCCTCTCCGTGTGGACCTGCTCTCCCAGCCAGCCTTGGGCTCTGGCCTGTGCTCTCCCCGTCCCCGCCAACCCGCTGCCCCTGTCAGGCTGAGATTGGATACAGCATTTGCAGCCTCAGAGGCACCCAGTGTGGATGGTTCAGCGGGCTCCACCTAGTCCCACCATTCTGGGAGACGAGAAGAGAAAATTGCAGGTTAGGGAACAGGCCCGCACTGGTGGGAGAGCTTCCTACCCCTGCAGCTCCCCGTGGGGTCTGGGCTAGCACTGTGCCTTTGCCTTTGATTGGGAGCAGGAGTGAGAACCACGCAGCTGTGCTGCCCTCGGCTGTGGTCTGGGCCAGGTCTAGGCGCCTTCTCTGGGAACCCACATTTTTTTTTTTTTTTTTTTTTTTTTTTTTTTTGAGGCAGGGTCTTACTGTGTTACCCAGGCTGGAGTGCAGTGGTGGGAACACAGCTCACTACTGCCTCGACCTCCTGGGTTCAAGCGATCCCCCCACTTCAGCCCCCCATGTTGCTGGGACCACAGGCATGCTCCACTCCCACGCCTGGCTTTTTTTTTCTTCTTTTTGAGACGGGTCCACTTTGCTGCCCAGGCTGGTCTTGAACTCCAGGGCTCAAGTGGTTCCTCCTGCTTTGGCCTCCCAGAGTGCCGTGATTGCAGGCAGGAGCCACCGCGCCCAGCCAGCCCCATTTCTAATCTCCCCGGAGCTCCCTCCGGACCCTGGACCTGTGGAGGGACTCAGAGCACTTCACTAGGGGTGGGTCTAGCCTGGCAGGGAGACAGGGCATGGGCCGACATCACGGATAGAGGTGGAATCCTCACCATCGGACCCCCAGGCAGCCCCTACCCAGGCCCCATAAAGGGCAAAGCTGCACAGATCAAAGCTGAAAGCAGCCGGGAATCTAGCAGACCCTGAGGCTCCAGTGCATTTGAGAGATCAAAAGATCCTTTCAGCAGGGTGCCAATGCTCAGACGCCATCTGGAAGTCTGAGAGCCTTCCGCAGACCCATCAGTCTCTTCCACATATTTCATTCTCTTAAAAACTCAGTCTGAAGTGTTTCAGGTTCTTAGAAAACACAAAAGTCCTCAGGAAAGCTTAGGGAGCTGCCCCTGCCCTGCGCCGCCTCCTGGGCAGCTGGATGGAGCCCTGCCTGCCCACCCCGGGGGTTGCTCCCGGCTGCCCAGGCTCCTGTGGACCCAACTGTGCCAGAGGTGACTCCGCTCCAGGTAATGGCTCCGGTCCAAGCACAGCTCTGCCGGAGCACAGTCCCGTCCCTGCTGCGTCTTAACGTCCACATGCCATCTGTACTGTCACCCTTGGAGCTGCCTGACATCCCCCATCCTGTCCTGTGCCGTCCCCTCTGAAGGTGGGGACTCCAAAGAGAAAGGCCCAGGCTCCCCTCTCATCCATAGGGTCCTTCTCATCCGTGCTCATCTTGTTTCATTTCAAATTCTTGTCTCGAGTTGTATTTGTGCATCAGCTGTGGCCCCGGGGACATGGGGGAGGGCGCGGCACCCCCGGGGGGACAGGTGGCTGAGCCCTTAGCAGGGGAACAACTGTCTGGCCAGGGGATGGCCAGCTGCTCTGCAGGGCCCGTGGGTGTCCATCTGCAGCCCTGAGGGAGCCGCGAGCCTAACCTGCCTTCCTGTGGATGCCCCTATGCCAGGGCTGGGCTGGGCGCTCTGCCAAGCTGTGTCCCTGGGTGTGGGCCTGGCCTGGTGGGGGGCCACCAAACTGATGTGTGCCCGGTTCAGGGCTGTCTTGAGTCCCCAGCCTCAGTGGTGATGTCCACCCCTCACTGGGAGGGTGCGGCTGGCCTGCCCCGCCCCACCCCACCCTGCCCTGCCCACCCACGCTGCTGGGAGGGTGATGGATCAGAGTGGGGGCACCCTGCCTTGTCTAGGTCACGTAGGGTGAGCAGAGGGTGGTGCACCTTGGGGTCAGGCAGCCTTGCAGATGGCACCTGACCCTCCCTGCCCCCCAGAGCAGCCTCTGTTGTCTTCGAGCTCTCTGTGCCGAGATCGGACTGTAGGCATCCAGCACTGGGGATCCCTGGGGCATTGGGCAGCCCAGGTGCCACAATTTACCCATGGCTTCTGCCCTAAATTAAAACCACGTTTTTCTCTTTCAGGAATCCCTTCGCCCATGTCCAGCTGAAGCCGACAGTGACCAACGACAGGTCTGCCCCTCTCCTCAGCTGATGGCCACATCTGCGGCGCTGCCCATCCGGCGGCTTCCCCCGCTCGGCCCATGCAGCCTGTTCTGTCATCCTCTGTGCGTTTCTGTTAAGAGAACATCCAGGCCCCAGCTGCCTGGCCTTGCCCCACTTGAGTCTGGCCTGGGCTGGATCCCAGCTGTTCTGGGCAGGACTGGGCACAGGGGGGCGCAGGCCCCTGAAGGGCCGAGACCCACTGGCTGCGCTGCCCAGGGCCGAGGGGCCACCTCTTGAGGGTATACACCTCTGGTCACATGGCCATGGAGCCCTGGGGTGCCCCTGGGTCAAGGGAGGACATGTGGCCAGCTGGTGGCTGGGAGGGGAGCCCGGCTGCCCTGCTGCTTCTCCTGCCTAATAAACAGGCTCCTTCTGCACCAGGTGTGATCTGTCCGCCCAAGGGCCAGAAGGCCGGGAGCATGGGGATGGGAGCGCCCGCATCCTGGCTGGAAGATGAACTTCCCATAAGCACGTCATTCCCTGCAGGCCCGGCAGGTGCGCCTGGAGTGTGGGGCCTGGTCCCTCTCCATGCCCCTCAGTGGGGCTCTCCTGGACCCCTCACTCCCACTGGCAGTGTCGCGAGGGCCTGCCCAGCCTCCTCCCTACCCAGCCTCCCATCCAGAACCTTGCTGCTAGGGCCGCCCAGCTCTCTCCTGTGGCCAAAGGCCAGCTGTCAGGTGCTGTGCGGGGTCACCAGCAGAGTACCTGCTGGCAGGTGGGGGTTTCCCCGCTCCTGGGCTCTGTCCCAGGACTCCTGGGTGGACCTCGCCCACCCCCACTCACTCCTGCAGGCACGGGGGAACTCTGCTGGAGTTGGGGGTTTTAAAACTTCATTAGCAGATCTGTGTTCTTCGATACTGTCAGGTGAAATACAATGTGGTGAGAGCTGCATTGGTGACAGCAGCCCTTGCCTGGGGAGGAGTCTCCAGCAGAGCCCACTCCCGCTTGCAGCCACTCACAGCCCGGGGACAGGAAGCTGCAGAGTTGGCAGGTCAGGAGGGCAGTTGAGAGCTGGCCAGCAGAGGGTGCAGGGGAGCCCAGCTGTGCTCAACTCTCCTGACTCCGCCTTCCACCCTGGGCCCAGGGACAGACAGTGCCCTCAGAAGGGCAGGGAGGAGGCTGTCCCAGAGAGGCCTGTAGGTCCACTCTCTTCACCCGTCCCCACCAGGCCAACTCGGCCTGCAGGAAGGGAGACCTGCAGGGATCTGCCCCTGCACCCCCAGACACAGTAGGGCCAGAACACCATCCCCTCCACCAGGGTGTGCCAAGGGCAGTGGGGAAGAGAGGGGCAGCTTCCTCCTGGCCCCAGGAAGGGGTGGCATCGGGTTCCTACCCCAGCCACGGCACAGCCCCTCCTGTCCAGGACTTGATCGGCAGACCTCAGGAGACAACACACAAAGGTTTCTTTTTTTCTTAGCTTCATTTCTCTTAAAAAACAAGGAACAAGAAAACATTGCACCAGCGTTCTAAGCCTCAAACAAAACACAAAACAAATCCCTCTGCAAAGCAACAATAAACTTTACATCTCTTTGGCAACAATAACTTAAAGTCACCCCACTTTCATTCGCTCCAACCACAGCAGTTACAAAAATATTCCCTGCGCTGCCCTGCCCCCAGCTCCACCCCTTCCCCACCATCCCTCTCCCTGTAGGCAGGAGCCCCCCAACACTGAATGCGGGGTATGGCCCCCACTCTCCTTTCGCAGCTGGGGCACAGGACCGGATAGTGCCCTGCAGAGGGGAGCTGCCTGCACGGTCCTGCCAAGGGCACCTCTAGAACGGGGCCCACGGCGGCAGGAGTGCAGCCTGGAAGCCCCCTCCACCCCTGATCTTTTTGGCTGCCCACCGTGGCCACAGCAGGACCCAGGTGGGAACAGCCCATTCCCTGTGGGAAGGGTGGGCTTACCGGTCTAGCTGAGTCAGTGAAGGGGAAACAGCCACAGACTTTGAGATAAGGGCAGAGGAAACAGGACTGACACAGGCGCCCAGGGCCGCTCCTTGCCCTGAGCCACCAGGAGCCAGGCAAGGATGGGGGCACAGGGGGTGGGAGGAGGCTCACAAGCCTGCCAGTGTCTCGGGGCCATGCCTTGTCCTGTGTCAAGTGTCCTGTGAGGACACCGGAGGAGCCACCAGATGGGGCATGTGGGACCTCCGAGGCCAGGCAGCCGGCAGCGGCAGGCAGAGCAGAGGGCGGGGGCCGCCGTGCCCAGGGGCACTGGCCCCTCGAGCGTGTGTGTACAGACATCCACTGGAACTCCAGGCGTCCCCAGGGGCTAGCAGCAAACCCAGAAGCCCAAATTCTGCCTCCGGGGCGGAGCATGGCCAATCCACTGTCCAGGGCCTCTCATCCTGCGGGCTTTTCCAGGACACCATGTGGGGCAGAGGCACCCGAATCTGCTGCCAACAGCCACCAGGACACGGTCCCCACCTTCTCGGTCACCATCCTCGCTGCTGCCTGGCAGGGGCTCTGGTGATGCCAGCCTCGAGGAGCAGGAGCTGCCCTGGTCTCAAGCCTCTTTACTCTCACCCCCGGCACCTGCTGCAGGCCCTGGCAAGCAGGACGACAAAGTGAACACAGGGTCCTAAGACACCAGGGCCTGCCTCCCCAACAACTCCCACCTGGCCTCCATCCCTGGCCCACATACAGGCCGGGCCAGTAGGGGCTGTGGGCCAGCCCGGGCCCCTTCCCTGCAGCAGATCTGGCTGTGCGTAGGTAGGAGATGGACCCATTTCTCCCACTCCTGCATCACTAGACCCAGGCCAACAAGGCTCGGCAAATGCCTCCAAGTCCTCTTTTACACACAGGGAAACTGAGGCCTGAACAGGAAGGGGATGGCCAGGGTCATGTAGTGGCCTCCTAGTGACCTGCGTGCTTGTTCTGCCACGCAGGGGGCACCCTGCGCCAGGGGTGAGGCTGACAGGCCCTTCTCCCAAGGCACAGGCTAGGACACCTAGGAAATAATGGGTCTACCGAGGGGAGGGGAGAGATGGCAGGGGGCCTTCGAGGAGGTGGGCACTTGTCAGGCACGTGGGCAGGGGCTGTAGGGGTAGGGACACCTGGCAGAGATGAGCCCAGCCTGGGATGGGGCGGACACTGGAGGGGCATGGCCGGGAGTGATGGCTTAGGCCCCCAGCAGGGCTGCACCTGGGCACTGTGGGGCGTCGGTCTGCAGGCTCTGGTAAGGTTCTGGTGGGAGGGGCTGCCGCAGGTCTGGGGGGTAGGGTCAGGCAAAGGAGACCCGGGTGCAGGGAGAAGGCAGCGGCCTGAGGGCCAGGTGGGGTCCAGGTGGGGTCCAGG
>NW_012098097.1:14955145-14958336 GCF_000951045.1 Mandrillus leucophaeus
GTCACCAGACCTTGGCCAGAGTCCTGTGACTGGAGACCCCAGCCAGTGCACGGTGGGGTGGGCAGGCCAGGAAGGGGCCTTGGTGGAGAGGTGAGGAGGGGACAGCGTCCATGATGGGGCACAGTCAAGTGGCTTAGGGGAGACCCCGAAAGCTCAGGGAGGCGGCCTGGCCCATGGGATCTGACAGTTCCCCAGAAGCAGAAGGCGGCCAGACCGCAGCCTGGGAGTGGTGGGGGCCGCGGGGGAAGCCGCAGAGGTGAGGGCAGGAAGGGGCGCCCGCCCCGGGGCAGACCACTACCCTGGGCAGCTCGGCCCCACCCCTTCAGAGGCTACACCACGTGGGAATGAACAGTCTGTGCTGGGTGCTCAGGATGGGGGCGGGGCTTCCAGGCTGCGGTTGTGGGAGATCCCAGCACCCCCACCGTCACCTCCTCTGCCTGGCACGGCCTGACCTACACTCCCCTGAAGGCAGCCAACACCCCGCCCGGACCCTCTCCCCAGGCACAGGTGCACACCGAGTCTCCCATCCCAGGACAGGTCCCCCAGCATGCTGAGGACGGGCTTTTGGCTTGTGGCCCTGTATGTGTGCTCTGACCCCACCATGGGTGGGCGTCAGCCCAGGGGTCCCTGGTGCACCTGTCAGGGCAGTGTCTCCACCAGTGTGGGGTCGCCACCTAACCAGCCACTTGGGCTGCTGGCGTGCGGCCACTACAGGTGGCTCCGGCAGCCCTCCAACCTCACTACTCGTGGCCACGGTTTGACATGGGTAGGCGGGTGGCACTCGGCCTCAGCCCCTCACGGCGCCACCAGGGCTGCACTCACCACACGTTCCCGCTCTTGGTCTGGTCCACGACAAGCAGGTTGCTGTGCACCTCGTCCACCAGCTCCGGTGCGATCCAGCGCAGAGGCACCCACAGCTGGTCGGCGGTCACGAAGTAGTCTTCCTGTTGGCACAGGGACGGGTCACCCCTGCCGGCGCAGGCCCCGCCCCTCATGCCCAGCCCAGCCCAGCCCAGCCCACCCCACTCACTCTGTACTTGCAGTGAGCCAGGCCGTAGTCACCGATCTTCACCGTCAGGTCGGCCGTGAGTAGGCAGTTCCGCAGGGCCAGGTCGCTGCAGGCAGGGTCAGGGGCGGGGGCAGGGTCAGGGTCAGTGGGGTGTGCCAGGTCGGGGAGTCCAGCACAGGGGTCCTTTGCCAAAACCTGGATGGCTCACATTCCAGGCCGGAAGGGGCACTGGAGATGCTGCCACCACCCACCCCTGCCTAGGGCCCTATCCTGTGCCCAGCCCCGAGACCTGGGGAGGGACCGTTTGCGTGGGCCTCCAATGTTACGATGCAGATGAGAATGGGGCCTAGAGAGGGTGAGGACCTGCCAGAACCCACCTGACCCGTCCACGCTTCTCCAGCGCCCCCGCCGGGCCGCAGAGAGCGCCAGCGCCGCTCAAACTCCTCCTCTGCTTCGGTGGCGCCCTTGGCACACAGGTAGGACAGCAGCAGGTGCACCTCCTCAGCTGTGGGCCGCTGCTCCGGCTGCAGCCAGCAGAACTGCATCACCTCGTACCTGCGAGGAGGTCCCACGGGGGCCACGTCAGAGGCAACGCTGGCCAGGAACGCATCCATGGGGCAGGGATGGGGTTCCCCTAACTCCCAGTGTCTTGGGGACGTTAAGGGCATCTCCCACCCCAGAGCCTGTCTCTTATACACATCTAGATGTGTATAAGAGACAGGGTCCGGACTGAGCGTGGCGGGGAAGGCCTCCGCGCCGCGGCCCGCCTCCCACTTGTACTCGAAGTTGAGGCCTCGGCTGGTCTCGGTCACCGTCAGCACGTCGTCGCCATCCGCGTGGAAGCCGTCGCCCGCGAACTGCTCCAGCAGCGGGAAGGACGAGGCGGCGGCGAGCTCCACCACCCCGCCCAGCGTGGGCCCCGCCGCACCGGGCCCAGGACCCACGCCGCCCCCGCCGGGCCGCAGAGAGCGCCAGCGCCGCTCAAACTCCTCCTCTGCTTCGGTGGCGCCCTTGGCACACAGGTAGGACAGCAGCAGGTGCACCTCCTCAGCTGTGGGCCGCTGCTCCGGCTGCAGCCAGCAGAACTGCATCACCTCGTACCTGCGAGGAGGTCCCACGGGGGCCACGTCAGAGGCAACGCTGGCCAGGAACGCATCCATGGGGCAGGGATGGGGTTCCCCTAACTCCCAGTGTCTTGGGGACGTTAAGGGCATCTCCCACTTGAGTGACGCCCCAAATCTGCCAAGGCAGGCCCAGCAGCGTGGGAGCAGGAGGTGGTTGGGCACTCCCCCTAAGCCTTCCCTCCCTGCACACAGGGGTGCAGAGGTGGTGGGTAGAGGCCCTATCAGAGGAGAGGGGAGACCAGGGAGGGCTGGAACCCCAGGGGGTCAGGGTGAGCCGCCTCTGCCTGGGGGTCAGGATACCCCATCTCGGCCTGGCTGTCCGGGACGGGGTGGTAGGGCCCTCACCAGCGGTCCGACAGGGTCAGCTGCAGCTGGGGCTTGGGCAGCTTGAGCTGCTGCTCCCGGACCGCGTACGCCAGCACCTGCTGGTCCGAGTGCTGGGGGTAGGGCTGCGTGCCCAGCTCAAAGAGCTCCCAGATGGTCACGCCCAGGGACCTGTGGGGTGACAGCCGTGAGTCAGGGCTGGGCACAGCAAGGGCCGCGCAGGATCCCTGGGGTGCCGAAGGGGCAGCTCCCGCCATCACGCCAGTGCCTCAGGACCAGGGCCTGGTACCACATCGGCCGCCCCTCCCTGAGGACAGCCCTTCCTTTCAGCAGACAGAATGTGCACCTGGCCAGGCCCAAGCCCAGCACCTGTGGAGCCTGCACATAAAGGCCAGGCTGGCCAAATCCATCTGCTTGTCCACTCATTCATTCATTCACTGATGCACTGAAGACCAGACACTGCCCAGTGTGGGAGCTGCCCTGGCGGAGCTGGAGGGCAGGTGTGGAGCCCGAGGCAGGGTAGGGCCAACATCAGCAGGGGACTGAGGGAGCGGGAGAGAGGGGACGCCTCAGGCCAGCATGGGCAGGGCTGGGGAACAGGCAGGGGTGCACAGAGCATGTGGGCGAGTAGGGCAACTGGGGTCTCCTTCCCGTGAGCTGTGGCTTCACCTAGCCACTTTGGTCCCTGGCTGTCCCAAGAGGCTGCAGAGTGAGACAGAGGCGATTTAGCAAGA
>NW_012098097.1:14960046-14962586 GCF_000951045.1 Mandrillus leucophaeus
CGGGTCCAGGGCCATGGCGAAGGCTGCCTTGGCCTGCATCAGCGGGAAGTCGTCGTCCCACGCAAACCCGCCACCTGCAACCCAGGTGACGATGTCACTCGCACTTGCACTCACAGCCTGGGACCCCGGGCCGCCCTGCTCCCACAGTCATGGGCCTGGCCCCGCCTCCCATGATGTCACGGGCCCAGGCCCCACCTCCCATGCAGCGCGCACCAGGCCCCGCCCCCAATGACGTCACATACCAAAGCGGCCTCCCATGACGCCACGGGCCAAAGCCCGCCTCCCACACGTCAAGGGCCAGGTGCTCCTCCCATGATGTCACACATTAGGCCCCGCCTCCCACAAGGCACGGACCACGCCCCACCTCCCGTGACATCATGGGCCCGGCCCCGCCCCGGCTCACCCTCTTTCGCAGTGGAGCCATCCGGGGAGCCATCAGCCTGCCGCGGCGGGCTGGGGGCGCTGGGAGAGCTGGGGCTCCGCATAAGGAACGTGGGGGGCGACTCCTTAGCACCCGGGAAGGGCTCCCCGAGCTCCCGGGTGGGGCTTTCCTGGAGGGATCAGAGAGCACCAGGTGGCTTGGCCGCCAGGAGTCGCGGCCGCTCCCACCCCTTCCTGCGGGAGCGCGACCCGCAGCCCCGAGCAGACACCGGTCGGCAGTGGCCCACCTGGTCGAAGAGGTAGACGGTGACGTCGTCGAAGAAGGACACGGCCTTCTTCTTGCGTTCCAGGTCCTCGCAGAAGGCCTCGGACAGCAGGCTGGGCATCTTGAGCAGGCTGCGCAGGTTGCGCGCGCTCTGGCTCTCAGCCACCACCACGGGCACCGCCGGCGCCTCCTCCTCGCTGTCCTCGCTGGGCTCCTGGACGCTGTAGCAGCGGAGCTCCTCGTCAGACTCGTCGCTGTCCTCACTGTCCTCCTCCTCCTCCTCCGGCCGGCCCTCCAAGGCCGCAGGGAGGCCAGGCAGAGCCAGGCGGAGTGGGGCTCGGGGGGTGCCTGGGCCCGCCATCCGCTTTTGTGGAGTCAGCCCTGACAACAGTCCCGTGGGCCCCTGGAGCTCAGAGCTGTTGCCTTCTGAGCTCAGCGGAACCGGGGTCAGCAGGAAAAACTGGGAGCAGCTGGGGCTGGGCCCAGGCGGCACCTCGGCTGGGCCTTGGGGCTCTGGAGGCTCTGGGACCAGGCCCGAGGGGCAGGTGCTGGGGTCTGGGGAGGACCCTTCAAGCCGCAGCGATGGGGGCAACACCTCCCCGGGGCCAGAGCCTTGTGCCTCCCCAGGAACCCCAGGCCTGAGGGAGGCCTGTGCAGATGACTGCCCAGTGCTCGGCAGGCCCAGCTCTGGCCCAGGAGCTTGGTCCCCTCCACACTTCTCTGGGCCCGAGGTGGGCTCGGCCTCAGTCTCCAGGTCTGAGAAGTACGCAGAGTCTCGGTAGGGGTTCTTCTCGTTGAGGCCACTGAGGGAGGCAGAGAGCCGCATCTCGGGCCCGGGGCCCTCTCCCTCTGAGGTCAGCTCCCCAAAGGCCTGGGGCTCGCACCCTTCCTGTGACTCCTTGAGCACAAACTCGGGGGACTCATAGTTCTCCGTGTCATAGCCACTGTCCAGTGCTCGGGGCTGCCCTCCAGAGGGGCCAGCGGCTGACGGGCTGAAGACCTCATAGCCACCATCACTGGCTGAGGACGGGATGTCCAGGGAGTCCAGGGAGTCGGGAGTCCCCACCTGCTTCTGCAGAGAGCGGAAGGCTGGCACCACATCCGGCCTCTCGGCCTGCAGGCCGTCACTGGACGTGTCAGTGAAGATGCCTGAGGTGGCCTCAGCTGTGTCCTCATCCTCACTGCTGGGTACCTCCACCTCAGGGGAGCTGCCACCACCATTCAGGGTGGAAGCCGGCTTGGTGGCAGACACCTCGCCACCAGCAGCAGGCGTGGGCGAGTCAGGCAGGGCGTCAGGGGCATCAGGGGCACTGGCCTCCTCTGAGGGAAGTGGGGCTCCCTCCTGGGATGGGGAGGGAACAGAAGGAAGGGACAGGCAGGGTCCAGCAGTGCCCTCAGCCTCCGTGGCAAGCTTGGGCTCTGCCTGCAGGTGGTCACCCCCACTACCAGGTGCCTCTGTCCAGGAGGGTGTGACCAGGCAGGGGGCAGGTGCCAGGCCCTGGGCAGGGCATAGATTGGGGAGGCCAGGACAGCAGCCTGGCTCCTGGGCAGAGGAGGCTGCCTGCAGCCCAAGCAGAGACTCCCCGGGGTATGCCGGCTCAGGGGAGGCCCGCGGGGTCTGCTTCGGACTGCAGCAGCCATCAGCGTGGTAGCCCACAGAGCTGGGGTCCCAGGACTCTGGACAGCGGCTGCCGCTGTTGTTATTGGCAGATACGTTGGAGCGCCAGTGTCCACGCTGGGCGGCCGCCCGCGCTCCCACCTCCAGTTCCTCCTCACCAGTCAGCGGCAGCGGCGGCGCCCCTGAGCTTCCCAAGGGGGATGTGCCCAGTGGGTCCTCAAAGAAGGGCGAACAGAAGGCGGCCACGCCCCAGTCTGCATCCTTGGCTCTGCCCTC
>NW_012098097.1:14969140-14982646 GCF_000951045.1 Mandrillus leucophaeus
GGCACTGGAGATGCTGCCACCACCCACCCCTGCCTAGGGCCCTATCCTGTGCCCAGCCCCGAGACCTGGGGAGGGACCGTTTGCGTGGGCCTCCAATGTTACGATGCAGATGAGAATGGGGCCTAGAGAGGGTGAGGACCTGCCAGAACCCACCTGACCCGTCCACGCTTCTCCAGGACCCTCTCCTCCCAGCCCTGCTACACCATCACCCTCAGCTCCCCAGGAGGTGGGAATTGATGGGGGAACTGAGGCCTGGAGTATCCCAGGGGTCCTGCCAGCTGCCAGAGTCCAGTTTCAGGGCCCAGCCCTGCCATGCCCACTCAGAGCTGGAGCTCTCTCTCACTTGAGCCACCACCGGCCCCAGGGTTGGGTAGGGTCTGCAGAGAACTCGGGTCACCCCTGGCACTACCTCCAACCCAGCCTGCCTCGGCTGCTGGCTTGGACCCCCTGCCTGGCTGGTCACGTGGGTGTGCGGAGGCGTAGGGTACTGGGTAGATATTACCACACCTGCGGTATTACTTCTGTGCTCAGGACTCAGGGTGGGGACAGAGCCCAACCCAGGCTGTCCCTCCCCACATAAGCCCGTCTCTGTGTGCTGGGGGTTGCTATAGGCCCACGTGTCCTGGGCCTATGGGGTGGGATGGGATGGGATGGGGTGGGGTGGGGTTGGGGGCAGGGCAGCTGGGGCTCGGCAGGCAGGTCGGGAGGCTGGCAGCTACCCTCTTCAACAAAATCACTGATGCTGGAGTCACCTGAGTCATCACTCAGCACCAGGATATTGTTGGAGAGGACGGCCGTGCGGCATCTGGGGCTGGCGGGGCCACATGTCCTTCGCCACTTCTTCCAGCATGTACCCCCGGGGTCCCCAGGGGCTGGGCATCCTGGCCCGAGCAGGACAGAACCCTCCCTCCAGGGTTCTGCGAAGCAGGGCCTGCTAAGCCCTCCCTTTGGGACTTGAGGGAGACAGAGTGTGGGGTTGGCGTGGGGCTGCAGGGTGGTGGCTGACTGCCTCGGGGACAGAGAACAGGCCAGCTTGACAGTGCGCATTTCTTCGTCTAAACCTGCAAAGTGGGTGTCAAACCATTGTCTTCCCAATTTTTCAAAAATGTCATAAAATCCCTTTGTATAGCGGTTGTTTGATGCTGCATGAGATGAACCTGGCCGGTCCTCGCAACCCCCTTGCGGCAGGACCCGCCCCTATGCCCTTCCTTCAGGGGAGGGGCCGAGGCCCAGAGAGGGCCCCAGTCCAAGGGTTACAGCAGGGAGGGGCCCTGGCCTAGGGCTTCCTGGCCACTGGCCCGCGCCCGCCCTCACCTGTGCACGTAGTTGTTCCGATGCAGGTGCAGGACGCCACAGGCCACCTCACAGGCCATGCGCTGCAGGGTCAGGGGGTCGGGCGCCATGGACTCCGCCACCCGGCAGCTCCGCAGGTAGCCCTTGAGGTCCCCCTGCAGAAAGGGGGCATGGCGCAGTCACCAGCAGACTGGGGACTGGCCACCCTGGAAGGTCCCTGCCTACCTCCCCAACTCCTCCACCCCTACCCACAGCTGACGGACAGCAGCTGCCCAGAGCAGCCCCGCGCCCTGCACAGTGGCTGACACCCAACAGTTCCTGGAGAGGGGCCGTGTCCACCAGGGCTGGGCTGGACTGAAGGCTCCCTCTCCACTGCCCCTCAGCCAGCCCTGGGCAGCAGGAGTCCCTTGGCCTGTGGTACAGAGAGAAACGCAGGGCCCCGGTGGATCTGCTTGATGGAGCCTGGGGCTGGTGGTCGAGGATTGGTCGGCAGCCCCTGACCTGCCGAAAGCTCAGCTCCTGGGAGGGCCAACGTTAGGAATCCAGACGCCAATGTGTGAGGGCCCCTGTCCCAAGGGAAGCCAGCCGGGGACCCAGCCCAGCCGCGGGCAGGCCCGGCTCAGTGCAGGAGCTGTGTATGTGCAAGGGGGTGGGGGGCAGGTCCCTGGCGGGGGTGGGTCCCTGGGGGGTGGTGGTGATGGGCAGGCCCAGGACTCCAGGCAGCCTGGGGAAGTGGCCATCCCCAGTCCCCCATGACAAACTCAAGCCTGAGTGAGGCCGTGGAGCCCCAATGGAGCAGTGGCCCCCAATTGGCCCAGGATGCCTCCTCCTGAACCACAGGGCACACAGGCAGGTGAGCAAGCAGCTGGCAGCTCCCCAGGGGTGCAGGGAGTCCCAGCCCAGGCCTGTCCTGTGCCCAGCCCCCACAGTCCCTCCCCAGTGAGGCTGGGTCTCCCCATGGCCTCCTCTGGAAGGCAGTGGGGTAGGGTCCCTGGGTCTTGGCTTTAGGGAGGATGTGAGGCCCCCAGGGAGGGGGTGGCACCAGACACTGGCAGGGCAAGGGAGGGCCCCGGCTCAGCAAAGGCCCCTGGTCCCCCTGGGCAGCAGCTCACCAGCGGGCAGAACTCCATCACCAGCAGGTAGGGCGTCACCTCGGCACACTGGGCCAGGCACTGGAGCAGGTTGCTGTGCTTCAGGGCCCTGCAGGAGTGGACAGGCGGCCCCTGACTTGGGAGGAGCAGGGGAGGGGGAGGCGGGCCGAGCAGGGGAGGGGGAGGAAGGGGTCGCACAGTGTGGGCCTTTGTGCCCGATGGCCTCCCACCTGTAGGGCTGCACCTCCTCCAGGAACTGCATCTGCTCCTGCACGCTGGCGCTGGCCTGCAGCTCCTTCACCACCACCTGGGCACTGCTGACGCCAGAGTTCACCTCCCCCAGGAACACCTGTGGGACAGCGTCACCCGCGGCTGCTCCGCCTCCACAGGCCCCGGCTTCCAGGCCTTACTCTTCTCCCACCCGCCCCACCCTGGCCCCCAGGACAGGCCCCTTCTCCTCCTGTGCCCAGTCCATTCACTGCAGTGCGGGGTGTGGGTTCCGGAACCCTCCCGGCGACCCTCTGGCTGTAATATTCTGAGTCTTTTGTGTTATATCTCTCCCCAAAGTCTCCCGCTGCTCGCTCTCTCTCTCTCTCTCTCTCTCTCTCTCTCTCTCTCGGGGTTTGAAGTGAGGAAGAGGGACCCAGCTGTCTCGTTTAGGCCAGGATTGGGGGAAGGCCAGGACCAAGAGCCTGCTCCTCTCCCTCCCAGGACCCCCTAGGGAGAAGGGGATGCAGCCAGACTCTGAGGAGGGATCCAGCAGGGCCCAGGGACCAGAGAAGGGACCCTCGGGGCTGGGGTGGCTCCCAGGAAGAGCAGGTCTGCATCCCTGTGTCCCTTCTGCCTACCAGGCGACAGCCCTCTCTCCCAGGTGGGACACATACCTTCCCAAACCAGCCATGGCCGATTTCCTTCAGGTATAGGAGGCTGTGCCGGCCCAGGTCCGTGGACTTGAGGAGCTGCACTGTAACCAAGCAGGGGGCTCAGGGACCCAGTGCGGCCTTCACACCCCCCAGCTTCCTCACCTGGCCCCTAGAGGGACTGCCCGCTTGGCCTGTTCTGGGAAACTGTCCTGAGTCCCCAGCACCAGCTGGCAGCCTTGGGGCTAGCATCAGGAGCCAGGGTCTCTCGAGATCAGGGGCTGCTGCTTCCCAGAAAAGCCACGGAGCTGCAGGCTCCATCCGGGCATCTTTCTGGATAGGTCTGGAGAAGGTGCCTGAAGCCACCGGAATAGCTGGGCGAGGGACAGCAGGGCCCGGAGCCGGACCCGCCACATGGGCTGTACCAGGCAGGCAGTGTGGCTGAGCGAGAGGCTGGGGCCACGGCACAGGGAGGGCACTGGAGCGGCCCACCCCCACCCTGCCGCAGGCTGGCATCCCACGCCAGGCACACCAAAGGCTCCTTTGTTGGGGGCTGCTTGGCACAACCCCGCACGGAGCACACTGGCCCATTCTCCCTGAGGGCCAGGCCGGGTGAGGTCAGCGGGAGGAAGGGTCAGTGAGGCCCGGGAGGAAGGGGCCAGCGCTGGCAGAGCCCACTGATGCCTGCCCACGCCCCGAGGGATTCCCCGAATTCTGCTCCCACGCCAACTGCCCAGAGGGCTGACGGGGCTGGGTCTGAGCCCAGCTGCCAGGAGAGCCCAGGGGGAGGGGGCTCCTTCCAGGGCCCAGAGACCCAGAAAATGTAGAGGTGGGGCAGGGCAGAACTGAGCATGTGGGCCCACCGGGCGCTGTGTCCCGAGCCCAGCCTGTCTGGACAGCCCTCTTTCACCCTCGGGCGTCCAGGCCCACACTGTCCCTGAGCAAGTGTGGGGGTCCTGACCGTGGGTGCTGAGACAGTCCAGAGGCCCTGGGCACTGCCGGAGGCGGCCGTCCTTCTCTGCGGTCCCTAGCGGGTGGGGCCATTGCCCAGGTTTCTCCCTGCTGACCTCTGGGGCTGCTCTTCTGGCCTCACCCCAGTCTCTCTCCTCTCTAGAAGCACATGCCCCCCGGAAAACTGAAACCAGAGCTCTAAACGTAGAGAAACAGGTAACCACTGCCTTCTTCCAGGTCCCTGTCCGCTGACCCCCATCCCCAGGACGGTCCTCCAGAGGTGGCTCGGAGAATCTGCAGGGGCACATACCTGCCCCTGGACCCAGGGGCAGTAGCCCCTTGGATGGTCCCTGGCAGCTCCCAGCAAGGTCAGCACAGGGCTCAGGGACCCCCGCAGCCATCCGGGAATGTCAGAGGGCCTCGTGCGCTGAGTGGGTGGCTGCAGTCTTTCGCGCCCGGCCACAGATGTGCTCACAGCTCAAGTGCCAGCCCTGATTCCTGCCTAACTGGGAACCTGTCCTCCAGGAGACGGGGCAGAGTAGGACAGGCGCTGAGGCCCTGGCTCCGAAGCTGGGGGCTGGGGGCCCTCTCTAGGTCCCAGACCAGTGCCTTGGGTGCCAGGCTGCCACGATGAAGGCGAGGCTCGCAGGGCCCAGCCAGGCACGGCTCAGAGCCAGCTCTCAGGGTCCAGCCAGGCACAGCTCAGAGCAGGTGAGGCAGCCTTCATGGCACTGTGGTAACAGGCCCAGGTGCCAACAGAGCCCAAACAGGGCTGGCAGGGGCCCCTCCCACTGGCCTGTCACCCCTCCTGCCTGTGTTCCCAGAGGAGCTGGGGGTGGGCAGTGATGGGGGAAGCCCCAGGCTGGAAGCTTCCTGGGAGGGGGCCTGAGATCTGATGGTTCTGGAGGGACCCCCACTCACCACCCAGGCTCCAGGACAGAACTGGGAGTTCCTGAAGCCTGGCCATTCACCCCCAGCCTCCCCCAGCACGTCCACCCCGTGTGAGTGGTCGGCCTAGGACCCTAAGATGGGGGCAGATGAGGCTGTGGCTGAGGGCCCTGCCTGCACCTGCGCTCCTGGGTCAGCCCCACCCCTCGGCCCCTCCCCCCAGCCTGAGTGAAAGGCTGATTCACCACCCGCCCACAGGGGCCCCACCAGGGCCCCTCCTCCCGCCATGCACAATGGAGTCCGTGTCCCTGAAGGGCTGGCGCTCAAGGGGGCAGGAATCTGGGGTCAAGCATCCCTGGACTGCAGAAGAGTCCCTGCCCCCAGCACATGGCCATGTCCAGGACCAAACAGCCCGCACCCCTGCCCCAGTGCCCACCACTGCCCCTGTGCATAGCAGCCCTTGGGCAGGGCAGGCTGGAGGCCCAGGGCTGTACCAGACCCTGCCAACCCCTGGCCGGCCCCCAGGCCCAGGAGAAAGAGGTACATGGACCTTTGGCCCCACAGCACAGCCTGGGACGCAGCCACAGGGAGTCCAGGGCCGCACACTGCGTCTACCCCACCGGCCACTCCCAGCCCCGTGCTGCTCCCACTCCAGAGCTGAGTCTTCCGGTCTCCCTGGCGCCCCCAGGTCACACCCAACACCCAGCACCTGGGCCCCGGAGGGAGGCCACCCCGTCTCCCCACCCAGCCCTCACCTGAGCGCCCAGGCTGCTTGGCCATGGGCAGGGAGACCTCCGTGAGTGGCAGGACGTACACGTCGGGCCCGTTCTGTGCCGCCGTGGCTGGGGAGCCCTGTGCCAGGTCAGCCGCATACTCATCCCCCTCCGCATTCTCAAACTCCTGCGGGCCGGGCCGGGCGTGAGCAGGGCTTCTCGAAGGTCCAGGAAGGGTGTGGCTGGGCCTTTCCAGGCCCCTTTCTTCCAGGGCCGAGCTCCCAGGGCAGGACAGGAGAGGGTACTTGGCCCAGAATTGGAGCCCCCACCCCTGCAGGCTAACGGCCCAGCACCCCTGCTAACTGCCCTTCTGTCTCCTCTTGCTGACCCCCACGCCCCCCACTAGGGGCTCCGTTGTCCCATAAGGGGCCAGAGGCAGATCCCAGAGCCAAGAGGACCCATCTTAGACTCCAGAAAGGGTGTGATGAGCTGTAGGCACCAGCGCCTTGGCCTGGCCTCAGTTCCCCCATTGCTCCCTGGTGGGCAGCCCAGGCTGAGCCCCACCTTGGGGCCTGAGGGCCTAGAGGCAGGGAACCAAGGGACCGAGGTGAGGGCACTGAGGCCAGCTGGCCCTGCCCATCCAGAATCAGCCCCCAACACCTCTCAACCACCCGCATCCCCAGCAGCCCCTCACCTCAGGCCCTGCCTGTGGTTCCACCCTCCCATGGGGCAGCTTCGGGGACAGGAATTCCATCGCCCCCTGTCCCACAGTCCTGTGGGAGAAGCAACTAAGCAACCCCCTCACTGCGGGGACAAGGAGCATTCCTGGGTGCCTGGGAGCCCAGAGCCCACCTGCCACCGCCATCCACCCCGACGGACCTGGACCTTTGCCTGGTGGCCACACCACCTCCGGAGCTCCCAGGACTCCTTAAGAGCCTGGCCCCGTGCAGCCTAGGGCTGGGCCACTCCCTGCCAGGCTGCTATTTTGAAATGCAGAGGCCACACCTGTACAGGGGAGACCCCACCCCCAAGTCCAGGGCACATTCCTGCTCTGAGAGCCAAAGTCTCCAAAGTCCTGGGCCAGCTGAAAGCAAAGGCCCTGGGCACACAGTGACAGCCGCAATCCCCGAGCACTCGGTACAGCCTCTCTGCCTCCTCACAACTCCCAGTGCCCCGGTGGGGAAACTGAGGCTCGGATGGGTCAAGGGACTTCCCGCTGGATCCTGGCCAGCACCCGGGCTGGTGAGTCCGAGGACAGGCAAGTGCAGTGGGAGGGGAGGCCTGGGCTCCTCACACACTCCGTGTGACCCTGGGGACGCCGCCCTTCCCTGGGCTGCAAAAAGGGGGGGGTGGGTGGCTCTGTTGGTATTCCCGCAAGCCTGGCCCAGCCTGCACTTCTGGAGCACACGGGGATGGGGGATGGGGGATGCAGGTGCTGTGTGGGCAACTCCCCCTCCCCAGGACCCAGGAGACCACCCCAGAAGCCCCCTCTTGGCCCCCCAATCCCAGCCCTGGCCCCGCCCATCTGGGCTTTGTGGAGGGGCCCAGGTCACAGATGCCATCTCTCCCTGGGGTCGGGCCCGGGCTCCAGGCATTACCTGCTGCCCGGGGGCCGGCCGGGTCCTGCCGATGCAGCGTGCAATCAGGTAGCACAGGGTCAGCATTGGGGGCCTGCCCAGCCCCTTCCCCCAGCACAGCTCCCCACCAGGGAGTCCGGCACAGGCCCCCAAATCCCAGGAGGGAGCCCAGTGTGGAGGCAGGACTTCCCAGAGGCACGCTGGCGCTGGAATGTTCCGGGCACCATGTTCCCAAGGAGGTGAGGAGGGCGCAGGAGGAGGAGCTGTGGCCAGCCCTTGTTTGGGGCCTTGTTCTTACAGTGCCCTGAGGAGGGGCCACTGATACAATAGCCCCACATGTCCCACCCAGGCCCCACCTCCACTCCTGCCCCCGCCAAGACCTTGAGGCTGTGGCCTCAGGATGCCCAGGAAGGCGCCAGCGCGGCCTGGCCCGGCCCCTGGTGCCAGCAGGTCCAGAGGCACGTCCCCAGGGCAGGGTAGGGGCTCTGGGCAGGAGCGCAGACCCCACAGCCTGGAGCCACAGCTTTGCTGCCCAGGCCCGCAGCTGCTCATTGGTTGACGGAGCCTAGGCCACCTCAGAGGGCTCTGGAAGGGTGAACGGGCTGGAAAATGTGGCCTTTGGAAAAGGCAAAAAGGCCACATTCAGCACCGTCACCTTCCAGGCCAGCGAGACAGGTGGGCAGGGCCAGATCCTTGGCCCACTCTGCGTCATGACATACCGGGGCAGGGAGGACTCTGGGGCTGTCTCCAAAATGGGGGTGACGCTGGTGGGGGCACGGGTCACTTTGTAGAAAAACGCCCCTGAGATATGGACGGGGTGCTGTGTGCGCCGCAGAACGAAGCCTCCCCCCTCCCCCTCCCTCTCTGACTTCTCCTGGCGTAAGAATCCGACCTCTGGCCCAGGGATGGGGCTGACCCCCGTGGGGGTGTGAACCACCAGAGGTCCAGGCCAGGGTGTCGTTTGCTCTTCAGCAGGAATGGGGCCCATGGAGACTCCGGGAGGGGTGGGCAGTGCTGCCCGGGGCTCTCTCTGCCTGGCCCTCCCTGCTGCTCGGAGTTACAGTTGGAAGTGGGCTGGGGGTTGACAGTGGGAGGAACAGTGCTCGGCACCTGTCCTTGGCTGGGGGCCTTGGCCTCCAGAAGGGCAGCCTAGTGAGGCCAGGCCTTGCCCTTGGTGATGCTCCCTAACCAGCAGGCAGGCTCCAGCATCACACACCGCCCCTCCAGAGGGCAGAAGATACCCCAGGCAAGGTGACAACTGGTGAGAAGGTATCTGTGCGGGGAGCTTGTCTGGGCGGCCCGGACTTCCCCTTGCAGGTTGAATTCGGAGGGATGTGAGGGCCCCCTGCAGAGGCAGCTCCTTCACCAGGAGTCAGGGGCCTCTAGGGAGGCAAGCCCCCTCCCACACCAGCTCCAGAGTCCCCGACGCCCCCTGAAAGGCTGTCCTCAGCCTCCACGAGTGCTCAAGCCCAGCCCCAGGCTGGAGTGGGAGCATCAGATCACGCCCCAACAGACGGCTTCAAAGTCAGGGAAGCTGGGGCAGGTTCCTGAGGAGGAGCTATGGAGTCCCTGGGCCAGGGTCCACGTGGTCCCCAGGTGGCCCCGCAGCGACTACGGCCACCTAGCAGCCACCTTGGTGGCCCTGGGAAGGACAGAAGCTCAGGGTCAAGTGGACGCTACAGGCCTTGCCTGCGGGATCCCACAGCAGCTCCCGCGGCCCCCAGGCCTCACCTTGAACCCGATGCCGCCCTTCTTACAGCACAGGCAGGCCAGCATGAGGACGATGACGGCGAAGAGCCCGGAGAAAGACACAGCCACCACGGCGAGGGAGGATGGCCAGGACAGCTCGCTGAGCGGGGCACCGTCTGCGGGAGAGCAGCGCAGTGAGAGTGGCCATGGCTGAGGGCCGGCCAGGCCCCTGCCCCTGCTCCAGGCTCCGCAGCCCCAGTCCAGGCTGGGCCTCAGCACCTTGACCTCTCGCCCCAGACCCCACACCTCACAGTGTGGTGAGCAGGTGGCCAGAGCCTGCAGTCAGTCACTGGATGCCGCCCCGGCCTTGCCAGGGGGACATGGGGTTGGCAGAGTGGCCAGAGCCTGCCCAGTTCCCAATTCTAGGGTTCACAGATACCCCTCTGAGAAGTCAGGGTCTCAGGGGCTACAGGGGGACCCCCATCTCCCTCCCGGATGCCGGTCACCCGACCTTGCCCCTCTGGGGCTGGGAAGGGACATGGACTCCTCAAACACAGGAGACCATGTTGCTGGCTGCTATCTGCGGGCCATGCATCAGGCTCCGGACAGCGAGGGCTCAAGGCTCTTCCAGCCTCTGAGGTGCGGGGACCTCACTGTCCCTGAGAAGGTGGTGCTGCCTCTGCTGGGCAGCAGGGCTCCTGCGTGCCTCCAGGCTCTCCCCTTGCCAAACCCACTGCCAGGCCTCTGGTGCTGTTTCTGTCCTGGGAACCGCGGGGAAACCCCCTTCTGCAGTTGCTGGTCCACGGAGCCCCTCATCTCAGAGGGAAACTGACAGTACAGCGTCCCTCCCAACACCCGAGTTTTGAGCTGAGCCCGGCTTCCAAATCAGGACAGCTGAGCTGAGCCAGGCTTCGAGGAAGCTCGGTCCATCTGCTGCCCACAGGATGACATGGTGGGGGCCAGCCTGGGTGTCCCCTGGGCAGGGGAGGGCACACTGACCCGCTGGCTCCATCCCCTGGGCCTGCCCCATCCCACCACACCCAGCTCCAATCTGTGCCCTTCCCTAAAAGCTTTCTGTCTGGCCATCCTCCACTTGGCCCTGGAGATTTCCTGGCCACCCCCAGTGCCTCTTGCCACTGAGCACCTCCAGCTTCTCAGCTCCCCAGCTCCCAACACCCCTCAACACCCCACCTCCTGGCCCAGCACACCCCCAAAGCTGTTGTCATCTCTACCCCACTGGACCAGCGATGAAACAGGGTCAGCGGGAGCAGGGTTGCCCAAGGTGGCACAGCTGATCTCGCCTGGCCTGCTCTGCCAGGGCTGCAGGCTAACGGGGCATCTGGGAAGGCTGCCTGGAGGTGGCGTGAGCTAGAAGACAGTGAAGGCACCCTGGGCTTCCTGCTCGGGTCTCCAGGTTGTTCCCCACACCCACACACGGGGAAGAGAGGACCCAGGACGGCTTGGAGTGAGGACCAGACAGGGCTGTGGGGACAAGGAGGCAGGGGCGGCCCGCAAAGCAAGACCCGGGTTACTGGGGCAGGAAACCAACTCTGCCGCATGTGGAGAAGAGCCAACGGGTGGGGCCGTGAACAGATGTCGTCCCAGGCGAGGTTTCCAGGATGTGCGTGTGTGTCATGCGTGTGAGGACACCCCGCACACCGGGTAAGCCCCTCTGTGTTCTCACACCCGTACGGCAGGAACACAGGCAGAGGCTCACAGGCACTCAGCAGGCCCCGCCCTCCGAAGCAGCCAGTGCCTTCTGGGACTGCGCGTTGCCATGGTGCCCATCTCCCAGGCTCCATCTGGTGCCTGCCTGGCATCGGTCCACACCCCTCTGCCACCCTCGCCCACGCCCTCCTGGCCCGTCTCCTGGCGGGCCTTTCCCTCATGGGACACACTGGGTGAGTGAAGGAACCTCTCTGTGGCCTTTTGGGGCCAGGATCTGGACTTCTGTCCTCAGAGCCGGCAGAGCCCTGGGGCTGGACAGGCCACCTGCTGGGCAAACGGCAGCCCCAGGAGGCCCGACCTCAGCCTCCCCCTCAACCTCCCCTTCGGGCCCCTCAGCCACCCTGGGCTCCCCCACCCCAAGACCCTATCCACCCCCCGTCCTCCCCCGCACTGAGGCAGCTGGCCCTGGGGCATGGCCCTGCTGGGTCCCCTCTCCCCTCTAGAAGGCCCCGATCCCAGTGCTGGGCGGCCATGGGGGGTCATTCAGCACCACGTGCTGACTCAGTGGAGGGCAAAGGTGGGCAGGGGCACTGGGCAGGCCTGCCCATGAGCACAAGGCCACGTCCCCTGAAGGTGGATGTGTAGGCGTGGGGGGTGGCCACACAAGCCAGCCAGAGCCAGAGGGTTGCAAGGAGAGGCAGCACACAGGCTTTCCAATCCACAGAAACAGTCGGTTTCTGGAGCCCCTGCCAGCGCCCAGAGCCGCAGAAACCACAGTGGATCCCATCTGACAGCGGCTGTCTGAAGCTCCACCCAGAGACCCTCCCTCATCAGAATCACTACCACCCCTGCGGGGCGCGATGACTCACACCTGTAATCTCAGCACTTTGGGTGGATCACTTGAGGTCAGGAGTTCGAGACCAGACTGGCCAACGTAGTGAAACCCCATCTCTACTAAAAGTACAAAAATTAGCTGGGCGTGGTAGCACAAGCCTGTAATCCAAGCTATACAGGAGGCTGAGGCAGGAGAATTGCTCAAACCCAGCAGGCGGAGGTTGCAGTGAGCCGAGATTGTGCCATTGCACTCCAGCCTGGGCAACAGAGTAGGACTCTGCCTTAAAAAAAAAAAAAAAAAAAAAGAATTACTGCCATCTCACTTTGCAGATGAGGACACTGGGGCCCATGGAAGTGAGGTGGTTTGTCCAGGACACCAGCGAGTCCAGGCCCTGTCCTCATGTCCACGAGAGGACCCTGGACAGAGGAGGGGGTTCCCACAGCCTCTCAGCCGCAGGTTGATGGCTCCCTCAGGCCCATCTGCTCTCGGCCACCCTGGCACCCACAGCCTAATGCACCCACCACCACCTCTGCATTCCCAGAACCTTCTCTGTGCCCTCGTCAGAGGCACCTGCTGCCGGGGCCCCACTGGCTGTCAGCTTGCAAGACAGACCACGCTCTGACCCCAGATGCCAAGGGCCAGGCCTAGTACCCTGGGCACCATGACAGTTGTAACAATCCAGCACACATAGGTGCCCACATATGTGCATGTGTGAAAACACATGAAACATTCATGTGCACACACATGAAAACACATGAAACATGCATGCACACGTAGCATGCATGCAACCATACCTGTGACCGTGTGCACACACTGTACACGGGCCAAGACATGTCATGCACAGACGTGCACACGTGCATATGCATGTGTACATACCACACACACACATCCACATGTGCACATACATAACCACACACGAGCATACCCACACGCACACACCCACATGCACACCCACATATGCGAGCCCACGCCCCCACACTGGCGCGAACACACCTACACATGCAAGCACACACACACGCACACACCAACACAGGCACACGCACACACCCACACACACGCACACACAACACACATGCGCACACCCACACACACACACACGCATGTACACCCCCACACAGGCATACACACATGCACACACCCACACACACACACACCAGCATGCACACATCCACATGCGCACACAACCCCCACACGTGTGCAAACATACCCACACACATGCACACACATACACGCATCCAGACATACCCAAACAGGCGTATGCACACACACCCACACACACGCACACACCAACACACGTGCACACCCGCACAAACACACGCATGTACACCCCCACACATACACACATGCACACACCCACACGCACGCACACACCCACACCAGCATGCACACATCCACATGCGCACACCCCACACGTGTGCAAACACACCCACACACATGCAGACACACCCACATGCACATGCATGCATGTGCACACACACGCATCCAGACATACCCAAACAGGCATATGCACACACACCCACGTGCGAGCACACATGCGCATGCACACACCCACACATGCGCATGCACACACCCACACATGCGCACACACACGTGCGTACACACCCACACGCACATACCCATACACTCGTAGACACAGATACCCACACGTGCGTGCACACATGCACACACACATACCCAGACGCGCACATAGCCACCTGCACCCACACACAACTCCACAGGCGCACACATGAATGCACACATGTGCACACACATCCCCTGACTCAGTCCCTACTACCGGCCTGCTCAGTATCATCATCCTCAGTTTACAAGTATGAAAACCGAGGTTCAGGGATGTCACAAGCACACCCAAAGGGTGGCCCGGCTCTGCCAGCTCCATACCCTGCTCCAGACGCCACGCCTGCCCCTCCACAAGCCACGCGAAGGCTCCACTTATTTCCTTGG
>NW_012098097.1:14984821-14986246 GCF_000951045.1 Mandrillus leucophaeus
AGCCGGCCATGGTGGCGTGTGCCTGTAATCCCAGCTACCTGGGAGGCAGACGCTACAGTGAACTGAGATTGCGCCACTGCACTCCAGCCTGGGCGACAGAGTGAGACTCTGTCCCCCGCAAAAGAAAAGAAAGTGAGTGACTTTCAATTTCTGATCTCCAGAACCTACAATAATCGACTCCATGAAATCTGTAGTCAGTGGCCACAGCGGCCACAGGAAACTCACACAGCGGCCCTTCCGAGGGGCTTGGAAGCAAAGCCTTTGTGGTATCTGCCCCCAACCCCTGTGCCTCCTGGGACACAGGACGGGCCCAGCGAGGGTGGGGGTGCCACAGAAAGCTTGGTGGCTGGGCCGGTCCCTAGAGGGCCACCATCAATCCTCAAAGCCATACTCAGATGCAGTGGCTCAGGCCTGGCACCAGCTGGTCCCAAGGTGGGGGTGGCGAGGGCACATCTGCTGTGCACACGTGGCTGGACGTGTGGGGGGCAGGTCCAGGTCGGCTTCAAGGACTCTGCCCAGGCTAACCCTAGAGGCCTCTGGTGCCAGTTTTTCCTCCTCTCTTCTCCTCTTTCCTTCCTTCCTTTCTCTTTCTCTCTCTCTCTCTCCCCCTCCTCCCCTCTCCCTCCCTCTCTCTTTATTTTTTGACAGAGTCTCACTCTGTTACCCAGGCTGGAGTGCAGTGGCATGATCTCAGCTCACTGCAACCTCCGCCTCCCCATTTCAAGTGATTCTCCCACCTCAGCCCCCCAAGTAGCTGGGATTACAGGCACCTGCCACCACCACCCCCGGAGAACTTTTGTATTTTTAGTAGAAACAGGGTTTCACTATGTTGGCCAGGCTGGTCTTGAACTCCTGACTTCAGGTGATCCACTTGCCTTGGCCTCCCAAAGTGCTGGGATTACAGGCATGAGCCACTGGGCCTGCTCTATCTTTTCTTTTCGAGATAGAATCTCGCTCTGTCACCCAGGCTGGAGCACAGTGGTGCAATCACGGCTCACGGCAGCCTCAAACTCCTGGGCTCAAATAATCCTCCCGCCTTAGCCTCCCAAGGTAGCTCAGACCAAAGGCTTGCACCACCATTCTCAGCTAATGTTTACATTTTTTTTTGTAGAGACAGGTCTCACTATGTTGTCCAGGTTGGTCTCAAACTCCTAGGTTCAATCCATCTTCCCGCCTTAGCCTCCAGTTTCAAAGTTAATGTCTAATTTGGCCATTGTCTGGCTCCGGAGTGCTGCCTCTGCTGAGAGGTTGGGGTGGGAAGAGGCAGAGCCAGCCAGAGGGAGCTGGCAGGGGGCCAAGAGCAGGGAAGAGAAGGTGCTTGTGGTGGAGACACCCCCACAACAGGCTGCTGGTTTTGAGTTGTTCCCACCCTCCTGGGAGTGGCCCCCTCACCTGTGAGTCCCCCTGAGCAGTGAGGACTCGGCC
>NW_012098097.1:14987736-14991303 GCF_000951045.1 Mandrillus leucophaeus
CTGCTCTCGGCCACCCTGGCACCCACAGCCTAATGCACCCACCACCACCTCTGCATTCCCAGAACCTTCTCTGTGCCCTCGTCAGAGGCACCTGCTGCCAGGGCCCCACTGGCTGTCAGCTTGCAAGACAGACCACGCTCTGACCCCAGATGCCAAGGGCCAGGCCTAGTACCCTGGGCACCATGACACTTGTAACAATCCAGCACACATAGGTGCCCACATATGTGCATGTGTGAAAACACATGAAACATTCATGTGCACACACCTCATGAAAACACATGAAACATACATGCACACGTAGCATGCATGCAACCATACCTGTGACCGTGTGCACACACTGTACACGGGCCAAGACATAAATGTCATGCACAAATGTGCACACGTGCATATGCATGTGTACATACCACACACACATCCACACGTGCACATACATAACCACACACGAGCATACCCACACGCACACACCCACATGCACACCCAGATATGCGAGCCCACGCCCCCACACTGGCACGAACACACCTACACATGCAAGCACACACACACGCACACACCAACACAGGCACACGCACACACACCCACACACACGCACACACCAACACACATGCGCACACCCACACACACACACGTACACCCCCCACACAGGCATACACACATGCACACACCCACACGCACGCACACACCCACACCAGCATGCACACATCCACATGCGCACACCCCCACACGTGTGCAAACATACCCACACACATACACACACACCCACATGCACGCGCATGCGTGTGCACACACACGCATCCAGACATACCCAAACAGGCGTATGCACACACACCCACACACGCACACACCAACACACGTGCGCACACCCGCACACACACACACACGCATGTACACCCCCACACAGGCATACACACATGCACACACCCACATGCACGCACACACCCACACCAGCATGCACACATCCACATGCGCACACCCCCACACGTGTGCAAACACACCCACACACATGCACACAGACACACCCACATGCACGCGCATGTGTGTGCACACACACGCATCCAGACATACCCAAACAGGCGTATGCACACACACCCACACACGCGCACACACGCGCATGCACACACCCACACATGTGCACACACACGTGCGTACACACCCACACGCACATACCCATACACTCGTAGACACAGATACCCACACGTGCGTGCACACATGCGCACACACCCACACGTGCGCACACACATACCCAGACGCGCACATACCCACCTGCACCCACACACAACTCCACAGGCGCACACATGAATGCACACATGTGCACACACATCCCCTGGCTCAGTCCCCACTACTGGCCTGCTCAGTATCATCATCCTCAGTTTACAAGTATGAAAACCGAGGCTCAGGGATGTCACAAGCACACCCAAAGGGTGGCCCGGCTCTGCCAGCTCCATACCCTGCTCCAGACGCCACGCCTGCCCCTCCACAAGCCACGCGAAGGCTCCACTTATTTCCTTGGGGTTAGCCCCACGAGCAGGTGGGGAGGCCTCTGTGGGGTCTGCTTGCCTGTCCCGCTCATTAATGCCTCACTCTTCCCAGATGCGAGACGGGGTATCTGGGACCTCACAGCCCAGACGCTTGTGCCCAGGAAAACACAAGTTGCACATGACTTTGTTTCTGAAACTTCTTGAAAGCCCATTTAAACCAGCATCCCACTGTTTAACCCTCTGCTACCACCCACGCTGCACAGTGTCCCCCAGGCTCTTCCAAGCCCGGCCCTCTGCTGCCACACATACCGCGCGGCCCTCAGGCTCTTCCAAGCCCAGCCTGGCCATACTGCAGTCCCTGGTCCTCCCGCAGGCCTTACGAGAGCCCAAGAAAGCAGCCGCACTGAAAGGTCCCTTCAAAGCAGACCGCCCCCAACCCTCCGCTGCACTGCCCCTGGCCATGGTGAGAATGGGCGCAGTTCTGCCTCCTCTGCAGCTGGGCTGGAGGGTGCCTGTGTGAGCCTGCGGTGGATACACTGTGACACCAGCATGCACACACGTGTCCAGGCTGTGGCTTCCTAAGGCCACTGTCCACACAAGGAACCAGGGCCTCACCCATGCGGGGTAAAATGCACCAGGATCGTCACAGCCCTTGAGTCCTCTGTCCACCAGCCTTGTCCACTGGCACTGAATCGGCCACTCTTGGGACCCCCAGAGGGTGACTCTATTTGTTTCAGAGATGGGGTCTCACTGTGTTGTCCGGATGGGAATACAGTGGTGCGATCACAGCTCACTGCAGCCGGGAACTCCTGGCCTCAAGCAGTCCTCTCTGCCCAGCCTCTCGGGTAGCTGGGATTACAGGTGTGACAGGCATGTGCCACCTGGCTTGGCTGGTGACTATTTCTACTATTCCTGCTGCGTCTCCTGGTCAGCACTCTGCTGTGAGGGAGGACAGGGCCTTCACCCCCACTTGCTTTTTTCATATCAGTGCTCAAGACACTATCATTCCCATTTATTTACATCACACTTAGGAGCTCCTTTTCATTCCAATGAGCTGTAACGTGTTACTATAATTGTTTAGTTTGATTCTCAAATTTCCCCAGATTCGGCAAGAGGGCACCTGGTGTATGCAGAGTAACGCCCCTAGAGCTGTCCACCTCCCAATCCTCGAAACATGAGACTGGGTGCCCTACACGGCAAAAGGAACTTTGCAGGCGGGATTAAGGAAAGGACCTGAGGTGAGGCCATTGGCCCGGATTGCCAGGCGAGCCAGGGTCATCCCGAGGGTCTTTGGACGAGGGAGGCAGGAACTGGAGACGAGAGAAGTGACTGCAGAAGCGGAGGCCATGGGGGCCGTGGGGGCCGTGGGGGCCGTGGGGGCTGTGAGCCGTGGATGCGAGGGGCTGAAAAGGCCAGGGGTGGACTCTCCCCAGAGCCCAGCCTCCACTGTGTTGACTGTACCCAATGAAAGTGACTTTTGGCCGGGTGTGGTGGCTCACGCCTGTAATCCCAGCACTTTGGAAGGCCAAGGTGGGTGGATCACCTGAGGTTAGGAGTTCAAGGCCAGCCTGGCCAACATGGTGAAAACCCCATCTCTACTAAAAATACAAAAAACGAGCCGGCCATGGTGGCGTGTGCCTGTAATCCCAGCTACCTGGGAGGCAGACGCTACAGTGAACTGAGATTGCGCCACTGCACTCCAGCCTGGGCGACAGAGTGAGACTCTGTCCCCTGCAAAAGAAAAGAAAGTGAGTGACTTTCAATTTCTGATCTCCAGAACCTACAATAATCGACTCCATGAAATCTGTAGTCAGTGGCCACAGCGGCCACAGGAAACTCACACAGCGGCCCTTCCGAGGGGCTTGGAAGCAAAGCCTTTGTGGTATCTGCCCCCAACCCCTGTGCCTCCTGGGACACAGGACGGGCCCAGCGAGGGTGGGGGTGCCACAGAAAGCTTGGTGGCTGGGCCGGTCCCTAGAGGGCCACCATCAATCCTCAAAGCCATACTCAGATGCAGTGGCTCAGGCCTGGCACCAGCTGGTCCCAAGGTGGGGGTGGCGAGGGCACATCTGCTGTGCACACGTGGCTGGAC
>NW_012098097.1:14992198-14994918 GCF_000951045.1 Mandrillus leucophaeus
CACCCCGCCCCGGCCAGCCAGACCCCCTGTCCCCATCCCCCGAAGTCCACTTCACTTGTAACCACCCTTTCCACCGAGGCATGGACGCACAGTCAGCGCGACCCTCACGCCCACCAGGTGGCACTCTCAGCCATTTTACACAGGCGGTGGAGAGGACAGGAGGCTCCCGGGATGCTGGACCACGCACGGAGGAACAGGGAGACCAGCTCCAGGCACGGCGTAGCCTCAGCTCAAAACACAGGCATGGTCCAGGATGGCGCTTGCCCAGGGCAGAGCTGAGGGATCCCAGCTTGGGGTGCCGCAGCTGGCAGCATTGCCGGCACACGGTCCTCCCTCGAAGGCCATGAGAGAGTTCCGAGAGTGGCCTGGCTGAGCCTGAGGATGGCCCCATAGCCCAAGCCCTTGGGCACACCTGGCTCGGCGAACCCCCCCCCACTCCACAACCTGCACACGTCACAGGCGGAAGCCGCCTCCAGCAGCCCCAGGTCCCAGGCAGCCTGTGCGGACCCTGGAGTCCCGGGACACATCACCTGACCTGGTCCAGCGTCTACAGGGCTGTCCCCAGGACCGGGTGTTCATTGCAGCACAGGGTGGCCCTGGTCAAAGCCGAGACCTAGGAAGTTTTCTGTGTTGGGTCCAAATGCACTTCCCCTCGACTCCATGCAGCCCCCACCTCCTGTGTCCACGCAGCCCCGCCTCCCATGGCCGCACCTGGTCCTCCAGCCTCCTCGGCCCCTCTGGCTTCACAGTCTCTCTCCTCAGCATGTCGCCCCACAGTTAGCAATCCCCACCCCTGATAAGGCCAGGATTGTGTGGAGTCCAGGGGCCCCATGGTGAGTGGCCACGGGGTGTGATCCCCATGGGGTAAGGCGAGGCCTCCACTCTCTCCACCCACACCGCCTCTTCCAGAACCTTGGGCCCTACCTGTCCGGGGCTCCGGGCTCTGCTCACCCATTGGGCGTGCCTGGCATGCCCCATGGGTGTGGGCGTAACCCCCACATGCCAGCTCAGTCTGAGGTTCCAAGGTTCCTGGCCATTCACGCCACAACGGCAGGTGCACCCAAGAGCACAAGGCCCAGGGCTGCCCCTGCATGCTTCCTCCGCCCAAGCTGCCTTCCTGCAGGGATGGGTGGCCAGGGTGGCCAGCACACAAGGTGTGGCTCTCTGTCCCCACCCCTGTCCCCGCTCGGCCCCTCAGGAAGCTTCCTGCTAAGTGGCTCCATGCACCCCTCCAGGAACTCGGGGCTCGTTCCCCTCCCCTCCCCTCCCCAAGGCAGTCTCTTTCAGCTTTCGTGGCACCAACAGCCAGGGTCTCTTGCACAGACCCAGCCTGGCCCACACCCCCCAAAAATGCCCCCAAAATGTCCCCAAATCACACCCACAAATGGGTCAGGATCAGCAAAGCTGCAGATGGGAGCCTGGGGGTAAAGGTCAAGGCCCCTTGTCCCAGCCCCCACACTGCCCTCCCCATTGCTCTGTGCTGGCCAGGTGTTCACACCTGGAGCAATGTGGCCGGGACTCTGGGACAGGGTGGCCACATTGTCAGGGAAGAGCAGGCCTCTGGGTGGCCGAGGGGACACAGTGGCCCCTGGAGGTACCCCCAGGGAGGGCTGCTGCAGCTGGAACAACAGAGTGGCAAGAGGGCTGGGCAGGGGGCCTGCAGGAGCCCACAGGGCTCCCTTAAGAGCCACCCACCCACTCTCAGTGCCCGCCCCCCACCCTCCAGCCATTCACGTTTCCAGCGTAGGAGGAGTTCGCCTTCATTGTTATTAAAGCTACTGTCTTTTTTTTTTTTTGAGACAGAGTCTCGCTCTGTCACCAGGCTGGAGTGCAGTGGCCGGATCTCAGCTCACTGCAAGCTCCGCCTCCCGGGTTCACGCCATTCTCCCGCCTCAGCCTCCCAAGTAGCTGGGACTACAGGCGCCTGCCACCTCGCCCGGCTAATTTTTTGTATTTTTTAGTAGACATGGGGTTTTACCGTGTAGGCCAGGATGGTCTCGATCTCCTGACCTCGTGATCCACCCGCCTCGGCCTCCCAAAGTGCTGGGATTACAGGCTTGAGCCACCGCGCCCGGCCAAAGCTTCTGTCTTAATCAAATCCACACTCGAGAGTGTGGCAGAGTCAGAGCCCGGCTCACTCCTGTGAATCCCAAAGTCCAACATGCTGGTGCCCATTAGAGACACCGCCGTAGACGAAGCTCCCCGGTGAAAGAAGCTAACAGGGTGGAAAAAGAAAGCACAGACAGGAAATGTGCCCTTCCAGGGATTAACAGGTCAGAAGCTACAACAATGAGAACCTCACAGTGCTGGGGCACAGACCCACCAAAATCTGGGCCTGGCCGTGCAGAGGATTCCACGCTCCATGACAAGCCTGACTGCAGGCTGGGCGTGGTGGCTCACGGATGTAATCCCAGCACTTCAGGAGGCCGAGGTGGGTGGATCACTTGAGGTCAGGAGTTCGACACCAGCCTGGCCAACATGGTGAAACTCTGCCTCTACTAAAAATACAAAACTTAGCCGGGTGGCGCATGCCTGAAATCCCAGCTACTCGGGAGGCTGAGGCAGAAGAATCGCTTGAACTCCCGAGGTGGAAGATGCAGCGAGCCAAGATTGTGCCACTGCACTCCTGCCTGGGCTATCGACAGATCGAGACTCCCCCCACCAAAAAAAAAAAAAAAAAAAAATGACTGCATAACTTCAGATTAAATGATTCTAAGTTA
>NW_012098097.1:14994968-14996376 GCF_000951045.1 Mandrillus leucophaeus
AGAATCGCTTGAACTCCCGAGGTGGAAGATGCAGCGAGCCAAGATCATGCCACTGCACTCTAGCCTGGGCAAGAGAGCAAGACTCTGTCTCAAAAAAAAAAAAAAAAAAAAAAAAGCCTGACTGCATAACTTCAGATTAAATGATTCTAAGTTAGATCACAACATCTTAAAAGAAAATAGGTAACTATTAGATTTCTGAATGGAGAAGGATTTTTAAGTCAAAAGCAATGGAAGGGATCACAAAAGAAAATATTGAAAGCTTTGACTCCATAAAAATGTCTGTTCCAGCCGGGCACGGTGGCTCACACCCGTAATCCCAGCACTTTGGGAGGCCGAGGCGGGCGGATCACCTGAGGTCAGGAGTTCGAGACCAGCCTAATCAATATGATGAAACCCCGTCTCTACTAAAAATACAAAAATTAGCTGGGCGTGGTGGCATGTTTCTGTAATCCTAGCTACTCGGGAGGCTGAGACAGGAGAATTGCTTGAACCCGCGAGGCAGAGGCTGCAGTGAGCTGAAATCGTGCCACTGCACTCCAACCTGGGCAACAAGAGCAAAACTCCATCTCAAAAAAAAAAAAAAGAAAAAGTGTGTTCGATAAAAGCCCTCAAATTAAAGGCACACAGCGAACCAGAAAAAACAATTTACAAAAAATGTGTCAAAGAGCTGATGTCATGACTACACAGAACACACAATTAGTGAAAATTAACTAATACTTTAAGAACCCAAACATAAGACTGGGCACAGTAGCTCACGCCTGTAATCCCAGCACTTTGGGAGGCTGAGGTGGGCGGATCACCCAAGGTCAGGAGTTTGAGACCAGCCTAACCAATATGATGAAACCCCATCTCTACTAAAAATACAAAAATTAGCCGGGCGTGGTGGCACGGGCCTGTAATCCCAGCTACTCAGGAGGCTGAGGCAGGGGAATTGCTTGATCCCAAGAGGTGGAGGTTATAGTGAGCCACCAAGATCGCACCACTGCTCTCCAGCCTGGGCGAGAGCAAGACGCCGTCTCAAAACAACCAACCAACAACAAAAAACCAAACTGCCCAAAATCCATGAGAAGATGTCCAGCCTTGATCATAAAGAAATGCAGAATTATAACATGTCCAGCTTCCAGACAGTGGGAGTTTTTAGAAGCCAGTAAATCAGAACCGGCGGCCCAGGCAGTTTGGCGGGTGTTAAAGCAGAACAGCCTGGAGACCTGCCTTCTTTCCAGCCAAGTAATTCCACATCTGGGAATTTACACTAAGAAAATAACCTTGGCCGGGCATGGTGGCTCACGCCTGTAATCCCAGCACTTTGGGAGGCCGAAGTGGGCGGATCACGAGGTCAGGAGATCAAGACCATCCTGGCTAACACGGTGAAACCCCATCTCTACTAAAAATACAAAAAATTAGCCGG
>NW_012098097.1:14996786-15014555 GCF_000951045.1 Mandrillus leucophaeus
CCTGGCTAACATGGTGAAAACCCATCTCTACTAAAAATACAAAAAAAATTAGCCGGGTGTGGTAGTGGGCACCTGTAGTCCCAGCTACTCGGGAGGCTGAGGCAGGAGAATGCCATGAACCCGGGAGGCATAGGTTGCAGTAATCGCACCACTGCACTCCAGCCTGGAGGACAGAGCGAGACTCCATCTCAAAAACAAAAAGTAAAAAAGAGCCTAAATGTTCAACAGTGAAAAAATGATGAAATAAAAACAATGGTATATCTGCAAAATAAGCCATAAAAAGTGAGTTTAAGACTATGTTTTAGGCCAGGTGAGGTGGCGAGGTGGCTCACACCTGTAATCCCAGGAAGCCAAGACTGGTGGATTGCTTGAGCTCAGGAGTTTGAGACCAGCCTGGCCAACATGGCAAAATCCCATTTAAAAATACAAAAAAAAAAAAAAACCATTAGCCAGGCATAGTATCACACGCCTGTGGTCCCAGCTACTCGGGAGGCTGAGGTGGCAGGATTGCTTAAGCCTGGGCGTGGAGGTTGCAGTGAGCTGAGATTGTGCCACCGTATTCGAGCCTGGGTGATGGAGCAAGACCCTGTCTCAAAGAAAAGAAGGTGTTTTAAACATATGGGATGATAGCAACGATGTTATGCTAAGGAAAAGAAGCAGGACGTGCAGGGCGCCCAAGACCAGGGCGTGAGGGAAACGTGTTATTGTGGCTGTAGGGCGTGGGGTATAGATAGATGTGCATATACATATTTGATGGGCTTTGACGTCTCATATACAGATGTTAGAACTAAGGAAATTACACACGGTCACCATGCGCCATTTGGTTCTCTTCCCTCTACCCTCAGTAAGGGTAGAAACAAAAAGCAGGACATAGAACTGTTTACAAATCCTGATCACAACTTTGTCAAAAAAACACAGAAGAAAGCTGAGAAAAAATACACCAAAGAATGAAGTGTTTGTCTTGGGAGGTAGAAATCCAGTTGGTTGCCTTCTGCACGTTCACATTTTCTACAGCAAGCATGTACTGCATTTAGAATCAGACGATGTATAATTGTAGTTGATTATCACTCAAACCCGATCCCATCACTACTGCCTTTACAGAGCCGCGCTGGACGCAGAATGGCCACCTGCCCTGGGGTCTCCGTCCACTTTGCGCTGCCCCCACCATGCTCAGCCTCCCACTAGCTCCTCCATCTTGATCTGCAGTCCCAAAGCCCCCGGTCCCTTGCAAAGCACCTGGTGTGGTCCTGGGAGGAGCCCACCCCAGTCCACAGGGACCCTCCCTGCCCGAGACCACAGCCCAGGCCAGCACACAGGGACCGTCCACTGGACCAGTACCAGCCTCCAGGATGACGGGCTGGACTTGAAGCCACACATGGCTCTGGGATGAGGTACCTGGGGATGAGCCCCGGGGATCCCCCAATGGAAGGCACTGAATACAGTGTGGGAGGGGACACCAATGTCCTGAGGTGCCTGTGGCGCACCTGGGGCAAGGGAGGGAAGGAGCAGAGACACACTGGCACACACTTGCACACACACACAGACATGTGCTCTCACACACATGCACACACTCATGCCCACAAATGCACACACTCACGCTCTCACACATGCTCACTCATGGACATGTCCACATATGCACACTCTCATACATGTGCTCTCACACATGCACACACACGCATGTGCTGTCACAGATGCACACACACATGCTCTCACTCATGCTCACTCGTGGACACGTTTGCACATGCACACACTCGCACACACACACGGACACCCTTGCCTGTGTCCACAGTCCTGCTCTGAGCCAGCAGAGCCCACCTGAGTATCCAAGGAGCAGATGACCCTGCCAGTGAGGACGACACCAGGATGCTTGGGAATAGCCCCCAGGTGGGCAGTTGGCGAGGTGTCCCCAGGTGAGGAGACACGGAGACCAGGGGTGGAGGTGCCTTGGCCAGGCCAGCGATGGGGCAGCGATCCAGGCTCTGTCCTGGGTGCACCCTGGCAGAGCTCTGGGTTGAATATGTCCCATGACTGGTGAGCAAAAGGGACGGCCATCCTGAGAGCTGCATTCCGGGGCCAGGGCAGCCCCGCCAGCCTCCTCCAGCTTCTGGGCACCCCCTCCGTTGTCCGCAACCCACCCATCCTGGGCTGGACCCTCCTCCCCTGAGCTGGTGCAGGTTCCCTTCCCTGACCCCAACACATCGCCCACCGCCGCAGCCTCCAGCCCCGTCACCAGGCCAGGTGGCCACCCCCCACACCCTACGTCTTCACCAGGGCGGGTGGCCACCGCCCACACCCTACGTCTTCACCAGGCTGCCCGGGAGTTTCGCAACCACACACTGCTGAAACCAGCTCCCCATGCGGTCCTGCCCCGGCCCTCCCTGGCCCTATGGGAAACATAACTCCTTCCCCCACCCACCCATCCCAGCTCCCTGAGGAAACCCAGCCCCTCTGATCCCTTGTCTTCTCTCCACATCCTCCAGCCCCTTGCAGGCCTCCAACCTCCACCCAAGGCACCAGCCCAGGGGAACCCTGCTCACGCCTCCCCGGGGGTCTGCAGAGTCACCCACCATGGCCATTCCTGACCTAGATCACAGCCACTTCTAAAAGCCCTGTCCATGGAGCCCCCAGCCCACCCTGGGCTTGGCTCCCATGGCCGTGGGCTCACAACAGCCCTGGGTGCCTGGGTTGCCTGGAGCCTGTGCTCCCATGAGCTCTGCCCCCCACTGACGCCTGTCCGTGCTCTCTGCTTGTCCAGGGTCCCCTCGGAGGCAGGGCCTGAGGTACAGGGTATTCAGGAACCCCCACTGGAAGGGCCCCCACCACCCAGCCGCAAAATGCCTGGTGCTTCAGTTTCCCCAGTCTTCCTGGAGGGGCATGTCCCTCTGGTCCGGCAGCTCAAGCCCCGAGGAAGGTGAGCAGCTGACCTGTGAGGACCGTGACTTTTTTAATGGGAAATAACAAGTGAGCCCTCGCGCTGCCATGGGACCGCGGTGGACCAGCCTGGGGCATCCCGATGGGACAGCACACGGTTCCATGGATACTTGGTAAATCCAGACACAGAAAGTGTGCAGGTGGCTGAGGGGAGGGGGATGGGGAGGGACCACTGATGGGTGCAGGGCGTCCTTCTGGGCTGATGAGAATGTTCCGGAACTAGAAGCGGTGGTGGTTTCCACACCATGGTGAACGTTCTACAAGCCCTTGAGCTGTTTGCTGTAAGATGGTTATTTTGTGTTGTGGGAATTATACCCTCAATACATTTTTTTTTTTTTTCTGGAGACAGAGTCTCGCTCTGTGGCCCAGACTGGAGTGCAGTGGCGCAATCTCGGCTCACTGCAAGCTCCGCCTCCCGGGTTCACGCCATTCTCCTGCCTCAGCCTCCCGAGTAGCTGGGACGACAGGCGCCGCCACCACGCCTGGCTAGTTTTTTGTATTTTTAGTAGAGATGGGCTTTCACTGTGTTAGCCAGGATGGTCTCGATTTCCTGACCTCGTGATCCACCCGCCTCAGCCTCCCAAAGTGCTGGGATTACAAGCGTGAGCCACCGCGCCCGGCCCCAGTACATTTTTTTAAGTGAACAGTTTGACATCCGTGTGTCAATGCTGGGTGGGGACAGGCGCCCCTCCCCATCCTAGCGCTCCCCCCATTCCTAGGGCTCCCTCAACCTAGTGCTCCCCACCCCATCCTAGGGCTCCCCCTGATCCCAATGCTCCCCCCATCCTACTCCTCAGCACCCCCGGCAGCTCACTGCCCATTCCCCCAGACCTCCTTTGTGTTCTGCCACCAGGGATGCCCCTCTGGGAAGCCGCCCAGATCCTCCCAGAACAGGGACTATTCCCACAACAGGTTGTCCTGGGGGACGCCCCTATCACAGCCAGACACCCTCCACTGCTCACACTGTGAAGAGCTCATTCCTCATCCAATGTCTCTGGGGACCTGAGACGCCCCCTGGCACTGCCACATGGAAAGGCGGGGCACAAAGGGTGGTCAGCAGGCTGGAAGCGGGCTCTGGCCCCAAAGGCAGACAGACAGGGGCCTCTCTGCCTGGGTGGCCGGCCAGTAGGCCTCAGCGGGGCATCTGAGGACCTCCTGGCACCAGGGTCCCCTTCCCACATCTGGTGATGCAAACGGGATCCCGTGCAGGAAGGAACTGGCGCAACCCTGGCAGGCGTGCCGCTGAGTCAAGGGCAGGCGGTACTGGGGGAGTCAGCATGCCCAGGGGTCAGGCCAGTGTCCCTGGGAAGCCCAGAGTGGTCCCCATTGTCGGTCACGAATACCCCACCTCTCTCAGCGGCAGGCTGAAGTAGCAAGATTCTTGGGGTCCCTGGGGCAGGAGAAGAGAGGAGGGGGCCCTCTGTGCCCCCCTACTGCAGGGCAGATAGAAATTTTTGGCTGGGGAACAGGGTTTCTCTGCAAAGGTTTGCACAAGGGCCCAGACACAGAAGAGTCTGAGAGGAATAGAATTCCCAAGCAGAAACACAGTCACTTTTCCAGGTGGAGACACGGAAACCAGGTGTCGGCCAAGCCCCACCTGCACAGAACCCAGGCCCAGGCCACCTGCCTCCCCACTCCCCCGTCTGCCCCCACATCCCCAAGGTGAGGTAGAAAGATACATCCCCCAGAAACAAAAGGACAGACCCGGTGCCTGGGATCAAGCATTAACTTTTCTATGAAGCAAGGCTCCCTGGGGCTGGGGGGTGCCGTGGCCAGGGGCGTGTGCACACACTTGTGGCTCAGACGCACCCGTGGGGCAGCAGCCACCTGAGGCCAGGCCCCCACGCGACCCAGTTCTTCAGAGGCCCGGCCTCCCCCATCTGGCTGGTTATTTGGGCCCATCTCCCCCGAGCCTCCCAGGACAAAGGCTGTGTCCAAAGGACACCTTGACCCCAAAAGCTGGACCTGCCTGGGAGTGATTAAGGAGGGACTTTGATCATAATCCCGAAAGACACCGTCTCAACGCCATCCTCCAGAATACGCTGAAACCCCTGAAATCTAAAATCCCCAAAATCACAATCACCAGAGGGTTGTGTCACGTTAGGCAGAGCTAGGACCCTGAGACTGTCTTTATTTGGAAAGTAAGTGTGCTCAAAGGAGATGCACACAGTGGTCAGGTTGACAAGCATGGCCTTTAATTTGGGTATCAACTCGATCATAGAAGAAGTGAAAACACAAGCAAAAAATACAAATCTCCCTGCCAAATTATTCAGTCGCATGAGACTTCCAACCCCTGACAGGCAGTGCTATGTTTGCCTTCAAAAAAACAGCCTTGGGGCCGGGCACGGTGGCTCACACCTGTAATCCCAGCACTTTGGGAGGCTGAGGTGGGTGGATCACTGGAGGTCATGGGTTCGAGACCAGCCTGGCCAACATGGTGAAACCTCATCTCTACTAAAAATACAAAAAAAAATTAGCCGGGCCTGGTGGCACTTGCCTGTAATCCCAGCTACTTGGGAGACTGAGGCAGGAGAATCGTTTGAACCTGGGAGGCGGAGATTGCAGTGAGCCGAGATTGCGCCACCGCACTCCAGCCTGAGCAACAAAGCATGACTCAGTCTCAAAAACAAAAAACAAAAAACAAAAACAAACCCTTTGGCTGGGAGTGGCGGCTCACACCTGTAATCCCAGAGCTTTGGGAGGTGGAGACAGAAGGATCACTTGAGCCCAGGAGTTTGTGACCCACCTGGACAACATAATGAGACCCCATCCCTACAAAAATTCAAGAATCAGCCAGCAGTGTGACTCCAACCTGTGGTCCCAGCTTGTTGGGAGGCTGAGGCAGGAGGATCGCTTGAGCCCAGGAGGTCAAGGCTGCAGTGAGCCACCATTGCACCACTGCACTCTAGCCTGGGCCACAGAGCAAAACCCTGTCTCAAGAAAACAGCAAACCACAACAAAAGTCCTTTGTCAGAGAAGACTTCAACCAGGTCAGCAACCTCAGAAGCAGATGCTTGCTGACACCAACGCTCCCTCCTGTTACAAAGCACGTTCGGTGGTGAGCTGAGCTATCCTTGGGAATCTGACCACTGGAGAAGATGGATTCTAATATTTAGTACTAAATCTAACAGAAAACCAGTGCATGCTTCACTTTGCCTAATGGATGGCACCTTTAAAACCAACTCTGCTGATTTTTTTTTTTTTTTTTTTTTTGAGACCAAGTCTCACTCTGTCACCCAGGATGGAGTACGGTGGTGCGATTTCAGCTCACTGCAACCTCCGCCTCCCAGGTTCAAGCGATTCTCCCACTGTCTTCCCGAGTAGCGAGGATTACAAACGTCCACCACCACACTTGGCTAATTTTTGTATTTTTGTGGAGATGGGGTTTCACCATGTTGGTCAGGCTGGTCTTGACCTCCCTATCTGAGGTGATCCGCCCACCTCGGCCTCCCAAAGTGCTGGGATTACAGGCATGAGCCACTATGCCCAGCCTCCGTCCCCACTGATTTTTATCAGCTATATACAATTCATGCCCCTGTTGATTAGGAAATTCCAGAGCTTTCCTGGCTTGTTTCTGTATTAACAACTGGGAAAAGTACAGTATCTTATCAGCATGTATTTGAAGATTTGGTGGACTGTGTGGAAGAAAATGGATTTCAATAAAATCCCCAAACCATAATGACAGATTTGGAATTAGGTGTGATCAAGGCTTCTAACAGTGACTTTGAAGATGTCACCAATAAAGTTTGTCTTTTCTGTTCAGCCCAACGCACTGGGCGGAAAATTCAGACGAGACAGGAACTTCCGTTTAAAGATGCGTCATTTGCCTGCGTGGGCGTTCCTCCCAGCTGATGACACCCTGGAGCGTTCAGGGAATTAACAGCTGCATTTGCCCTAAGAAGCCGGGGAAGTTACTAACTGGCTCGAAGATACTCGTGCGTACGGCAGGATGAGAGGACGCTTTGTGATGCTGTTGCTGCTCCATCACCAGCACTATTTCCGCCAAATCTGCGGTCTGTGTATGAGGCCCACACGCAGTGGACCTCCCGTACCCCCAACAACGCAGAAGCGCGGCACGGAAGACGGGAGAATCTAATAGGAATACTCATGCGGTACGGGCCGAATCACAGAATTTCAAAAGGAGCAGTGACAGCTCACGCCTGTAATCCCAGCACTTTGGGAGGCCAAGGCAGGCGGACCACCTGAGACCAGGAGTTCGAGACCATCCTGGCCAACATAGTGAAACCCCGTCTCCACTAAAAATACAAAAATTAACCCAGCATAGTGACAGGCGCCTGTAATCCCAGCTACTAGGGAGGCTGAGACAGGAGAATCGCTTGAACCTGGGAGGCGGAGGCCGCAGTGAGCCCAGCTGAGATCGTATCACTGCACTCCAGCCTGGGCAACAAGAGTGAAACCCCATCTGAAAAAACAAACAAACAAACAAAAAAAAACAAGACAAAACAGAGCAGTGCCACGTAGATGATGAATGTGAGCCTATTCTCCAAGGAGAGCCACAGCCTATGAGAAAAAAAGCAGTTTCTCGTCGAAATGCACAGGCTCGCCACGTGGTCGTGAGAGGCCACCAGCTCTCAGGAAGCGTCTCTGTGCCCATCACCTGGCCCTGCCACACACTTTTTCGTAAATCCAATTTTCTTTTTTTTCTTTCTCTTTTTAGTTTTTTCCCACTATTTTTTGTTATTTTCTTTTCTTTTTGAGACAGAGTCTTGCTCTGTCATCCAGGCTGGAGCGCAATGGCGCAATCTTGGCTCACTGCAACCTCCGCCTCCCGGGTTCAAGCGATTCTCCTGCCTCAGCCTCCCAAGTAGCTGGGACTACAGGGGCCCACCATCACACGTGGCTAATTTTTGTATTTTAGCAGAGACGGGGTTTCAGCATCTTGGCCAGGGTGGTCTCGAACTCCTGAGCTCAGGTGATCCACCCATGTTGGCCTCCCAAAGTGCTGGGATTACAGGCGTGAACCACCACACCCAGCCTTTCCTACTACTTTATTTACTTTTTTTGAGTCAGAGTCTTGCTCTGTTGCCCAGGCTGGAGTGCAGTGGCGCAATCTTGGCTCACTGCAACCTCCGCCTTCTGCGTTCAAGCAATTCTGTGCCTCAGTCTCCTGAGCAGCTGGGACTACAGGCGCCCGCCACCACACCTAGCTAATTTTTGTATTTTTAGTAGAGACGGGGTTTCACCATCTTGGCCAGGCTGGTCTTGAACTCCTGACCTTGTGATCCACCTGCCTCGGCCTCCCAAAGCGCTGAGATTGCATATGTGAGCCACCCAACCAATTATTATTATTATTTTTTTAAATAAGGTCTCTCTCTGTCACCCAGGCTGGAGTACAGTGGTGCCATCAGAGCTCACTGTAGCCTCGAACTCCTGGGCTCAAGCAATCCTCTCACTTCAGCCTTCCCAGTAGCTGGGACTACAGGTGCGCACCACCATGCCCGGCTAATTTTTTATTGTTTGTAGAGATGGGGTTTCATTGTGTTACCCAAGCTGTCCTTGAACTCCTGGGCTCAAGCGATCCTCTTGCCTCAGTCTCCCAAAGTGCTGGGATTACAGGTGTGAGCCCCCCATTTCTTTATGAGCACAGTTCATCAGCTGGTAACTGTATGCAACCTTAGTAGCCTGAGGGTTTCTGCAACAATGTATGTTACTATGGCCTATTGTATTGTGTGAAGTGACCTCTGAAGTTTTTATGCTTTTCAAATAAATCCCCTTTTCAAATGCAAATAAATGTCTTTTTTTTGAGACACAGTCTCGCTCTGTCACCCAGGCTGGAGAGCAGCGGTGTGTTCTCAGCTCACTGCAAGCTCCGCCTCCCGGGTGCACACCATTCTCCTGCCTCAGCCTGCTGAGTAGCTGGGATTACAGGTGCCTGCCACCACACCCAGCTAATTTTTTGTGTTTTTAGTAGAGACAGGGTTTCACTATGTTGGCCAGACTGGTCTCAAACTCCTGACCTTGTGATCCACCCGCTTTGGCCCCCCAAAGTGCTGGGATTACAGGTGTGAGCCACCACGCCCGGCCTAAATGTCTTTTAAAGAATCTTTTAAATCATTTTTTCCTGAATTCGGTTTTTGGAATTTTGATCTTTTGGGATTTCCACACTCAGAATGATGGCACTTGGGACTGTGTCTTTTGGGATTCAATCAGCTCCTGCTACAGAGAGCCCCAGTCCAGCGGACCCCTCCTCGGCCCTGAGCGCCAGGCAGGCAGGAAACTGAAGACCCCTCCCTGAGTCAGAAGCAGGGCCCTGGGCAGGGGTGCGGCAAGACCCCACAGGCCTCCTGACACAGGGGAGGGGGCGGGAGGAGCCTCTAAGACAGTGACGGTGTCCCCACAGGCCCTGGACGCAGCATGGTGCCCAGCCCTGAACTGTCCCCACAGTCACTCCCGAGACCAGATAGATGTGGGCACCATCTGCCACGTGGGATTCTGGGTGGCAGGTGAAGACAGAGCAGGGGCTGTAAGTCACGAGACGCTGCCCCCACCAAGAGAGGGGAGCCCGAGCGTCCACAGGTAAGGACCACAGATAAGCAGGCCGGCCACGGTTACTTTCAGGAGAGGCCACATAAAATGTAAGCTTCCGGGACAAGCCCAGGACATGGCAAGGTCCATGGGCCTGGGCCGGCTCCACCCAACACCGCAGGCACTGCACCCACCCACGCACACGCTCGCCTCCCACCCGGGGCTTCGTGTACTCATAGACGCACACGTGCCCTCCACGCACATGCCTGCCCCACGTGCTGGCAGCCCCAAGGTGGGCATCCAGCCCTCCCTCAGTGCTGGGACTAGCCCCACTCTCTGCTGCGGGACCCCCGCATGGTCCCCGGGGGTTACCACCCCAGCATCTCTAAGCCTGACTCTCCTGCCCCTCGACAGCCAACCCTGCAATCAAACATGGGTGCCCAGCCCAGCCCAGGGAGGGAAGCGAGTTCTGCCAGCTGGACACTCACAAGGGATGTCCCCTCTGTTGACGCATGACACAGCCCAGGCCCAGCCTCCATCAGCATGAGATGCCCCAGGGCCCACACCAAGGCTGTTGGGGCGGGCACCTGGAATGCCCCCGGTTCCCCAGCAGGCTGATGCCTGACAGCAGAGAAGCTCCCAAGGGGTAGGCAGCTCCAGCTAAGGTCCCACAGCCCCCATCTCTTTGCTCCTGGCCTGTCCCTGCTTGACACACACCGTTTCCCAACACCTTGGCCCTCAGTCGCACTCTTCCTGGGGGCCTACCCTCCTGTGCATCTCGGGCTCCCAGCCCTGACGCAGCCCGGCATCCAGCTGGCCCCCTAGGGACCTGCACAGACTGAGTCTCTCCCTCAGTGCCGGCTGGGCAGCAGCAGGGCCTGCCGGGCTCAGGCTTGCCAAGGAGGAAACGGGCAGGTCCACGGCCAGGGCGGCCGAGCGTCGCGGATGCACGCCGGCCGTGGTTATTTTTAGACAGGACTCGCAGGGCTGCCTGTCACAGAAGGAAAAATAAAACAGAGTCTGACGCACCAGCTCGGGCTCCAGCAGCAGCTGAGCATCTCACCAGACCCCAGGGCAGAGAGCAGGGTGGGGGCCCAGCCTCCGGAGCCAGGGTCCGCGCAGGATCCGTCCTCCCCATCATTCATCCCTGGGGCCAGGAGCTGCTTTCAGGGACGCCCGCCTCTGGGCCACAGAGATTCCAGGCAGCTTCCCAGGGAGAGAAGGTGCCCGAGCCTGGCGGTATGCTGGTCAGTGTCTGCACCCAGCTCCCTGGGAAGGAAAGCGGGGCGTGTGCCAGCCCCTGGCGCAAGTGCTCCCGCCTCAACCCATTTCAGGGTGGGAGCTGCTGGTGCTCAGCCCTGCACAGGGTCACGGCAAGTGAAGCAGCAGCCGCCTGCTCACGGCGCACAGACCTGAGGCCTCGTGTCCAGGACCTGCCCATTGTCCCGAGCCTGGCTCCCACAGGCCAGCTGGCCAGGGCTGCCCGATGCCAGGTACCAACCACCAAGGAGGAAATATCTCCAACAGGCACTCGCCTGAGGGGCTCAGAAGGGCTGGGCAGGCCCTGCAAAGGCTCCTGGCATCTTTCGCCACGGAAAGACAGACAAGACCACCATGGGCAGCCCCCACAGGCTCACGAGCCCTGGCGTTATAAAAACAGCAGCCGGCGCTGGTGGGAGGGGAAGCTGTGGAGACGCTCGTCCGTGGGGATGGGGGCAAAATGGCACCACCTCCTGAAAGCTCCCTGGACAGTGCCCCACAGTCACACACCAGCACCCCGATCCCTGGGGCCGCTATACACACAGTGAAAACCGCAGGGCCCAAAGAGGCCAAGGCCACAGGACCCTGCTTATGAGACGGACGCCCAGGCCAGGCACCCAGAGACTGACACAGATCGGTGGCTGCCAGGGCTGGGGGCAGGGGATGCGGAGTGATGCCCTCGGGCACGGGGCTAGCTGTGCCATGGCTGCACAGTCTTGGGAATGCAGGAAAGCCCCAAGCTGCACACTTGACACGGGTGGGTCCTTGGTATGTGAATTATCTCTCAGTAAAGGTGCCCTCACTCCAGCGTCCACGATAGCAGCCGACGAGACAGCCCACAGGACAGCCCACAACTGAGCATCATCCACAGTGAGCGAGCGAGATCCCCCAATATGCGGTGGGGGAGGGCGCCGACGAGTGACGGGCCAGGTGGCTGTCCTTGGGGCAGTGGCAGGTGATGGGCCGAGTGGCTGTCCTGGGGGCAGTGGCGGGAGCTCTCAGGGACTCTCGGGGGCTGGGTGTGCTGCCACATGGTTAAATCCACTGGAGAGAAGCCCCGGACCCGCACCCCCGAGGCCAGAGCGCGCCTGTGTGTGCCGTGGTCACTAGGAAGCCACACGCTTTTTTCCCAGGGGGTTCCAGGAAATTCCACGTGGGCCTCACAGTGGAGCCCAAACCCTAAGCAGGCCCCACCGGCTACAGAATCCGCAGGACCAAGTACAAAGGGAACCCAAGGCCCCTTGTTCAAAGTCACTAAGAAGTCCCAGAAGTGGCGAAGCGAAGCCAGAGCGGCCCCAGTGAGCGCCAGGCCCTCGTCGGACGGATCCTCACACAGAGGACGGTGTCCCCGGCTCCATCAAGACACAGCCTCAAACCGTGGCCTTGGCACAGAGGCGACTCGGCAGAGCCCTGGTCCTGGGCCAGGCTCCCCTGCCCCCCAGCCTGGCTCCCCCAGGCCAGCTCGCCAGGGCTGCCTGACGCCAGGGGCGGGGAGGGGTCTTCCTGGGGACCCTGGCAGGTGGGTGGAGCCGGACTCCTGTCCATCAGCAGCAGGGACCCCACACCCTCCCCGAGGTGAGATGGGGATAGGCTGGCCACGCCCCACCATGAGAGGTGGCCTTGAGCAGCCCCGGCTCAGGACAGCATCCTGGCCCTCACTCCCCGGGGGCAGGTGGCCCCGGCTGCCCAGACTCGCCCACTGCAGAGGCCCTGCCTGCTCTGGCATGGCCACCTCCACTGGCAGGGTCCCTGCAGGAGCAGGAGTCTCCTGACCACAGCCCCCACCCCCAGGCTGGCAATGGGAGCACAGCCTGCGTCCTCCCAGAAACCCCCACGTACCGGGCTCTGGTGTTGCTCCCACGCGGCTTTGACTGTGACTGTAACCCCAGAGGGACCCCTGGGTGTACCCCAGCCCACCCCAGCCCTACCCAAGGCCCCAGCCCCCTGACCCTAGGCCCCGGTCCCTGCAGAGGGAGGCTGGGGACTTGGCGAGGACGCCGCCTCCAGTGACAGTCCTCAGAGGTGCCTGGGAACTGGCTCCGGCCCCGTCCGCTGCCCTCATTTCCTCTGCCGGCTTCCTCTGCGGGGGGCGGGGAGGCCAAGGCCGCCGGTCCCGCTGGCGCTTGTTCCTCTGTGAAAGGCAGGGCCAGGCCCAGAGGGGCCCAGACGCCAAAGCCCTCCTGTTACTGTGGCCTGTTGAGGGGACAGGGATCTCCCCACCACAGACACAGGCTCCTGGGCCCCTGGATCTGTGCCACCAGGGATAGGACCGCAGGCCGTAGGCCCCACGGCAGGTGCTTTGCATCAGGCTCCCAGCCAGGAGTGGTCAAGTGGGCCTCCCGTCAGCCTTGCCCTGAGGTGCACAGAAGGGTCAGGTGGCCCTTGAGAAAAGCCCACCCTGGAAGGACCCTGTAGCCGGAGACAGGAGGCCAGTGACAGCAGGAACAGCGTGGTCCCAGGCTCGCCACCACACCACATCCGAGTAGACACGGGGGCGCACCGTGGACCCTCTGCCTACCCCGTGGCCTGAGGAGGAGGCAGAGGACGCCACGCAGCTGTGACCCTGGCCTGCTTCCTCCTCACACCCAGCCAAGTGCCCTGGCAGGTTCTGAGGCTGGGGGCCAGCACGTACCCTCATTTTCTTCCAAGGATTAACTCTTCCTAGGACGCAGTCAGAGTCTCCTCATGTCTTGAGGCAGCTGTGCTCACCCCTCAGACCCAAGGGGACCCCCAGATGCATGTCTGGGACCACGGGCTGCTGGCCCAGACGGCAAGGAATGGATGTGCTCACAGTTGTGGAGGGTGGAGGAGGAGAGCACGGTGTGGGCAGGGCCGCTCCCTCCGAGGCGCTGGTGGGATCCTTCCTGCCTCTCCGGCATAGCCGCCCCAGGTGCTCCTGGGCTTGGCTTTGCTCCAGCCTCTGCACGTGGCCTCCTTCCCCCGTGCGCGCCACTCCTCCCCTTTTTATCAGGCCCCAGTCATTGGATTCAGGACCCACCCCACTCCAGGCCGACCTCATCTTAACTTGATTACAGCTGCAAAGACCCTAGTTCCAAATAAGGCCCCATTCCAAGGTACTGGGCGGGCATGGGTTTGGGGTGACATATTCCACTCAGCAGATGCCTCCGGGGGCACAGGCGGGAGCACAGTTCCCAGGTGGCCGGGGTGGTGGGTGAGTGCAGAGAGGACGTGAACGGTCACCAGCCCTGGAGCTGCCGTGACGGCCCCCGGGTTCCCTCAGGAGCCTCCTGGAACATGGGTGCTGCCGGACCCAGAGAAAGAGGTGAAACAGACACAGAGAAGTTATGACACCTGTCCATGGTCACACAGCAGGGCCCAGCTCAGGACACCAGCCCACGGCAGAACTCTCCCGTGAGGCAGGGTCAGGATTGGGAGCCAGGGAGGCAGCGGCCATGGCGGGGAGTCGATGCATCCTGAACATGCAGGGCGGCATAAGGCAGACCTTCCAGCATGTTCCACACAACACAACAGCTGCCAGCCCACCCCAGCCGGCTCTGGGGCACTCAGGCCCACAGGGTGGCCACCGCAGGGGCAGGTGCTGGGTCTGAACCCCCAGCAGGGGCTGCTCCCTCTGGCACACCCAGCGCCCAGGCTGGTCCTTTGGGTCATTGCACCGCCCCATGGAGGGAAGCGCACAGCCTGGCCTCCTGGAGAATGTGCCGAAATGAGGGAAATGGTCTCCCTCGGGGGGCCTCACACCCACACCCTCCCCGAGTGCCTGCACTCACGCTGGCAGGTGGGAGCCAGACCCATGCCCAGGGCCCATGGCCTGCATGTGAGTGCTTCCCAAGGCCACTATCCACACAACCTTCCCATGGGACCCTCTCCAGGAACCCACCTCGGCCTGCACACCCGAAGCCTAAGGGTCTCGGTGGGAGACCTGAGAGGAAGTGGGGGGATGGGCCCAACCCACGGGCACAGCTTCCCCTGGGGCATCCTCTGAGACCCCAGGGGGCGAGAGGAGGACAGGTAGCTCCTCCAAGGGCAGGGGCTTGCTGCCTGAGCCTGAGCGGTCTGGGAGGCTGCAGCAGCAGCTGCCTTCAACCAGACCCCACACATGGCGCCCGGGCAGTGTCAGCCGTGGGGCACCTTCCAAGGGGAGGACTCCCAGGGGCCACCCAGGCCCGTGGCCTCCTGCTCAGCCCCTTGAGCCCCTGAGTCCAGCCCTGCCCCTGCCACTAAGGCCACGCCTGGCCCGGGGTTCACTGCCTCCTCTGCCCTCTCCCCATCAGCACCATCTCCCTGAGGCCCAGCCTGCCCAGCCCTGTGCCAGGGATCCAGTTCACATGAATGCTGAGAGCAAGCACCACTGCCAGGCACAGGTATTTCTCCCAGGAACCCCTCATGGTGCCTGGCTCAGGTCAGACACAGGGAGGGACCGTGGGCAGGAGACACGGCGTGAGCCGAGGGACAGGGGAGAGGCGGGGGTGTGGGGGTGGCAAATCCAGGCTGCCACGTGTTCTGAGAACTTCCACAAGCTCCAAGCCCTGCCCACTGGTCAACAGTGACACCTCTGCATCGGGGTCAGCCATGACAGGCCCTGCCCAGGTACCCACCCTTGCCTCAGTGCACCACTGCTGTCCCTTCAGACCTGCCCATCACAGCCATTCCCACCTTACAGATGACGAAACGGGCATGGAGAGCCAGTCACAGAAGGGCCCGTCAGCAAACCAGAGGCGGCCCCAGGGCAAACTCCTGCTCCTAACTGTGCAGAGTATTCGACCCCCCACTTCAGGCTGAGCTCGCCTCTCCGGAAGACAGAGCAAGGCGGCGTCCCCAGGCCCACTCCCAGCCTAGGACAGCTCCAGGCCCCAGGGCTCAGGACGAGTAGAAATCACGGCGCTATGAGGCCGCACCAGGGAAGGTGAAGGCTGGGGAGGGTGAGCAACAAGGTCAGCCCCCTCCCTTGGAGCACTCAAGTAGAAGGGGTGACCTCCGCTCGCTCAAGGCCATGCCACCCCCTTCCTGCCAGCCTGGACCCGGCCATCCTGCCCACGCGCCACCCCCATCACCCTGCCTTCCCTGGCCGCCATGCCCACCCCAGAGCGAGGTTTCATCTGTGCAGAGTGGAGTTCAGAGAGGCTGGGTGAGGAGCCCAAGGCCACACAGCACAGAGGCTGGAGGGCTGCAGCTGCCAAGAAATCCCCCAGGGTCACTCACCCACGCTCCTGAGTGCCAGAGAGCCGGGGGAAGAGCTGGGCTCCAGAGGAGGCGGCTCTTCCTGGTGCTCGAGCAGGCTCCTGGGCCGGGTGCCCCCCTGCCCTGACCACATCTGCCCGGCGGGGAAGAAGGTCGGGACCCAAGCAGCCCACAGTCTGTGCCCACAGCCTCCACTCTAGCTCAGGCCCTGCACTCTCGGGCATCTTTGCCCCCTGTACCACCACAACTGCCATCACCTCTATGGAGACTGGCACCAGCTCCTGTGATGAACAAGGAGCTGGCCCGGCAGTGGGGCGGGGCCTGGTGACTGAGGTGAGACCCCCGTGCCCAGGTGCTGGCACTGCCCCAGATGCTGAGTGACACACAAGTCAACTGCCAGAGCCACAAGCGTGGGCCCCTCCCCTCTGGGTGCCCCCCACAGACACAAGCAGCCTCAGAAGGAACCAACTCACTCCAGTTTGGGGATGGCAAGGAGCCAGCCGTGTGCTGCAGGAAGCTTGGGCCCTGGGGGTCTCTGTCCCAGCACCACGACCTCCAGCACAGAGCCAAGTGCTCACCAAGCACTAAGCCCACCTGGGCCTGCCACAGGTACTGTCAGCGCATGTTATAGATGGGAAAACCAAGGTTCACAGAGGCAAGGCCAGGCGGAGGGACTGCAGCGTCGGGCAGCCAGGCTTGGAAGACTGGGCTAAGTTTAGCGGGAGGGCACGGGACCCCCCTCTCCTCCCTAACCCCCTCAAGGGGGCCGCTGCAGAGCCTAGACCCAGCCCCTTAATCCGAAGGAGGGTACTCTTCCCCACCAGCACCAGCACCTCGGGCAGCCCCTCCTGGCAGGTGGGCCCTGGAGCCCAGCAGGTGCCTGCAGCTCTGACCCAGCATCTTGCAGAGGAGAGACACCCCTTGTCTCCAACAACAACTTCTCCTCTAAGTCATTAAATGGACACATTAGAATTACTCAGATCACAGCTGTTTACCCAGGGAAGGGCAGAGCCAGTGCTACTCAAAGGCACGGGAAAGGGCTTCTCATGGCGAAGGGCAAGGCCGGGCCCCAAGGCAGGGTGTGGGCTGAGGGTCCCCTCTGTTCTGGGGGCAGAAAGGACCAAGCACCGTGGGCCACGCCTGGCATGCAGATGCTATGAGGACCTGCCCCAAGCCTCCTCCACCCCCTGCCCTCGGGCTGGGGAGACATCACAGCTGTTGTGGGGGCTGCTGGGCTCTGGGCCTTCACCTGCCCACCACACAGGGACTTCTGAGCCCCAGGAGTCACTAAAGGAAGTCATTTCTGAGCAAGTGACACCCACAGCCCTAAGCCCAGCAGACAGACCTCCCACCAGCTCCCTTCCTCCGAGAAGCAAATGCCTTCAGACCAAGATCCGCCCGGGGGACCCCCGTGTATCCCTGCCAGACTGCATGCCCTGGGCCCTGCTCCAGGGAGGGAGACACAGGAGATCGCGTCACATGCAGACACGCTTTGTTTGGGCTGGCTCAGCCTGGTGCCAGAGCCCCAGTGACGTGTGGGTGGGACTTGGCCCTGGGGCCATGGATGGCACAGGGCGGGGGGGGGTTATCTCCCACTCAGGCCAAGCAGGGGCCGGATCTGAAGAAGCAGAGGTTAGAAAGCCCACTGCTTCCTGGTGACGGATGGGGCTTCCAGCTGCCCCCAGCCCCCTCTGCCTATCCCAGCTGTCCACCGCAGCCGGAGGCCAGGCAGCCATGGGTAATCGTGCCCTGCCTGGTGCACTGGCCACACAGGGTAAGAGGCCTGGCCTCAGGTCCCCTGCAGCCAGCTTGACAGCGTCACCTCGGGCCCCCACTGTCAGGGGGTCTGGGCATCCACCAAGCCCCTCTCTTCTGAGCCTCTGCCCACTGGGCTCTGTCATGTGGACTGGCCCCTGCTCCCCCCACATCCCC
>NW_012098097.1:15015587-15022829 GCF_000951045.1 Mandrillus leucophaeus
CGGGGGCCGTGCACGGAGGGGGGATGTCACGGAGCGGGGGGATGGGCCGGAGCAGGGAGCACGGAGGCCTGGGACTGAGAGGGGCACGGAGGCTGGTGGGTGGGAAACGGAAGTCATGAGTGGTAAGTCGTGAGTGGGTACGGAGGGAATGCCGGCGTGGGGGAGGGGGTGCTCCTAGGTGGGAAGGTTCAGGGAGACAGGTGGGGGAACCCGGGAGCACACCCAGGGCGGGGCTTGGTGCTCAGGGGCCCTCCCCTCACTTGGACGTTTGGAGGCAGCTGGTGTCCGTCCCCTTGCCCCATGTGCTTCGGGTGGCACCTGTGCTGGTGGAGTGGGGTCCTGGCTTTGCACACAGGCCTGCTTCTATTCCAGGCTGCAACAGCCATGAAGGAGGAACCTGGCTGAGTCTCCACCTGCCCTGGACTGTGCCATGTGCTTAGTGCAGCAGATTGGCCTGGGCACACAGGGGCCATCCCTTCCCTTATGTTTCTCCCAGCATCCCCCGTCCCTGCCCCAAAGCCCCACCTTGCAGGGTTGGGGCAGGGCAGGTTCCACCCAGCCCACCCCTGTGGGAGCTGGGGGAATGAAGGTGCAGTGGAGGCTGGTCCTGGTGGCTCATGCCTGTAATCCCAGCATTTGGGGAGGCCAGGGCAGGCAGATGGCTTGTGCTCAGGAGTTCCAGACCAGCCTGGGCAACACAGCAAGACCCTTTCTCTACAAAAACTAGAAAAATGAGCCAGGCATGGTGGCGCTCACCTGTAGTGCCAGCTACTTGGGAGGCTGAGGTGGAAGGATCACTCGAGCCTGAGAGTTAGAGGCTGCGGTGAGCCAAGATGGCACCACTGCACTCCAGCCCAGGTGACAACGAAAACTTGTCTCAAAAAAAAGTGTCCTGGAGACTCGCAGTTGAGTTTGATGCACCCTCATCCACTCATTCACTCACTCACTCATTCACTCACTCACTCATTCACTCACTCACTCATTCACTCACTCACTCATTCTGGGACCAGATGGCTAAGCCCCTTGGCAGGGCCCAGCTGGGGTTGGGGCCTGTGGAGCAGGTGAGAGGAGCCCACTCCAACAGGGCTTTTAGGAGTTTAGGGAGAGAAAGGAGCCTGTTCCCGGCAGAGGGGCCTGCAGAGATCAGGACAGGATGTTTTAGCCACGGGGCAGGTGGAGACCAGGACCCACCCTTCTTTTCCTAAGGGGGTCCCTCATGTAGGAAGTTTCCTCCCAACAGGCAAAGCAAGGGGCCTCCACCCTGTGCCCTCGGACCTTAAGGGGCCCTGGCTGTAGGAGACCAGACACCAGCTACACCTGGGGAGAACGAGACAGGGCACCCAGAGCCTTCTTCCCGGCCCTGATCGCATGGCCAGCTGAGGCTGTAAGGGGCATTGCCCCAGGCTGCCGTTGCAGGTGAAGGAGCCATGTGGGTAGAGTGGCTGATGGGGGCCTTGCGCGCAGGAGGCACTCAGAGGCTCTGGGCCACCTCGTTCAGTCTGTGCCTTCAGGGAGCCCAGAGGGCTGGGAGGATCAGTGCCACCCAGCGGCAGGGATGGTTGGTGCCAGCAGGCTGTGACACTGGAGTGCTCCAGTGTGACGGACAGAGGGTATGGCATACCCTCATGAGTCTCCACTCTTAGTCCCCTGTCAGGGCCTACCCTCCCCAGCCGAGGAAGGAATGCCCTCGTCTGCCCAGCCTGGAAGGTGCCCTGGACACCTGGACCTAGGCACGGGGAGGTGGCCAGTGGCCCTGGGTGGTTGCTGGTTGGCATGTTGGGGAGAGTTTCTGTCCAGAACTTCCGTGCCCACAGTGGACCTGCCTTGACAGCCTGGGCGGCAGAGTGAGACCTTGTCTCAAAATAATAATAATAATAATAATTGATAAAATTAAACATTGTGGCCGGGCACGGTGGCTCACGCCTGTAATCCCAGCACTTTGGGAGGCCGAGACAGGTGGATCACGAGGTCAGGAGATCGAGACCATCCTGGCTAACACGGTGAAACCCCGTCTCTACTGGAGTGGCCAGGACAGCTTGCTGTGACCAAGAGCTGGATCCTCTCAGGTTTGCCTGTGAACACACACTGTACACTTGTGGCTGGGCCACAGCGCAGGGGCTTCATGCTGTGGATCTTCTTGGGGGTCCAGGAAAGACAGGGGAGAAGCTGCCCCTGGGCCCCAGGCCAGCACTCCCACCCCATGTGACCAGAGCGACACCCCTTCTCCAGGGTGCACGGGGCCCTCTGAGATTTCGCTGGAACCAGGAGTTCAGATGCTTCCACTAACCGTGACCTTAGTGGGGCTCCCCAGGTGCTGGCTTTTGCCCACACTGGGACAGGACCAGTGAGCACCTGTAGATAAGAGATCCCTGAAGACATAGCTGTCCCCTATCCCCTGGCCTGGGGGAGGCATGATCCCTGCCCCCGGGACTCTCTGGAGCGCAGGAGGAGCTCACCGAGGAGCCCAGACTGGCTGGCAGAGTGTCCGTGCAGAGGCATTTCCCGTCCAACAGGAAAAAGGCCAAGAGGCCCGGCGGGAAGCCCAGGTGTGGTAGAAAAGAGGGGGCAGGGGCAGGAGGAGCCTGGGGGTCTGGGGATTGGAGACCAGAGTGAGACATGCACGCCTGGAGCAAAGTTTAGGGGGCACCCAAAACTCAGCAGTTATGCCTATCCGCAGATAAACCATCAGCAGGATGTGATCTGTCCATACAATGCAACGGTATTGGTCCATACACAGGACCGATGCCCTGACCACACGGTAACACGGATGACACATGCTACAACATGGATGACACATGCAAATACCATGCTCAGTGGAAGACATAAAAGGCCAGAGTGTGTGATTCCACTTGTATGAAATGTCTGGAACAGACAAATCCACGGGACAGAGGACAGGTAGAGGGCCACAGCCGGGGGAGGGGCACGTGGGGGCGATGCGGAAGGGGCACAGGGCATCTTCCTGAGGGGAGGAAACTGTCCTGAATTAGCTAGAGGTGATGGCTGCCCACCCTGGTGAAGATGCTGAAACACTAAGCCATACCCTTTGAAGTGGTGAACCTCATGGCCTGTGATTTATATCTCAATAAAGTTGTTAAAAACAGTAATCAAGGTAGCTAAGATTTGAATACAATGTTTTGTTTTGTTTTATTTTGAGACGGAGTCTCGCTCTGTCGCCCAGGCTGGAGTGCAGTGGCAGGATGTCGGCTCACTGCAAGCTCTGCCTCCCGGGTTCACGCTATTCTCCTGCCTTAGCCTCCTGAGTAGCTGGGACTACAGGCACCCACCACCAGGCCCGGCTAATTTTTTTGTGTTTTTAGTAGGGACGGGATTTCACCATGTTGGCCAGGATGGTCTCGATCTCCTGACCTCATGATCTGCCCACCTCAGCGTCCCAAAGTGCTGGGATTACAAGCATGAGCCACCGTGCCCGGTCACAATGTTTTTTAATTTTATCAATTATTATTATTATTATTTTGAGACAGGGTCTCACTCTGCCACCCAGGCTGGAATGCAGTGGTAAAAACTCCGCCTCCTGGCTTTAAGTGATCCTCCCGCTTCAGCCTCCCGAGTAGCTGGGAGAACAGGCCCCTGACACCATGCCTGGATAATTTTTGTATTTTTTGTGGAGATAGGGTTTTACCGTGTTGCCCAAGCTGGTCTCAAACTCCTGAGCTCAGTTGATCCACCCGCCTGGGCCTCCCGAAGTGCTGGGATTACAGGCATTAGCCACCGTGCCTGGCCTTAATTTTATTTTTGAGATGGGGACTCACTCTGTTGCCCAGGCCGGGCTCCAAATCTTGGGCCTAATGATCCTCCTGCCTTGGCCTCCACAGTAGCTGGGATTGCAGGCATGAGCCACCGCACCCAGCTTAATACAACAAAATTAATTTTAGAAATCTATGACAAGCAGCTGGGCACGGTGGCTCACACCTGTAATCCCAGCACTTTGGGAGGCCAAGGCGGGCAGATCACGAGGTCAGGACTTCGAGACTAGCCTGGCCAACATGGTGAAACCCCGTCTCTAACAAAAATCCAAAAATTAACCGGGTGTGGTGGCGGGCACCTGTAATCCTGGCTACTAGGGAGGCTGAGGCAGGAGAACTGCTTGAAACCAGAAAGTGGAACTTGCAAACTTGCAGTAAGCCAAGATCAAGCCATTGCACTCCAGCCTGGACGAAAAAGTGAAACTCTGTCTCAAAAAAAAAAAAAAAAGGAAAAGAAATCCACGACAAGCACAATATCCCAGTTTTGAATTAAGGTAAGAGCCGTCTTGGAGCCGGCAGCCCAGAAAGGGCAGTCCTGTTGTCCTGGCACAGGGGCCTTGGGAGCCCCTGAGCCTGCGGACAGCTGTCTATGTCCCCCTCCCAGGTCTTCCCGGCCTGGGGGAACAGTGAAGATCACTTCCTAGGCATTCGGCGCCTTCCCTGCTTTCCACAGGGTCCTCACTGCCTGGGGGTGGATCTCTGTAGGGTCCTCTTCTACAGACTGAGACCTGGAGGCTCCGGAAGGGGTCAGCGTGAGGAGTGGGCCTGGGGCAGGGGGAGGACATGTGGGAAGGAGGGCAAGAAACAGAGAGCAAGGCAGGGCTCTGGGGAGGGGCTGCGGGAGTGTCCCAGGCCTGTCAGAAAAAAAAAAAAAAAAGGACCACGCGGGGGGCTTCAAACCACAGAAAGGGATCCTCTCAGCTCTGGAGGCCAGAAGTCTGGGGTGGAGCTGTGGGCGGGGTCGCTCCCTCCAGAGGCTCCAGGGGAAGGTCCTTGCCGCCTCTTCCAGCTGCTGGTGGCCCTAGGCGTTCCTGGGCCTGTGGCTGCACGGCCCCAACCTCTGCCTGCGTCATCACATAGTCGTGTGTGTGTGTACATGTGTGTCTGTGTGTGTGTGTATGTGCATATGTGTAGATGTGTGTGTCTGTGTTGGTGTGTGTGTGCATACATGTAGGTGTGTGTTGGCATGTATGTGTGCATGTGTGTGCATGTGTGTAGTGTGTGCACGTGTGCATATATGTAGGTGTGTGTTGGTTTGTGTGTGCATGTGTGTAGGCATGTGTGTCTGTGTGTTGGTGTGTATGTGTGAGTGCATGTGTGTAGCATGTGTGTCTGTGTGTTGGTGTGTATGCGTGTGTGCATGTGTGTGTTGGTTTGTGTGTCTCTGCATATGTGTAGGTACGTGTGTCTCTGTGTTGTATGTGTGTGTGCATGTGTGTGTGCATATGTGTAGGTATGTCTGTTAGTGTCTGCACATGTGTGCATGTGTAGGTGTGTGTGTTGGTTTGTGTGTGCATGTGTCTGCATATGTGTAGGCACGTGTGGCTCTGTGTTGGTATGTGTGCATGTCTGCATCTGTGCATATGTGTAGGTGTGTGTGTTGGTATGTGCATGTGTATGCATATATGTAGGTGTGTCTGTTGGTGTGTGTGTGTGCATTTTTTGGTTTGTGTCTCTGCATATGTGTAGGCATGTGTGTCTGTGTTGTGTGTGCACGTGTGTGCATATATGTAGGCATGTGTCTGCATGTGTGTGCATATGTGTGCATGTGTATGTGTGTGTTGGTATGTGTGTGCATGTGTGTAGGTGTGTCTGTGTAGGTATGTGTGCATGTGTGTTGGTTTGTGTGTGTGTCTGCATATGTGTAGGCATGTGTGTCTCTGTTGGTATGTGTGTGCATGTGTGTGCATATGTGTAGGTGTATGGGTTGGTATGTGTGCATGTGTGTGCATATGTGTAGGTATCTGTGTCTGTGTATGTATGTGTGTGTACATGTGTCTGTGCATGTGTAGGGGTGTGTGTTGGTGTGTGTGTGCATGTGTGTGTGTTGGTATGTAGATGTGTGTGCATATGTGTAGGTGTGTGTCTGTGCGCGCATGTGTGTCCGTCCTCTCTTCTCCTTATCAGGCCCCAGTCATTGCATTAGGACCCCCTGCTCCAGTCTGGCCTCCTCTTGACTTGATTACAGCTGCAAGGACCCTATTTCCAACTGAGGTGCAGTTCACAGGTATCAGGGTCAGGACTTGAACATATTTTGGGGGGATACAATTCAACCCCTGATGGGAACGTAGGGCATGGGAGGGAGGAGTGAGGTAAAGTGGGGAACACCTAGCTGTCCGGACAAGGTCAGCACCTTCCCAAATTCTTCCTGCAGACGTCTGAATCCCAATTAGCCAGTTATAACAGCGTTTCTGCAAGCGCAGCTGCTAAATCTGCCTGCTGGGCACCACAGTCGGCATTGCAGAGCCCCAAGGATGCCCCTGCCTGACTGGGCCTCGCCCTGCAGTGGGCATCCCCCCATTCTGTCATATGCCCCTCCACCATCTTGGCCCTCTTAGAGGCATCTCTAGGGTGCTTGGGTCCCTCCAGCCCCAGCCCCAGCCCTGTACCCACAGGCACCCTGGAGGGAACAGAGCTGGGTGCTCCTCCAGGCTGAAGCAGCAGGGCCCTCAGGCAGGATGGGCAGCTGGGGCCTCTTGGCCTCCAGTCCTGGCCTCCCTCTTGCTCCTCAGTCATTTCAGGCAGGAAGGTGGCAGGTGCCAACACTGTGGGGGTCAGTGAGACCCGAGCCTCCCCAAGGGGGCAGTGCCTGTCTAGTGCAGGGACAAGGGGCACAACACTGTCCCCCAGAGCTGTGACGTGGTCCTGTGGCCCTTCCAGGCCAGTGTAGCCCATAGTCAGGGCCAGTGACCTGGGGGCAGGGCTGGAGGCCAGGAGGGGCGGCTCTGAACAGAAATGAAGCTGAAAGAGCTGCCCAGGGGACAGGCTATCTGTCAGTTCAGGGCAGGTGCTGGTTCCAGGAGCTTTAGAGAACACCGCATCTGCCAGCCTGCCCACCCGCCCGGCCAGAGATCCCAGGCCAGGCTCCCCAGGCAGGCCAGGGGCAGGTTCACAGCCTGCGCTGCTCACACTGTAGATGCTTCCAGACGCTGGTTTCTTTGGGTCTCGTTTTATTAAAAGCATGATTTCCCACTCCACATATTTCCTCTTTTATTGAAAAAATTCACATAATATAAAATGAATCGTCTTAAAGTGAGCAATTCAGTAGCATTTGTATTCACAACGTTGCACCCCCATCTGGGTCCAGAACATTTTCACCATCCCAAGGGGAAACTCCAAGCCCATCAGACAATGCCTGCCCGTTCCCTTCTCCTGGGCCCCCACCGCTCTGCGCTCAGTCCCCAGGAACGGGCTCATTCTGGACATTTCATAAAAATGGAATCACACGGTATGCGGGGGCGTCTGCCACGCGTCCCTC
>NW_012098097.1:15022879-15024998 GCF_000951045.1 Mandrillus leucophaeus
TGTGTGTGTACATGTGTCTGTGCATGTGTAGGGGTGTGTGTTGGTGTGTGTGTGCATGTGTGTGTGTTGGTATGTAGATGTGTGTGCATATGTGTAGGTGTGTGTCTGTGCGCGCATGTGTGTCCGTCCTCTCTTCTCCTTATCAGGCCCCAGTCATTGCATTAGGACCCCCTGCTCCAGTCTGGCCTCCTCTTGACTTGATTACAGCTGCAAGGACCCTATTTCCAACTGAGGTGCAGTTCACAGGTATCAGGGTCAGGACTTGAACATATTTTGGGGGGATACAATTCAACCCCTGATGGGAACGTAGGGCATGGGAGGGAGGAGTGAGGTAAAGTGGGGAACACCTAGCTGTCCGGACAAGGTCAGCACCTTCCCAAATTCTTCCTGCAGACGTCTGAATCCCAATTAGCCAGTTATAACAGCGTTTCTGCAAGCGCAGCTGCTAAATCTGCCTGCTGGGCACCACAGTCGGCATTGCAGAGCCCCAAGGATGCCCCTGCCTGACTGGGCCTCGCCCTGCAGTGGGCATCCCCCCATTCTGTCATATGCCCCTCCACCATCTTGGCCCTCTTAGAGGCATCTCTAGGGTGCTTGGGTCCCTCCAGCCCCAGCCCCAGCCCTGTACCCACAGGCACCCTGGAGGGAACAGAGCTGGGTGCTCCTCCAGGCTGAAGCAGCAGGGCCCTCAGGCAGGATGGGCAGCTGGGGCCTCTTGGCCTCCAGTCCTGGCCTCCCTCTTGCTCCTCAGTCATTTCAGGCAGGAAGGTGGCAGGTGCCAACACTGTGGGGGTCAGTGAGACCCGAGCCTCCCCAAGGGGGCAGTGCCTGTCTAGTGCAGGGACAAGGGGCACAACACTGTCCCCCAGAGCTGTGACGTGGTCCTGTGGCCCTTCCAGGCCAGTGTAGCCCATAGTCAGGGCCAGTGACCTGGGGGCAGGGCTGGAGGCCAGGAGGGGCGGCTCTGAACAGAAATGAAGCTGAAAGAGCTGCCCAGGGGACAGGCTATCTGTCAGTTCAGGGCAGGTGCTGGTTCCAGGAGCTTTAGAGAACACCGCATCTGCCAGCCTGCCCACCCGCCCGGCCAGAGATCCCAGGCCAGGCTCCCCAGGCAGGCCAGGGGCAGGTTCACAGCCTGCGCTGCTCACACTGTAGATGCTTCCAGACGCTGGTTTCTTTGGGTCTCGTTTTATTAAAAGCATGATTTCCCACTCCACATATTTCCTCTTTTATTGAAAAAATTCACATAATATAAAATGAATCGTCTTAAAGTGAGCAATTCAGTAGCATTTGTATTCACAACGTTGCACCCCCATCTGGGTCCAGAACATTTTCACCATCCCAAGGGGAAACTCCAAGCCCATCAGACAATGCCTGCCCGTTCCCTTCTCCTGGGCCCCCACCGCTCTGCGCTCAGTCCCCAGGAACGGGCTCATTCTGGACATTTCATAAAAATGGAATCACACGGTATGCGGGGGCGTCTGCCACGCGTCCCTCGGTGGGATGTTCCTCCCGGGGTTCCTCCTCGCTTTGGGCTGCCGGCGCCACATGCCTTTCTACAGCTGAGTTACATTCCGTTGTGTGGCCGGACCACAGCGTGTTTATCCAGCCACACCCTGAGGTCAGGGCTCCTTGCTGGAGACAGACTGCAATGTTATTAGTGTTAGGTGTGGGGTGGGGGCACCTGGGACAGCCCCACACAGTGGGAAAGCTATAGGGTGAACCCTACAGGGAAGAATATGGCAGGACCACGGACTCTTCCACCTTCTGACCTGCTCATTCCACTACTGTGAACGTAGCCAAGGAAAGGGAGGGGCTTCTTGGACAAAAACACTCACTGCAATGTTATATCTAATGACAAAAAACCCTGAAGCTTCTCCTGGTCCAGCAGCAGACGGCCAGTCAAGAAAGTTGCTGGGGCTGGGTGTGGTGGCTCACGCCTCTAATCCCAGCACTTTGGGAGGTCGAGGCAGGAGGATCACTTGGAGTCAGGAGTTCAAGATCAGCCTGGCCAACATGGTGAAAATACAAAAACTAGCTGGGCATGGTGTGGTGGCACATGCCTGTAATCCCAGCTACTCGGGAGGCTGAGGCAGGAGAATCGCTTGAACCCGGGAGG
>NW_012098097.1:15026053-15027553 GCF_000951045.1 Mandrillus leucophaeus
CACGAAGGGAAACCTGTGGTTTCGGGTGGAGAAGAGGCGGTGTGAGGCCTTCACTGTCGTAATCGGGGTATCAAAAAACAAATGCACAGTGAAGCGTCTCCTTCCCGACAGGCCGTGGCTGGGGGAGCTCCTAGCTGATGTATCCCTGTTCTGGTTTCACCCTGGTGGTGACAGCCCTACAAAGGCCCTGCCCAACGAGAGACGCCAGCAAGGGGAGAGGTGCCTGCAAAAGCCACCTGCCTCATAGAGATGCCCTCTCCTTCCAGGGCCCTTATTTTAGGAGCTTCATGAGCCGGGCCCTGGTGTGGCTCCCTGGCCTCTGCAGTGACCCAGAGACAGACAGCTGCTCAGGCCTGGCCACTCACTGGAGGAAGCCAGGTTGTCTGGTGTCTTCTGCTGGCCTCTCAAACACCCTGGCCAGCCTGTATGTCATGGGAGATGCTGCCAGGCCCAGTGGGCCATCTCCATGGGCCCTCGCATTCCTCCCTACAGCCCCCATGAGGCAGCGGGTGGGGTGGGAGCTCATGTTACACAGAGATGCCCCGAGAGAACCGACCATGTGGCTTGTCCAAGCTCACAGCCGGAGAGCCAGGCCTATATCATATCTTGCTCTATAGGAAAGCACTGAGAATTGGACACATTCCAAGAAACACAAAACCTACCAAGACTAAATCCCAAAGAAACAGAAAATCTGAATAGATCTGTAACTAGTAAGGAGATTGAATCAGTGATCAAAAGTTTCCCATCAAAGAAAGGCCCAGGACCTGACAGTTTCACTGGTGAATGCCACCAAACGTTTAAAGAAAAAACGCCAATTCTTCTCAAACTTTTCCAAAAAAATTGATTTCACCCATTCCTAACTCACTCGATGAGGCCAGCATTACCCTGACACCAAAGCCAAAGAGACTACAAGGAAAGAAAAATACAGGCCAACATCCCTCATGAACACAGATTCAAAAATCCTCAACCAAATGCTGGCAAACTGAATTCAGCAGCATATGGAAAGGATTATACACCATAATCAAGTGGGATTTATTCCTGGAATGCAAGGATAGGCCAACTACAAAATTTGATCAGTGTGATAAACCATACTCACAGAAGAAAGAACAGAAAACACGTGATCATCTCAACTGACGTAGAAAAAGCATTTGACAAAATTCAACACCCTTTCATGATAAAAATGCTCAACGAGCTATGAGTAGAAGGAAACTACCTCAACATGATAAAAACTGTCCATGAAAAGCCCACAGCAAACATCATACTCAGTGGTGAAAGGCTGAAAACTTTTCCTCTAAGATCAAGAACAAGAAAAGCATGTCCACTCTCACCACTCCTATTCAACACAGTACTGGAGGTTCCAGTCGGACCAAGCAAGAAAAAGAAATAAAAGGCATTCACATTGGAGAGGAAAAAGTAAGGCCGGGTGCGGTGGCTCACGCCTGTAATCCCAGCACCTTGGGAGGCCAAGGCGGGTGGATCACCTGAGGTCAGGAGTTTGAG
>NW_012098097.1:15028684-15030036 GCF_000951045.1 Mandrillus leucophaeus
AGAGAGCCCAGAAATAAACCTTCATATAATATATATAATATGGTCCAACGATTGTTGACAAGAGTGCCAAGACCATTCAATGAGGAAAAACAGTCTTTCAACAAATCGTGCTGGGAAAACTAGATGTCCACATGCAAAATAATGAAATTGGACCCTTACCTAACACCATATATGAAAATAACTCAAAATGGATCAAAGACCTAAATGTAAAACATGAAACTCTTAAAAGAAAACAGAGCAAAAGCCTCATGACATGGAATTTGACAAGATTTCTTGGATATGACAGCAAAGGCATGGTCAACAAAAGAAAAAAATAGACAACTTTGATTTCATGATAATTAAAAAAACTTGTGAGTCGAAAGAAACTATCAACAGACTAAAAAGGCAACCCAAAGAATGGCAGAAAATATTTGCAAATCATATATCCGAAAATAGATTAATAACCAGAAATTTAGAGAGAATATATGAAGAACTCCTAAAACTTAATCACAAATAAACAAAATTCAGTTCAAAAATGGGCAAAGGACTTGAATAGACATTTATCCAAAGAAGGTATCAACTGCCTAATAAGCCCATGAGAAGATGCCTACCATCACTAATCATGAGGCAAATGGAAATCAAAGCTACAAAGCGGGCTGGACGCGATGGCTCACGCCTGTAATGCCAGCACTTTGGGAGGCCAAGGCGGGCGGATCACCCGAGGCCAGGAGTTCAGGACCAGCCTGGTCAACATGGTGAAACCCCATCTCCACTAAAAATACAAAAATTAGCCAGGCATGGTGGCACATGCATGTAATCCCAGCTACTCAGGAGGCTGAGGCAGAAGAATCACTTGAACCCAGAAAGCGGAGGTTGCAGTGAGCCGAGATCATGCCACTGCAATCCAGCCTGGGTGACAGAGCAAATTTCCATCTCGAAAGACAAAAACGAAAACAAAACAAAACACAATGAGATGCCACCTCACACCCCTTAGGATGGCTGCTATTTAAAAAAAAAAAAAAACCCTCAGAGAAGAGAATCACAAGTATTGGTGAGGATGTGGGGCAGTCGGCCCCTGTGCGCTGCCAGTGGGAATGGAAAACAGTGCGGCTGCCATGGAAACCCTATGGCAGCTCCTCAAACACTTAAATTAGAACAACCGCATCAGCCAGCAATTCCACTTCTAGTTATCATCCCAAAAGAACTGAAAGCAGGCTCTCAGGGAGACATTTGTATACCCATGTTCATAGCAGCATTATTCACAATTGCCAAAAGATAGAAGAAAAATCTAGGGTCCATGAACAGACAAATGAATACTCAAAATGTGGTCCAACCATGCAATGGAGTATTATTCACCATTTTTTTTTTTTTTT
>NW_012098097.1:15031682-15032863 GCF_000951045.1 Mandrillus leucophaeus
AAAAAAAAAAAAAAAAAAAGGCTGCTGTGGCAGTCCGAGACCCCCAGGGCCCTGCCAATGGCAGATGACACTGTTATTACATTCATTGTCACCTATCACATATCATGACTGTCACCTTCATTAGTGGGGACAATATCCTCACACCTCCAAAATGAGCAGGCTACCACGGCCTACGTAAGAGGCCTTGGTGGTCCCGTGGCCTCCAGTAGAAAGCCCGGCCCCCCACCCCGGCAGGCAGCACCGTCCCCGGCTTGCTCACAGACCTGCCGTGCCCAGCATGACCACCCCACGGGGCGGGGCTGCCAGCACCACCCTCCCTGGCAGAAGGGGACCGTGCCCCTGGTATATTCAGAGCCAGCCAGGGATCACCCTGGCCCTCCCTGCCCCTCAGCAGGGGAGGCACCGTGGTTTGTGAGGAGGACCTGGCCTGGATAAGCTTTGTCCCGTAGGAGCCTGGAGCTTCCCCACTCCCACCAGCCTGCAGGCTGCGCTGTGCCCCTTCCCGCCAGTCCAAGCCCCCAGGCTGGGCTGCAGCACCCACTTGGCTGCCCCTTCAAACCCTACTCACGTGCCTGGCCCTGGAGCCTGTTTCCTGCACCAGAGCTGGGGGGACGGGGTCCCCAGCCTCAATCTCCCGCACCCACGCACCACCCGCAGCCCCTCCCACTGTGTACAACCCACTGCACTGGAGGCCTGAGGCCTGGGTTCCAGCCCCGTGACCTTGGGCAGGTCCCTCAGCCCTTCTGACCTCAGGTTTCCAGCTGCTGTCTGCCCAGCTGGCCTCGGTCACCCGCTCACCGGCTCACTGGTGCCCTCTGCTCCTCCCTAACTCCACCCCAGGTTTGGGGAGGCCAGGCGCGGTTAAGGGTCAGTCTGCCCAGCCCAGTGTGGACACACCAAGTGCCTGCGAGCCCCTGGGAGCTGCCTGTGCCAGGCTGGAGTGCCAGGGAGGGGCAAGGACAGCTGCAGCCCCAAGATGTAAACAGGCGTGCAGGTATAAAAGCTGGAGCCCCTGGGCCTCTCCGCACCCCCGCCTGACCCACCTTCCCAGAACTCTCAAAAGAAGCCAGAGGTGAGCCCTGCCAAGGAGGGGTGTGGGTCCCAGGCAGAGGTGAGCCCTGCCAAGGAGGGGTGTGAGTCCCAGGCAGAGGTGAGCCCTGCCAAGGAGGGGTGTGGGTCCC
>NW_012098097.1:15033748-15034797 GCF_000951045.1 Mandrillus leucophaeus
GGTGGATCACCTGAGGTCAGGAGTTTGAGACCAGCCTGGCCAACATGGTGAAACCCCATCTCTACTAAAAATACAAAAATTAGCTGGGTGTGGTGGCATATGCCTGTAGTCCCAGCTACTCGGGAGGCTGAGACAGGAGTATCTCTTGAACCTGGGAGGCAGAGGTTGCAGTGAACCAAGATCACACCACTGCACTCCAGCCTGAGCGACAGAGCAAGACTTAATCTCAAAATAAAGAAAAAAGAAAAAAGAAAAATGTAAAATTACTCCGTTTACAGATGATATGATGTTATATGTAAGGAATTTTAAATACTCCACAAAAAATCTGTTAGAGCTAATTAATGATATCAGCAAAGTAGCAAGATACAAAGTCAACATCCAAGTATCAGTTGCATTTCTATACACTACCAATGGATAATCTGAAAAGGATTATCCATTTTGCCCAAAAAAGACAAAAACAATTCCATGTATAGTACCATCAAAAAGAATTAAAAAATTAGGAATTAACTTAACCAAGGAGGTGAAAGACTTGCACAATGAAAACTACAAAATATTGCTGAAAGAAATTAAAGAACACATAAATAAATAGAAACACAAAAATAAATAGAATCCTATGTTCATGGATTGGAAGATTTAATAGTGTTAAGATGTCAGTACTTCCCAAAGCGATCTACAGAGTCAACACAATCGCTATCTAAATCCCAGTGACTTTTGCAGAAATAGGAAGCCCATCCTAAAATTCATATGGAATCTCAAGAGGCCCAAGATATCCAAAACAATCTTGAAAAAGAAGAACAAAGCTGGAAGACTCATAATTCCTGATTTCAAAACTCACTACAAAGCTACATGAATCAAAATGGTATGGTACTCACAGACAGACAGACATATGGACTAATGGAATAGAACAGAGAGCCCAGGGCTGGGCGCGGTGGCTCAACCCTGTAATCCCAGCACTTTGGGAGGCTGAGATGGGCGGATCACGAGGTCGGGAGATCAAGACCATCCTGGCTAACATGGTGAAATCTCGTCTCTACTAAAAAAAAAAAAAA
>NW_012098097.1:15039217-15040381 GCF_000951045.1 Mandrillus leucophaeus
CGGGGTTTCACCATGTTGGCCAGGCTGGTCTCGAACTCCTGACCTCAGGTGATCTGCCTGCCTCGGCCTCCCAAAGTGCTGGGATTGTGCAGGCGTGAGCCACCGCTCCTGGCTTAAAACTCCATCTCAAAAAAAAAAAAAAGGTGGCCGGGTACGGTGGCTTACACCTGTAATCCCAGCACTTTGGGAGGCCAAGGTAGGCAGATCACCTGAGGTCAGGAGTTCAAGACCAGCCTGGTCAACATGGTGAAACCCCGTCTCTACTAAAAATACAGAAATTAGCCAGGCGTGGCAGCGTGCACCTGTAATTCCAGCTACTTGGGAGCCTGAGACAGGAAAATTGCTTGAACCTGGGAGGCGGAGGTTGCAGGGCCGAGATTGTGCTACTGTATCCCAGCCTGGGCGATAGGGTGATAGAGTAAGACACTGTATCAATAATAGCAATTTAAAAAGGGCAAAGATGGTAAATTTATGCTATGTGAATTTTATCATGATAAAAAGGCAAACAAGAAAGAAGAAAAGCACTAAGGAAATGGAGGAAAAGGCACCCACCGAGCCTGGACATTCTCCAGCATCAAACGTGTGTTCTGCAGGTGACTTTATCTGCATCGTGTTCGCTTGCATATTCCAAATGTTCTGTAATATTCCTAACTGCTTCATCTCATCCAAAAGTTATTACAGATAATATTTCAATCATCCTAATTAAAACTATCACATTCATTTAAAGGCCAAAGTTGGGCAAGAATTTTACTGGCCACTAATTGCTGCTGGGGCCAGGGAGGGCTCAGCCCTTTGGGAAAGTGACCTGGGAGGATCCACCAGTGTCCCCTTCCCTGTCCCGGCGTGGACATCTCCCTGATATCCGACCTGAGGCTCCAGGTGGCCCCGACCTCTATACCCGGCTGGGATGGGCCCTGCAGCCCCGTCGGGGACCACATGGAACCGGGTTCGTCTCCTCAGCTCCTGGGGTCTCTTGAAGAAGGAGGATAATGGAGGCTCCTTCAAGAGGCTGCTGTGAGCCGGGCGCGGTGGCTCACGCCTGTAATCCCAGCACTTTGGGAGGCCAAGGTGGGTGGATCACGAGGTCGGGAGATCGAGACCATCCTGGCTAACACGGTGAAACCCCGTCTCTACTAAAAATACAAAAAATTAGCCGGGCGAGGT
>NW_012098097.1:15041741-15047368 GCF_000951045.1 Mandrillus leucophaeus
GGAGGGGTGTGGGTCCCAGGCAGAGGTGAGCCCTGCCAAGGAGGGGTGTGAGTCCCAGGCAGAGGTGAGCCCTGCCAAGGAGGGGTGTGGGTCCCTGGCAGCTGAGGTTATCCGAGCTGGATGGTGGGAACTTGGGGGCCTCCTCTTCATCCACAGGACAAGGGTGGCCCTGGGAGACCCCAGGGAGCCCAGGGGAGGCAGGGAAAGGCAGTGGAAAGAGAAGGAATGACCCTTCCTGCCAGTATCACCACTATGAGCCCCAAGGGGGCCCCCGGATGGAAGACAGCTGCACGTGCCTGGTCCCGTGGGGCACATGTGCGTGCACGCGGGTGCTGGCGCGAGCCTCTGTGGGCACGGCTACAAGAGGCGCTGAGAGCTGGGGCCTCCGCATAGGGAGCTGGGCCTGCTCACTCTGCCCCTAGGCCCCCAGGCTCTGAGTGGGGATGGAGATGGGGTGTGGCTGGCAGGGCAGCGGGTCCAAGGCCTCTGGCCCCCAGACTCCAGCAGGCACACAGAGCCGGCTCTGGTCCCCGTGCCCTGCCAGAGGGATCGCACTGCCTCCATCACCTGTTCCCCCGAGAGGCCTCTCTCATCTCAGCATCTGCCCTTGGCGACTAGGTGGCAGAGGCTAGTTGCTGTGGGCAGACCACAGCCTCCAAGAACGGAAGGTCCGGACTGGCCCGGGGCGGGGCAACCCAGAGGTAGCAATGCTGGGGAGGTGTGTGCTGAGGGGTCTTAGCCCAGCCTGGAGGCTCCAGGAGCTCCAGCTGTGGAGGGTGGGTAAAGGGAGTGGGGAAAAAGAGGCCTTTCGGCAGGGCCTTTCTCGGCACTGAGGGCAGCCCCCCGAGTCCAGGCAGGGCCTAAGGATAGCTCATGTGGTGTCCCACAGCCTCCCCCCGCAGGACATCCTGGCTCACTTGGATCCCGTTAAACTGCAGCCCGGGCCGGGGATGCAGGAGCTATAAATAAACCAGCAGTCTGGAGCTCCAGGCCTGCCTCCACCCTGTCTCCAGCCTGGATCTCAGGCTCCCCTGCCTTTGTTGGGGGCACCCCTGAAAGCAGTAGGATTGGGGGTGGTGAACGAGCCCAGCCCAGGGGCGCCCCCAGCACTCGGCAGAGGGGACATTGGTTCCTGGCTCGGCCACGTTTAGCATGGAATTTGGCCCAGCCCCTCCTCTGTAAAGGAGGTGACATTGGGCCTGGGGCCCCAAGTGGTAGGCAGGTGTCCTCTCTTCCAGAACGGGTCCCCCAGATGCCAGGGTTGGAGGAGGGGAACCAGAGTTCCAGCTCTGAATGAAGTGGGGCAGGGCCTGTCCTGAGGGCCTTGGAGGCCCAGGCCTGCCCCACATGCCCGCTCACCACCACCCTGCTGGCTGGGGGAATCAGCCACCGCAGGGGCCTTGGGGGCCCAGCTCCAGCCCCACAGCAGCGGACAAGCCCATTCCCCACCATCTCCCTTCTCTCCTGGCTCCTCGCACAACCCCGTGAAGGGGCAGGTGTCTCCCCATATCACATGGCAGCTGGAGGCACCACGGGTTGGGGAGCAGAACCTGGTCCAGGGGCTGCAGCTGGCACCCCTCACACCCCCGGGGCACCAGGGTTGGGTTGCAACCCTTGACCTACGGCCTCTCTATCCGGAGGAGAGCAGAGATGCCTCTGGCCACTGCCCAGCCCCATTCGAGAACACAGGCCTCCCCTCCTGGCAGCAAGAGCGTTCCAGAAGGCTCTACCACCCCGTGAACTTTCAAGAGGGCCAAGAAGCCTGGGACACCTGCTGCCCCTTGCGCTCTGAGATAGCTGCTATGCTGAGCCCCAGAACCCAGCCCCCGCTGGGGACAGCAACCTGAGAGCCCAGCAGGTCACAAGGTGCTGCCGTGGGGGCCACAGGATGGCCCGGCCCCTCCCGCTGGCCCCTCTGCCTGTGCCCAGACCCCCACCTGCCTGGCTGGGATCCCAGCCTGTCTCAGGGGCCCTGCCACGGCGCCAACACTATGACACCTATCATCGTTCCCACTTTACGGCAGGACCCAGCACCACGCGGCATCTACATCTGCTCTGGCCCAAGCAGCACCCCCAATCCATGTGTGCACCCCATGAATTGACTCCCTATCCACCCCAGGACCAGGATGGACGAGGACTTCTCCCAGATGAAGAAGATGGCCTTGGCCATGGGCACGTCCCTATCAGACAAGGACACTGAGCTGCTCCCCACGGACATGAGACACCACGGTACAGCATGCCCCGCCCAGCACAGCCCCCACCCATCCAGCCCAGCTGTGGTCAGGAGACCTCACCCCTTTTTCAGGGCTGATGGGTCCAGGACCCCAGGACCTGTGGCGGGCGGGGACATGGGGGTGCAGGACCTGGCAGCCCCCATCCCAGGGCGGGGTCTTCCCTGGAGGCCTGGCTGGAGTGAGGTCGGCCCCTCCGTGAGCCCAGCCTGGTTGCCCCAGGATCCTACAGCTACCTCAAGTTCTTTGAGCACATGCGCAAGTTCCACGCCTCAGGCCAGCTGGACGAAGCCATCCGAGAGGCCTTCCAGGCCCTGGACAAGGACAGAAGCGGCTTCATTGAGTGGAACGAGATCAAGTAATAGCCAGCGGCCGGGGAGGGGTGGGGCCCAAGCCACCCAGACCACGCCAAATGCCCACCTGGCAGACCTGGCTTTCCCCCACCGGGTCCTGGCTAGCCTTGTAGCTGGCAGGGCTGGGCCAGAACCGGCTAGAGGCCCAGGAGGCCCACAGGCCCAGGCTCCCGGCCCGAAGTGTCCTCGCCTACAAAGTGGGGGGTGAACGGCTCATGAGCCACTGGGCACTGGCTAGAAGCCCGTTGGCACTGACTCGAGCCCCCTCGGCCCCAGATACATCCTGTCCATCATCCCCAGCAGCGGGCCCACTGCCCCGCTGACAGACGAGGAGGCTGAGGCCATGATCCAGGCGGCGGACACAGACGGGGACGGGAGGATCGACTACGAAGGTGGGGGCAGCACAGCCAGGGTATCCTCAGGACCCTCCTTCCCCTGCTAGGCCGCAACCCTTGCCCATGGCCTCACCCTGAGGGCACCAGCACCCAACTCACAGATGAGGAAATCCAGGCTCAGGGGTCTGGGCTGGGCCGGGAGCCGAGGGGCTCTGCCCTGGGCCAAGGGCCCCACTGCAGAGGGGCGGCCGGGAGGGCTTTGGGAAGGCCAGCGGTGGCGGAGCCAGTGGGTATGGGGTCTCTGGGCTCGGAGATACCATCTTCTGGGGGGCCCACGGTCTTTGAGGCTCTCCATGGCTGCCCTGAGTTCTGGGCCATCTCACTCCCCAGTGGCTGGCCACAGGCCTGGAGGGCAGAGGGCACACGAGGTGGGCTGGGCCTCCAGACACCCCCTGCCCAGCCATGGGCCCTGTCCTCATCTGCCTGGGTCTGGAAACCCCAGCAAACCTGGCTTGTGGGGAGCCACAAGGCTTGGCAGGCAGCCTGGCCCCTCTCAGAACCCAGGCCCCCCAGCTGCTCCGTGCCTCAGTTTCCCCACTAAGAGATGATCATAGGAGGAGCACTTGTTCTCAGAGGGTCTGGTGGAATTCCTGAGAGTCTCTGCAGAGACCCAGGCCACTGCAAGTCCCCAGTCCCCGGCCGGGGTCCACTCGTCACGACCAAGCAGCCTGGCCCAGGGCAAACAGCTCCAGCGTGGGGCCCCGGCCAGACAGGCTGGAGGCCTGGTCCCTACCCAAGGGCTTGGGGACTGTCGTCCAGGCACACTCCCTCTGCCTCCTTTGAGAGTTAAAGGGCTTACAGGGATTGGGGGACACAAAACAGGGGGTACTAACTAGAAATTGGTCTCCTGCTCTAGAATTTTCTGAATTGATCAAAAAGGAGAAAATTCCGAAGAAGAAGTAGCACCATGACCAGCCCTGGCCAGCTGAGGGGCTCCCATGGGGTAACTCAGGGTGACCACACACCTGGGCAGAAGCCGTTGGGTAAGAGGAGGCAGCTGTGAGGGCGGACCCAGCTTTTGCCGGAAAATGGAAGAAAAGCAGCATTAAATGAATGACGCAGCCTGGTGTGTCTGCTGGGGGTGCTGGTGTGAACTGGGGTGGGGGCAGGATCAGGGCCATGGGTGACAATGGCTGGGGGGCAGGGCGGGCGTGTGGGGGGGAAGGAAGACGCCTTCTCCCATCCCTCAGCCCCACCTGGCTGTGGGGAGCCCCCAGGGGCGACCCTGCAGCGAGATTCCATCCAGCTGGGCCTCCGGTCTGCAGGGTACATGGTGCTCTGTGGGCCCAAACCCCTGAAGAGCCCCTTTCCAATCTGCAATGGGCCTGGCCGGGGCCACACACTCCCAGTTCATACCTGAACGCAGTAGGGGGACACCTGCAGCCCCCGGGCGCCCCTGGCAGGGGCCTTGTTCCAGGCCGAAGCACCCGGCAGACCCTCTGCCCCCATCTCCTGCCTGCTCAGGCTCCCGGGCGGGGCCCTTCTGTCTCCCGGCTGTGTGTCTCCCTTGATGGTGCTCCTCTCCCCGCTTAGTGCTTCCGGCGGGACCCCAGCCCAGTCCTTGATCCTCTGTCCCACCCACACTTGCCTACCTGGAGCCCCTCATCTGGTGGCTTAAGGGCCCCTGGCATGGCAGTTCCCAGCCCTGAGGTCCTGTGAGCAGCAGGAGCCTGGGCCCCCTTGGTGCCATTTGTGGATGTGGGTGTCGGCCTCCAGCTGCTCACTGGCCACACGGGACTCCAGGCCCTCTGGGCTGGTGGCACTGAGGGTCTTGGGAGCCTGAGTCCCGGCTCACCCCAGAAGGGAAGACACCTGCCCATCAGGGGAGCCCTTGCTGGGCCTTATGGGAGCGAGAACAGAGCTGCTCCAGGGGTGAGTGTGGCAATGTCAGGGTCTACTTGTCACGGCAGCAAGAGTGAGGCTGATCCACACGCCATCCTCACAGCCCACCCGCCGGTAACTACAGGCTCCATCGCGAAATACACACAGAGCCCACTGCCCACACCACCCTGGCCACGGTCACTCTCGCCTGGGTAACCACCACAGCCCCCTGGTTGGTGTCTCCACCTCTACCCTCTGAAGGTCCTTCCTCAACTTGGGGTCTGGAGGGCTCCCTCTCGGAACCCTCCCAGGGCTTTCCTCTCACACAGGGTGACGCTAGGGGCCTCACGGACTCTGGCTCCCACTGTCCCTCTGACCTAAGACCCCCAGGTCCTGCCCCTCCTGATGCAGCCACGTGGCCCCCTTGCCTCCTCAGCCACCATGCCCTGGGGTCTTTGTGCCTCCAGCCCTCAGCCTGGCACGCCATTCCCTAGACATCCAGCTGCGAGGCAGACTATCTCCTCCTTCGATGCTTTCTGCAAATGTCGCATCCTGAAGTTGTCTTCACCTGCCCTGTTTGATATGTCACTCACCCTCGCCAGCATCCTGTGTCCCCCGGACCAGATCTTTTCCCCAAAGCACTCCCCGTCCCCTAATACACTATGACATCCACGTGTGTACGCGTCTATTATGCGCAAACAGAGCATGGGTGCTAAGATCCAGAGCAGGGGAGCTCCAAGAGGTGAGTGCAGGCGGCACAGGCTGCCCCACTGGGCATCTGCCAGTCAGCAGCGGGACTGAGAGGGCACCAGGCGGCCTCCTGCTGT
>NW_012098097.1:15048868-15052410 GCF_000951045.1 Mandrillus leucophaeus
AGACAGGGAAGTGACCCAGCTGGGGGAAGGGAGTCCAGCCTTCTCAATGGTGAGACTCGGGGTGCCCCCCACCGTGACTCAGAGACCCCTCCAAACCCCTGGGGACCTCCACAGTGTCTTGCTGGGTGAAGCCCTCCTCTGTGTTGCCGTCTGTTGGGCACTAGAGCTACCTGGAGCAGAAAGAGCTGGAAGGCTCGGGGCAACAGGTTTGACCTGGGGCCTTGCCCGGAAGGCTGGGGCCTAATAGCTGCCCCTGGAGCACAGAGCCGCCCCCTGCCCACCGCACTCCCAGCCTCCCGCACTCCACTCCCCACAGGGAAGAGAAATGCCATCTCAGCCCCCTTCCCCAGGCACCCTGTCCAGGTGAAGCCGCCCGGCAGACAGGCCCTCTCCTCAATGTTCCAGCCTCTGAGGAAAACGCTTCTCATCAGCACAACACTTGAGGCCACGCAGCTGGAGGGCAGCACAGAGACAGGAATGATACTCAGTACCAGTCCGTTCATCTAAAATTTGAATTAAAAACCAACAGGCTGCATATGGTGGTTCACACCTGTAATTCAACTTTGGGAGGCCAGGGTGGGGTGATCACTTGAATGATCACTTGGTGATCACTCAAACCAGGAGTTTGAGACCAATCTGGTCAACACAGTGAGACTGTCTACAAAAGTAAAATAAAAGTAGCTGAGCATGGTCTCCCGCTACCAGGTAGTCCCCACTACCTGGGAGGCTGAGGCGGGGGGAATCACTTGAGGCTAGGAGTTCGAGGCTGCAGCGAGCTATAAATGCGCCACTGCACTCCAGCTTGGGCAACAGAGCAAGACCTTGTCTCAAAAAATAAAAATTAGGCTGGGCGCGGCGGTTCATGCCTGTAATCCCAGCACCTTGGGAGGCCGAGGTGGGTGGATCACGAAGTCAAGAGATCAAGACCAGCCTGGCCAACATGGTGAAATCCCATCTCTACTAAAAATACAAAAATTAGCCGTCTTGGTGGTGCACACCTGTAATCCCAGCTACTTGGGAGGCTGAGGCAGGAGAATCACTTGAATCTGGGAGGCGGAGGTTTCAGTGAGCCAAGATCATGCCACTGCACTCCAGCCTGGGCAACAGAGACTCTGTCTCAAAATAAATAAATAAATAAATAAAATTAAAATTTAAAAATTAAGACAATAAAAAACAAAATCCAAGAGATGCAACGATCCAGAGGTGGCCCCAAATGCAAAAGGCCCTCCGCACGTCCTTGTGAACAAATGAAGGACTCAGGAATGAAGGAGAAACGAACGAGCAAATGAAAAACCCATAAGACAGGGGCTGGGAAGCCGGGGATGCCCCCAGCCGAAGGTCACACCCGTTTCTCTCTCCTTTTCTGGCCATGAGGAGTGTCCCAGGCCTCTTCTCACTATCTCTGTGGAGGTCACCCTGTGCACCCTGCTGGAGACCTTGTAAACAAACTTAGTTTAGTAATTCGCGGCCGTTTCACTGATGAAAACACCTTTTCTGCAGCCAGGGCGCCCGAACGTGTGCCCCAGCAGAAAGCTTGGTTTCCCCACGTGGCCCCGCGCTGCTCCTGGGAGCTCCTGCGGGCTTCAGCTGCGGTGACGGAGGTGTGGGGCCCCCAGTACCTGAGATCTACAGCCGCCCACTCTCAGAGCCTGCCTGGCCAGCTGAGCTCACATTTGGGTGACGTTCTGGAGTTAAAGCCCAGCTGAGTGGCTCAGCTCTCAGCACCCTGCAGCCAGTGTCCCCATCGTCCCTGGGGGCCACTGCCCCCACACAGGCTTTGGTGAGGCCCCCAGAGCTTTGTCCTCAGCATGGGGCCTGGCCAACAGCAACTCATCGTAAGGGATGCGGCTGTCATCCTCGGCTCCTGCCCGCAGCCTCACCAGGAGGTACCTGGGTCTCACCCTGGCCCAGGAGCAGGCCCTGGGAGTGGGGTGGCTGCTGAGCTGAGCCTGAGTGTCCAAGACAAGCAAGGCTCACAGTGACCTAGGGGACGGTGGAAGCCGCCCCTCCCACCCCACTAGGCACTGTCCCTGCTGTGCATTTCACCTTCACACAGGCCTGGCCCTGTCTGCAAAAGGGGGAAGGCCCAGCTGTGGTTCTGCATGACCAACCACGACCCGGGGACCCACACTGCCCTGTCCTGTGCCCTAGATACCCAGCCCAGTGCCACACACAGCTCCAGCCCGAGCCTCCAGCTCTGATTCCAACATCTTGGGGCCCTTTGGGGCCTCCCCCCATGCCCCAGGTCCTCAAGCATGATTTGCACAGTCCCCTGAAGCCACATTTGCCTGGGCCCTGTCCGTTAGGGGCGTTCTCCTAGCCTCACCCCCGAGGTCCTCAGCTCCTCCTGGCTTGGGGCCCTAGTCTAGGCCTGGACCTGGGAACCTGGGGGGTGGTGAGCGAGAGGGACTCAGTGGCCTGCACCCCCTGCCAGGCGGGGGACCCACCGCAGATGCAGGACAAGGCCCATCTCACACACATCCCTGGTCACCAAAGCCAGCACGGGGACCAGGGATGATGCCACCTGGAAGGATAAGGACATAAAGACAAGGACACGCCTTGTGTCCAGCGCAGTGGCTTGGCCAGCAGGATGGTGCTGGGCACGAGGACCTGAGCCTGGCCAGCCCCTCCTGGGGGAAGGCAAGCCCCAGGCAGGGTCTTGGAGCAGGCCTGGGCAGCTAGCAGCACCTCCGTTCCACAGGGGGCCTCCCAGGACCCAGGCACGGGCCCAGCAGCCGCTGCGGCCAGGGAGGTCCTAGCCATGCTGCAGGTGGGAAGACAGGCTCAGGGACGATGGGTCTACCTGGCGCAGATGCTGGGACAGTGTGGCATGGCAGCCCGAGCGACCCCAAAGCCCGGTCCCAGGACAGTGCGGCCTGCTGGGGGACCCTTGTCTCCCACCAAGCGTTCAGGCGTGACTTCAGACCTCCCATCCCAGTGAGTGGGCGTCCAGCACTCACTTCCTGCTCAGTGTAGACAGAGGTGGAGGGAGGGCTGCCCCCCGAGGATTCAGGGCAGGTTCTGAGCTGACTGGGCCAAGTTGACCTGGGCTGAGCACCAGGCTGGGTGTGAACAGATGCCCTGGGCCAGTGGGGGACCTGGTACCCTCTCCTGCCCTCTCCTGCCTGGGACCTTCCCCAGTGCCTCCTTCCTCAAGGGTGGGCCCTGTCCATCCCCATTTCTTGAGAGCTCCAGGCTGTCACACATAGCAGGGAGGGCAGGGCTTCCTGTTCCTCTGGAGTCTGCCAGCCGTAGGGGCACACTGGTGGCCGTGGGCTTCGAGCACCTGCAGGGCCGGGGCGGGGCCCTTGGAGCTCCTCCCAGGGGGTGACTTCTGCTGAGCTCCTCCTGCGCCTGGCCAGAAATGGGGTGGGGAATTCCCTGCGCTTGGGACTGGAGCCCGAGTCTCAGGGCCCAGGACAAGGCAGGGAACAGGAACTTGGGGGTTGGGTTGAACGCTGGGGAGCTGCGGGCTGAGTGCAGGAGGGCTGCTGGCTGAGTGCTGGGGGGCTGCTGGCTGAGTGCTGGGGGGCTGCTGGCTG
>NW_012098097.1:15053050-15054812 GCF_000951045.1 Mandrillus leucophaeus
CCCAGTGCCTCCTTCCTCAAGGGTGGGCCCTGTCCATCCCCATTTCTTGAGAGCTCCAGGCTGTCACACATAGCAGGGAGGGCAGGGCTTCCTGTCCCTCTGGAGTCTCCCAGCCGTAGGGGCACACTGGCGGCCGTGGGCTTCGAGCACCTGCAGGGCCGGGGCGGGGCCCTTGGAGCTCCTCCCAGGGGGTGAGTTCTGCTGAGCTCCTCCTGCGCCTGGCCAGGAATGGGGTGGGGAATTCCCTGCGCTTGGGACTGGAGCCTGAGTCTCAGGCCCCCGGGCCAGGCAGGGAACAGGAATTTGGGGGTTGGGTTGAATGCTGGGGAGCTGCGGGCTGAGCGCAGGAGGGCTGCTGGCTGAGTGCTGGGGGGCTGCTGGCTGAGGGGCTGATGGCCAAGCTTCATGATTCCCTGGTCAGCCTGCACAAGCTGGAGAGGGGAGTGGGAGAAAGAAAGCCAAACCCACGCCCGGCTGCCCTGCGGGTCTAGGGCGGCCTCTAGCCCAGGAGAGAAGACAAGGCAGTCACTCAAGGCACTGAAAACGACGACCTCCTTTACTGTTAAAATGCAGCCACAGGTGCTCAGCCATGTGCATCTCAACCACCGGCCTCTGCAGGGGGCAGGTGGGCATCCCCGTGGGCCTCCGGGCCATGTCCAGCCTCTGTCCTCTGCCTTCCGTTCTTCGGCAGTGTTCCCAGCATCCTGGTCACTTGGTACTCAGCGTGGGCCGCCTGTGCTGCTCCAGCAGCTCCTCCAGGTGGTCGGCCCGCTTCACCGCAGCCTGCAACACACCCGCAGGGTCAGGCCTGCTCCCAGCCCTGAGGTCCCGCAGGGCTGGCCACGGGGACTCACCTCGTGCTGTGTCCGGAGGCTGCTCACAGCCTCCTCCTTCCTCGCGAGGGCCGTCTTCACCCTGTGTGTGGTGGGTGGTGGGCTTCAGCGTGGCCCCCGCCCCATGGCCCCAGACTGGCCTGCAGCGCACAGGGTGCCCGGGGCAGCCACCTGGTCAGCCTGGTCCCAGCCCTGCTGACCACGACTCCTGTGGCTGGCCAGGCAGCTGTCCAGGGAACCCACCTGCTGTTGAGTCAGGACCCAACACAGGCCCCTGGAGTGTGACCCTGGCCACACCTGGAGAGGTCTGGTACCCAAAATGGGGTGGGAAGCCCCGCCCACACCCGCCTCTCAGCCCGTGGCAGCAGGCGGCACAGGAAGGACGTAGGACCCCTGTGGAGGGAGTTCACTAGGAATCTTGCAGCGCCTGGCTCTTTCAGCGTCTGTCCACCCAGCCCAGGGTCCCGGGAGCTGCCTCCCTGGAGAACTCGCCAGGCCCAGACACGGTCCACTCAGGTGCCCCAACAGGGATGGCCAACACCCTGGACTAAGCGCCAAGGGGGAAAACAGGTCCAGGTCTCCAAGGCCCCAAAGCCTCTACCTACAGGGCCCTGGCTCTGCATCTCCTGGCCTTCCTCAGCCACAGCCTCCTGGGGCTTGGAGCTGCAGAGGCCCTGCCTGCTCCCCTGCCCCACCTCCATCTCCAGCCCTGCAGCCCCCGACACTCACCTCCGGTGCACCTCCTCCAGCTCCAGCTGCTGGCGGGCCTGCAGCGCAGCCAGCTCGGCCTTGGCCTGCCGCGTCTCCTCCTCAGAGGCTGCCAGCCGGTCCTCAAACTCCTGGCGGATCACCTGGGCCAGGTTGCTACGCTCGCTAGAAAGCTGCTCGTTCATCTGGGTGGGCACAGGAGGCAGTGAGCCGGCTGCCAG
>NW_012098097.1:15057106-15058383 GCF_000951045.1 Mandrillus leucophaeus
GGGGGGCCCTGTTGTGCGTGTGCCCCTCTGTACATCTGAGTGTTGGTGGGCTGGCCATGGGACGCACAGGTGGAGCAGCCCCTAGCGAGGGGTGCAAGACCTGTTCTCGGACCACAGAGGATGCGCCCCAGGCACCCTTGATCCTTCCAGAGCCCACACAAAATGTGGGCTGAAAGCAACATACTAGCGTCAGCTCAGACGACAACCCCAAGTAGCCACATGTGACTCCCAGAAACGAGACCCCGGGATGCCATGGCAGCAGGGCCCACCCGGGGCAGCCCCCAACCCCTGCCCACCTGGGCGCCCAGGCCCCCACCTCCTTCCTGGCACAGCCGGCCTCCCACGCCTGCCTCTCCAGCTCCAGCTGCTGCTTCAGGGCCTTCAGCTCCATCTGGGGGTGGACATTAAGAGGCTAGTCAGTCCCACCCTGCCCAGACCCCCGGCCAGGCCCAGCACAGCCTCCCGGGCCATAGACCTGGTGCCGGCGCTCCTGCTCCTCCCTGCCCTTCTCAAACTCCGCCCTCAGGGCTCGGGTCAGCGCAGAGCTGCTCTCCTCCAGCTGCTGCCTCAGCTCCTCCAGCTCCGCCCGCTGCCTGTGGCCAGGGAGGAGTCAACAGGTGAGTGGTCATAGAGGAAGGAGTCAGGGATGGGAGAGGTCAGCGGGTGAGGGGTCAGGTGGGAAGGGTCTCTGGGAGAGGGCATGGTGCCCCCAGGCGGCACCTGGCTGCCTGCTGGCCCAGTCGCTCCCTCTCCTCAGCCACCTCGCTGTACAGCCGCTGCCGTTGCTGCTGCAGCGCCCACTGCTCCTGCTCCAGGTGCTGCTGGAACCTGCGGGATGGTCAGGACTGACTTTCAGGGGGTAGGGATGCGCAGTCCCAGGACCCACCCACCGCAGGGGCACAGGCCAACCACCAACCTGATTCAGAGCTCGAGAGCAGCCCCCTGGGGCCCTGTCTGGAACCGGCCCTTCCCCCTCAGCAGCTGAGGCCCCTCAAAGCCACCGCCCGGGGGCAGGCAGGGCCACAAGGACCTTGCCCATCAGCCAAGCTCCGTAATTCCCTGAGCTCCAGGCCCTCGTGGCGCTTTGGGAAGTGGCTGTGGAGCCGCGTCTGGGCTCCCTTTTTCCTCAGCCTTTGTGCCGGCCTCACCCTGTTCAGCGTTGCCCCATGAGTATGGCGGGCGGGAGGCAGGTGCCTGGTGGGGCCTTATCCACCTCCCCTGCCTCCGGCCTGAGGGTGCCAGGTGCCTGGCTCCATGACCTGAGTAAGCTCGTGCCA
>NW_012098097.1:15063753-15070533 GCF_000951045.1 Mandrillus leucophaeus
TGGCCCAGTCGCTCCCTTTCCTCGGCCACCTCGCTGTACAGCCGCTGCCGCTGCTGCTGCAGCGCCCACTGCTCCTGCTCCAGGTGCTGCTGGAACCTGCGGGATGGTCAGGACTGACTTTCGGGGCGTAGGGATGGGCAGTCCCAGGACTCACCCACCGAAGGGGCACAGGCCAACCACCGACCTGATTCAGAGCTCGAGAGCAGCCCCTGGGGCCCTGTCTGGAACTGGCCCCTCCCCCTCAGCAGCTGAGGCCCCTCAAAGCCACCGCCCGGGGGCAGGCAGGGCCACGAGGACCTTGCCCATCAGCCAAGCTCCGTAATTCCCTGAGCTCCAGGTCCTCGTGGCACTTCGGGAAGTGGCTGTGGAGCCGCGTCTGGGCTCCCTTTTCCCGTTCAGCGTTGCCCCATGAGTATGGAGGGCTGGAGGCAGGTGCCTGGTGGGGCCTTATCCACCTCCCCTGCCTCCGGCCTGAGGGTGCCAGGTGCCTGGCTCCATGACCTGAGTAAGCTCGTGCCAGGGCCTCGTCCTGACCCCACCTTCGGGGAGAGACTGGGGGACCAGCCAAGCTGCATCTGGGGTGGACCAGCCGTGACAGGCAGCAGCGCAGACAGGAGTAGGTGGCTTCCAGGCTCTGTCCTGGTGGCGCAGACAGTGTGGGAGGGGCTGCCACTGGTCCCTGTGGCCCACAGATCCTGACCACCACTGGGCACGTCCCCGGTCCCCAGGACTCAGGATGCAAGAGCAGGAGTCACCCCTCAGACCCCAGGCCAAAGGAGTGAATGAGAGACCGTCCCTGGGCCCCAAGGTCAGAGCTGGAGGGGCCGTGAGGCCGCCTCTCTAGGGGTCAGCTGCTCTGGGGCCAGTTCTGAAAGAGTGGACGTCTGGTGGGGGTTCCGAGCCCTAACGCTGGGAAAACACCCGTGCAGAACCTGCAGACCTCGGCGGGCATGGACTGCAGACATCAGCCCGAGGACACTGGCCTGGCTGAGGAGGCTGGGCCCCTCCAGGGCCAAGTGCCCTGCATCCTCCCTGGATGCTGCACCAAGACCCTCGCCCACCTCTACATGGAAAACCCACTCCGACCTTCAAGGATTCCCTGACTCCCCACCCTGAGGGTCCTGGCCCCACCAGCCTGGGGCCACCACCCACCGCTGCCGAGCACGCTCGCGCTCCTGCTGGCCCAGCGCCTCCTTCTCCCGCTCCAGCTGCTCCCGCAGCTCCTCAGCCTGGCGCAGGCAGCGCTGCGAGGCCCGCTCGTCCGACTGCAGCAGCTCCGCCTCATGCAGGCTCTTGAGCCTCCGCACCTCCTGCTTGTGCCTGGCAATCAGCTTCTGGATCTCGGGCTCCAGGCCTGGGGGCAGAGCACTGGCTAGGGCCATGTCCAGCTGGGTGGGCCCGGGAAGCCCAACCCTGGCACAAGGCTGGCCTGTCTCAGGGCCAGAGGGGACCCCGCCCACCCAAGGCCTCCTTGGATCCAACCTGAAGCACAGCTGAATCTGACGCCCAGGAAGTGGGGAAGAGGCCCCCACAGGGCCACGGCGCCTCCCCCAGCCTGTGGGGCTCAGGACTCCCCGAGACTCTTGGCTGATGGCTCCCAGGCACCCTGACAGCAGGTGTCCAGAGCAAGAAGACCAGGCCTCAGGGAGCCCTGCACACCACCCAAGGGTCCGAGGCCCCTTGAGACCCCAACACCCACCAGCCTCCTGCCCCATCCCCCTGCCTGCACCTGCCTCTTCCCGTGGCTCACTCTGCTTCCTGTGGCAGGGTCCACGTGCCACAGTCATCCACAAACTCCCGATCTCCCCTAGCCCAACCCTGAGGAAGTGAGGCACTGAGCCCCCTTGTTTCAGTCCACTGCCTGGGTGCTGGGGGCCGGGCCAGGCTCCTGTGTGGAGCCCACCTGCCTCTAGGATCACAGCAGAGGCTGCAGGGGAGGCCGTGACAGGGGCGGTTGGGGCATGAGTGTTCACCTCTGCCCAGGAAGGTTTCAGACTACATGAATGCCTGAAATTATGGCCCTCTCAAAAGAAGCCCCGGCCGCAGCGCCCATCCCACACCTGGCCGGCTCGCGGGAGGGGATGGCCCACCTCGGACAGTGACCTCCTTGATCTTCTTGGTTTTCTCACTGATCCACTTCTCCCGGCGGACTTTCTCAGTGGCACTCATTAGTTCTTTGAGTTTTTTAATCTCCTGTGAGCAGGAGAACAGGTCAGGAAGAAATGATGAGAAGATACCCCCATCCCTTTTCCACCCTGTGGGCATAGGCAGGGCCGGGCTTCCAAGTTCACTAGCACAAGGCTGGGGCTCGTGGGTGGGTGTGCTGCCCCGAGACATACACGCCGGCTCCAGAGAGCCATGGTTGCCCTCCCCAGCGCCGGGGGCCAGGCTGGAGGCCCAGGTCCACCCAGTCACACACCTTAGTGGCCTGAGAAATGGGAGGGCAGCCATAGGCCTGCAGAAGCCCTGCCCCAGAGAGGAGCGCTACTGCCTGTCGGGATGGCCCCAGAGCCTGCATTCTTCCACGTGACTGGCAGTCCTCAACTCCGGCTGTCAGCCACGGTCACGCACAGGGATTTTAAAATGCCAGTGCCAAGCCCCACTCCAGAGCCTGGGCTCGGGACCATCACTGCCCAAGCTGGTAGGAAGCATAGCCAGGGAGGCTGAGGCCCCCAGGGAGCCCCACACAGTGCTCCACCGACATCTGGTCAGCAGAGAGAACAGGTCCCGTGGCCCAAGGACCTGGCAGTGGGGCAGGCCAGGCAGAGACTCCTGGGTCCATGGCGACCGTGCTATGGCCGGGCAGGGACTGTGCGTCCACATCTGTGACAGCAGGCCCACGGCCCCGCCCCAGAGCCTGGCAGCTAGAGAGGCAGGAGTGGACTAGCTCGGTACCACGGTGCTCCCCCAGACAGCCCCACCCACTGCTGTGGCCCTGACACTCTGAGGCACGAATGAGGACTCCGAGTCCGACCCTGTTCTGGGGGCTGTGCAGGCTGAGCCTGGCCTGTGAGCCCGGCCTGGGACGCTGTGCAGTGGGGAGTGAAGCCTCACCAGCTCGTGCTGCGCCTGCACCTGGGCCACACGCTCAGTGCATCTCTGGTCCTCCTGCTTCAGCTCGGCCACCACAGCCTCGCACTTTTCACTCAGAACCTTCTTGTCTTCGATCAGCTGTGTTGGGGACCAGAGGTGAGGTGGCTGCACCAAGGCCCCAGCCCAGCAGGACCCCTGATGGAGGAGACCCTCCCAGCCTCCGAGGGAGGCTAAGAGCAGCCCTCTCATGGGGCTGCCCCTCCTAGGTTTGTGGATGGACCCTGGGGCCAGCGGGAGGGCATGTCTGCAAACACGGGCCCAGGCCTGCATCCGCCGTCCTGTCCTCAGCTGGGGGACCCAGAAAATGTCAGAGAAGCCCCAGCCCACCCCTTGCAGTGATGTCAGGGTCTTCCTAGGATGAGGGTAGCTTTGTCGTGCCCATCACCCAGCCCCGGAGGAGGCCCACTGTCTGCCAAAGGGTGTTAGGACCACACCAGCCTCACTGCAGGCCCCAGGCCAGACCCCAGGTCAGGACACACCTGTGATGACCACCAAGCAGCCCCTAGAGGCCCCTATTCTCACGGACCCCAGATCTAGAGTTCTCTCCAGAATAGGATCCGGCCAGGGCTGCGACTGAGCTGAGGGGCCGGCGGGACACCCCTACTACCCTCGCTTGGGGCAGCTCTGGGTAAAGACAGGAGTGTCCTCTCCAGGGCATGGACGGCTGGGAACGGCACGGGAAAGGCTTGGAATGCAGCCAGCAGATACCTGTGTGACCCCCAACACAGGAAGAAGCTCACTAGCCCCTGACTCTGGAAGTCTCCATGAGCCACGAGCTGGGTCTGGGCCCCTGCGGTCCCCAGGCCGCTCACCTGGTCGATGAAGGCCAAGTGCCGCTGGATGGTGGCCTCGTAGTGCTCCCTCTGCCGCTGCAGCTGCCGGCTCAGTGCCTTCTCTGTCTCCTTGACCCGCCGGACCGTGAGGTCTCGCTGCTGCGCCTGCAGGGTGTGGGCAGAGGAGGGAGGCGCTGGGACCAGTGGGCCCGGCCTCGGCAGGTAGGAGGCTAGGAGGGCCTAGGATTAGCAGTGCCCGCAGCGTTACCAGCGCTCTCTGCAGCAGCAGCATGGCCTGCTTCTTCTCCTCCACCTCCAGCTTCAGCCGCATCACCGACGTGCTCGCCTCGGACCCCAGCTCCAGGGGCCCGGGCCCCGCCTCCAGCACCCAACCCTGCAGACACAGCGAGCGTCAGGCAGCAGTGGCAGAGGACAGGGAGGCAGCCAAGGACCTGACTCGATGGCCCTGCAGCCCTGCCCTCCGGGGACAGAGGGGCTGCTGCACATGGGAGCCCGTGGGAAGCCGGAGGGCAGGTGGCAGGCGGCCTGGCAGAGGCTGTTTTCATTACTCAGTACAGGAAATGGGGGCCGTGGCCTCAAGAATAAAAAACAAACCATTTAAAAAGTTCTATGCTTCCCAGCTTCCTGCCCTGTGACAATGAGTTCACGTCACTGCTCCATTTAGCCTGGCTGCTGGTGTTCACCAAGGACAAACCAATGGGTGGCCCAGAGGACACAAGGCTCTGGAGGCCTGAACTATCCACACATACAGGCTCGTGGAGGCAGCTCAGGGCAGCGGGGAGGTGGGTGCAGTTGGGGAATGTGGGCCCTGCCACCTCCACCCTGAGAGAGTCCCGTGGTGGGGGCTGCACAACTGGGTGGGTACATGGTACGGGACCACCTCCTGCTGGGGACCAGGTCGGGGCTGGCGAGGGACCTCCTCCCCCTGGGGGCCAGGTGGGAGCGGGCAAGGGGCAACCTCCTGCTGGGGGTCCGGCTGGTCCTGCCCAGACTTCTCCATCTCGTCCAAGAAGCTCATGATGCTTTGTAGCTTGGCCTCCGAGAGCAGCGTCCCATCCTCAGGGGGTTCGGGGAACGCACTGAGTTTTCCAAATTTCTCCAGGTTGTCAGCTGTCAGAGAGCTGGCATCGTCCTCCTGTGGGACAGGAGACCAGCATCAGGGGCTGTCAGGGCAGCCTGAGGACTGGGGGTCCCCAGGGACAGAGGTGGCAGCTGAGGCTGGGCTCTGGGAGGGAGGGTCGCGACCGAAGCAAGAAGGAGCCCGTGGCACCCCCATTTTCCCAACCCCTACAGCCACCGCATACTCTGTGTGGATGGCACGGGTGGACAGACTGGGCAGGGCGGGGCGCACACTGCGGTCACCTCGCTGGCCCAGGCGTATCTGCCCCTGTGATGGGCCCTGGGGCGGGGCAGCGGCTCCGGCTCCTTCTCCAGCAGCTGCAGCGTGTGCAGCAGCTCCTCCAGGGGCCCCCTGGATTTGGTGCTGCCCCTGCTCGGGGCCACCGTCTCCAGGTTGTCCCCAGCTGCATCCTGGGCGAGAACGTCCTGCAAAAGAGCAGGCAGACAGATGCAGCAAGGCGCAGAGCCCCGAAGGTGCCGCGGGAGCTCCCCAGTCCTGACATTCAGCCTCTGGAAGGTGAGGCCAGGGCTCAGACCTTCCCACCCAGTCTCTGCAGCTGCTCAAACCCAGAGCAGCTCCAGCCACCAGGGACTCCTCCCAGCACCCCACTCCTGGAAAACAGGCTGTGCAGCCCCCTGGCCCCACCATGGAGCAGCCTGGGAGCCTTGGCTGTCACGTCACCCCTCGGAGCCGGAAGCTCCTCTTCTGTGGATGAGGATGCAGGGCCCCCGACCCCAGGACATCTGTAAAAACCCAACAGGTCCACCCCAGCGAAGGCTCCCCTCGGGGCAGCCAGCACCGTGCATCAGAACAAGAAGATCCCCTGGGTGGCCTCTCCGGGCACGAGTGGCCCCTAGAGCAGAGGAGCGGCTGGGACATCTCAGCTCGGGACACCCCTGGCACAGACGCAGCCCTTAAAGCCAAAACCACAAGGGAGGGAAGGACAGCTGCACCCAGACCTGCGTCCTGTCCTCTGGAGGCTGCTGTGGGTCTGGGGACGAGCTGGAGGCGGGCAGGCAGCAGTCTCCAGGGCCTGCAGCAGGGAGGCCGGCACCTGCACAGCAGAACACAGCATCATCCCACAGAGAACATCCCGGGGCAGGCAGCAACTCTGGAGGCACCCCTGGGAAGGAGCCAGGCATAGGGGAGGCAGAGGCGACCCCAGAAGCAGAGGAGCTGCCGGGGATCCATGGCCTTTTGGGTGTGGAGCTGTGGAGGATGAGTGCCACCCCACCCTTCCACCCTTCCGGGCCTTCTGCTCTGTAGGGCCCCTACGTCCAGGACCACTTGTTTGTCAAGGTCTCGGCACCCTCGTCAGGTCAGCTGGGGGCCAAGGCCCCTAACTCCGAGGACTGGGGCTGCCAACACGGGCAGCAGCACAGGAGGCTGAGGGGAGGTCTGCAGGGGCTGCACCTCCTTCCTGGCTGCAGCCCAGCCCACCTCCACGGGCACAGAGCCACTCTCACCAGTGTTGATGGCCTTGAGGGCCTGGTGGGCAGTGTCGCCTGGCGTGGGGGACAGCTCCTGAGCAGGCCGCCGCGTCCCTGGCGCTCTGGTCTCCCCGGGATTCTCAGGCGGCCCACGCTCAGCTGTGATCGCCTTCTGGGCTCTCAGGGCTCGTTTCTGTTGCAGCTCCTGCAGTGGGAGCGTCGCTGAGCACTGACCTCGGGAGAGGACAACCCCAGGCTCCCCAGCCAAGCTGCCCTGAGGCTCGATGTCCTGGGGCTTCACTAAGCACTGCCCCCGGGAGAGGACGACCCCAGGCTCCCCAGC
>NW_012098097.1:15070583-15075913 GCF_000951045.1 Mandrillus leucophaeus
AAGCTGCCCTGAGGCTCGATGTCCTGGGGCTTCACTAAGCACTGCCCCCGGGAGAGGACGACCCCAGGCTCCCCAGCCAAGCTGCCCTGAGGCTCAGTGTCCCGGGGCCCAGGGAGCCCTAGCATCGGCCCCATGGTCAGGCCTGGGCCATGGTACTGCTCAGAGGTCCCTGCGCAGTCAGCCCGGGCACCTGAATGGCCGCTCGCCTGGCTTGGCGTGCCTTCTCTTCCCGGGCCTTCCTCCTGGCTGCCTCTTTCTGCTGGTGCAGGTCCAGGAGGGTCCCCTCGCCTGGCCGCTGCCGCTGCTCCTGCCAAAGAAGCTGGTGCCATGTGGTGTATACATTGGGAAGACGGAATCTAGACCCAGACTGGAAGCTTCCCCACAACGCCCCAGAGTCCCCTAGAGTTTGCGGAATCTCAGGGCCAGCAGGGAAGGTGAAACCCCACCAGGACCTTGCACCTGCCATTTCTCTGCTCTACAGAGGAGGAGCCCTGCGTCACAGGTGGCCAACAGTTCCGGCACGGGGGAGACGGCTCATGCCCACGGAGTGTCCTCTGGAGACCGTCCAGCCTGGGACGGACCCAGCAGGCATTTCTCGACACCCAGACCCTGACCACTGCCAGTGAGGACCACCCTGCCCGTCCGCAGGGACCCAGCGTCAAGAAGGATGCTGCACCCAGAGACAGGACCCACGGGCAATCCTAGGCTTTGATTCCACCTGTCCCAGAAACTCAGAGCCCTGGGATTCTGGGCCAGACCCCCTGGGGGAGCATGGAGTGACTGAGGCGCCCGCACTGACCTCCCGCTTGGCCTGCAGCAGGTGCTCCAGGCGGGCAGCTCCCACTCGGCGCCGCTGCACCTGGCGACGGTACCAGCGCTGGATGGTGACAGCGGCCTGGTTCACCTGGTGGATAAACCTGCCCAGAGAGAAGGGCTCAGGGCCAAGACCAGGCCAGCGCCCTGGCAGGAGCCAGCTGGTTGCTGGTGGCAGGTCCAGCTGGGGAAGAGAGAAGCCGGCGGCTGCACACAAGTAGCCCTTTTCACACGGCAGGACCAGCCCGCCTGGACCAGCTCCACTAAAACCCAAAACCTTCCTCCTGGGAAGGTGTCCAGGGGAGAGGAAACGTCTATCCACGCAGGCCTGTGTGGCCTTATTTACAATCGCCAGGAAGTGGGAACGGTTCAGATGCCCATGACCTGGCTACGGTGTGAACACTGGATGGCAGGACCCTGCCCACAGGCAACAGGCCCGGGACTCAGGCCAGTGCAGGCCACAGGCCGTGGCTCCACAGAGGGTGGTCAGAACAGGCAGGGCTATGAGGGAACAGACTGGTGGCTGCTGGCATCAGGGCCAGGAAGGAGCTCGAGGGAAGCCTGGAGGTGCTGGGCCGTTTCCTTATCTTGGTCTGCTGTGTCCACAGACAGCACTATACACCCTGGTGGAAGCTCATGGAACTACACACTTACAATGGGCACCTTTTATTGTATACAAATTATGCTGAATGAAACCGATTAAACAAACAAACAAAAAATGCTTCGCCTTGGCTCTCGGGACCATGTGTGGATCCTCTCAGCAAAGGCATTAACAGAGAACCCAGAACGTGTGAGCCCTAGCTCGGGGGCGGTCTGCCCCAGGCAGAAGTAGGGTGTTTTGAAGAGCCACGGGCATCTGGTCCCCCTTCCCTCATGCTACCCACTGCGTCTACAGGCCTGGTCTCCCTAGACCTAACTGGGTGGCAGGGTAGGTGATGGCTTCGCCAGGGGGAGGCTCCGAAAGTCCAGGCAGGGAGGTACCCCCGCGACTCTCCTGACCAGGAACGACCGTCATGCTCACAGGAGGCTCTGCCCACACCCCCTCCAGCTCCCCAGGGGCAAGGGGCAGGGACACAGCCCCCAACAGTCAATGTCACAGGAGGCTCTGCCACAGCCCCTTGAGCTTTGGGTGTTGTTGGCTTTTTTTAGTTCTGTATCTTCTTTGCCTTTAATATTGTTTTAAGTAACAGTTTTACTGAGGTACAATTTCCATACTACAAAATCTACTCATTTTCAGTGTACAAGTCAATGATTTTTAGCTAATCTAGAGTTGTGTGACCATCAGCACAGTGCAGTTCTGGAATGTTCCACTGCCCCTGGAGGAGCCCTCTCTGCCACCCCTACACCTGCCTTCTACTTGCTCTGATGAACTTGCCTTTGCTTGGTGTTTTATGTAAACAAAATCATGCCACATGGAATCTGCTCAGTCTCAATATTTTAAAACAACTATTGAATGCAAATTTCTATCCTCAGAGGTGTGAGCCCCCAAGACCCCGACGCCTGCCCACCCCTGTGTTCTGGCCTCAGGCTCCCCACCGCCCCAAGAACGGTCACCTCTCAGCCTCCTCCTCTGTCACCTCCTTCCGCCTGGGCAGGCCCGTGGTACCCCCAGCGTTGTTCCGGGCCGAGTGGCTGGCACTGGAGACATTCTTTGGTGGCTTCCCGAAGCCACTGCTCTCGCTGCCCTCGCAGGTGGCTGCCTTGATGATGTTGCTGACAGGAAAGAAGCAAACGGCCTCGTCTCACCACCCAGGGGAACGGCTCTGCCCACAGGCCGCAGGTGCCTGCTCCCGGCAGTCCCAGGACTGAGCCTGGAAGGGGTGCTGGCAGGGCAGAGGGGGACAGCGGCAGGTGCGAGGCCAGCTCTCCCGTGCCACATCCTGGCCTTTGGACCACGTGTGCCCTGACAAGGTCCCACTCACTGGTACCCAGGATAACGAGCTCTTTGCATTTAAAAAGTTCTCACTAAAGTTACATTGGGAGGCTGGGTGTGGTGGCCCACACCTGTAATCCCAGCACTCTGGAAGGCCAAGGCAGGCAGATCACCTGAGGTCAGAAGTTCGAGACCAGCCTGGCCAACATGGTGAAAACCTGTCTCTACTAAAAATACAAAAAAATTAGCCGGGCATGGTGGCGGGCACCTGTACTCCCAGCTACTCAGAAGGCTGAGGCAGGAGAATCGCTTGAACCTGGGAGGCGGAGTTTGCAGTCAGCGAAGATCACGCCATTGCATTCCAGCCTGGGCAAGAAGAACGAAACTCCGTCTCAAAAAAAAAAAAATCCATTGAGAAAGTTCCCAAAAGTCACAGGAGTCCAGAGCCTGAGGGACACTTGGGAGACCCCAAGGCCATCCCCAATCCCAGCAAGACCGTGCGGTGGTGGACTTGGGGGCTCCTCTGCTCCGCTCAGCCCACCACCGCTGTGATGCCTTCTGGGCTCTGGACAATCCCTGGCTTCCTCCTGGGGGCCCTACCCCACGGTGAGCCCCAGACCTCCCTGTGCCACCACATCTGGGTTGTTTTCTGTCTGTGGGAAGCTGCTGACCAAAGGACAGCAGAGGGTGATGGACTCGGACGGGGGCCCGGCTCGCGGCTGCTCCAAGCGGTTTTATGTGCACTGACCATGTGCCCTGGCCGAGGTCGGACCCCGTGTGCACTGACCGCATGCCCTGGCCGAGGTCGGACCCCGCAGCCCCGCGGCCTCCCCGGAAGACCTTACTTGAGGGAGGGGGCAGTCTGGTTGGAGCTCTTGAGCGGGGGTGCCCTCTCCGAGGGGGTGTAGCGGTTGTGCACCATGGTGGTGACGCAGTTGCCCATGGCTCCCTTGTTGCTCCTGCCAGGCCGGAAGAGAGACAGGAATGGTCAGGCCTCCAGAGGGGACGCCTGAGATCTCAGAGCCACACTCGCAACATGGGCTGGGCGGGGACAGAGGCCTTCAGTGCTTGCCACGTTCTGGCAGCAGCGTCGTCCGGTGTCCCCAGGCCCCTTCCACAGCCTGCGCCCTGATGATGGGGTCCTTCCCAGGATAGGAAAGCTCAACCTAGGGGCTCCCGCGGGGCAGGGGATAGAATCAAGGCGTGAACGCCGGATGTGCCCAAGACAGGGGGAGCCGCTCAGGCCAGCAGTGCACAATCAGCTTCCAGAGCAGACTCACAGAAGCGAAGCCCCATCCCACACAATGGATGGAAGCCACGCTCTCTGCCTCTGCCCCTCCACAGACCCACAGGAACAAGCGGGGACAGGACCGATACCAAAGCTGACAGGAGGGACGGGGAGACTGCAGGAAAGGGGCATCTGCAGACCCAGAGGATTAGAAACAGAAGGGCCAGCAGAGAGCAACTGGGACGCAAGGGAGGGTCTAGGCATTGTGGGGAGGGAGGGCGAGCAGCTGGCAGGTCCCATACCCCCAGGGAGGCACGCGGTTCTCCCACAGGCACGGACAGGCTCTGAGGCAAAGGGGACAATTTGGCTGCTTGGCAAAGCCCCTTCCTCACTTGAGCTGCTAGCATCCACCCTGCCCTCCCCAACTGGCCCTGCGGGTAGGACAGAAGTGGGTGATTCACCCAGGACAGATGCCGCCACCCCTCCCCAGCAGTGCAACTGGGCAGCCAGGACTCGAACCCTGGGGTGGGCTAGGGGTTTGTCTCTGGAGAGACTCAGCCTGCGAGAAGGGTCCCACAGACACTAGTAGGTGGGGATACCCGACAATGCCCTGCTCTCTGCGCAAGTGCCCCAGAGAGGTGAAGCCACCAGGCGACAGGCTTCCAGCTAACTCCCAGGACCTCCCTTTTAACAAGAACCACCAAGACATCTGGACAAAGACCAACACGTCAGAGGCCCAAAACCAAACCAACAGAACGTGATGGGAATGAGGGCAAGCAGAGAGCAGAGCACTGCACGAAACCTGTGCTTGGCACCAGCCTGTACCCGGCACCAGCCCGCACCTGCACCGGCCCGCACTGGGCACCAGCCCATGCCCGGCACCAGCCCTGGCCTGCACCTGGCACCAGCCTGCACTCACAAATGTTCAACAGCTGGTTCTCAGAGTGGGGCTCATTTGCCAACTTGGGTGTGTGAATATTCCTACCAGGACTGAGTCTGAGCTGCTCCGGAATGAGCAGCATGTCATGTATTCATAAATGTTTTCAAGAAGACTCTAGATGGCCGGGGCGGTGGCTCACGCCTGTAATCCCAGCACTTTGGGAGGCCAAGGGGGGCGGATCATGAGGTCAGGAGTTCAAGACCATCCTGGCCAACATTGTAAAACCCCTTCTCTACTAAAAATACAAAAATTAGTGGGCGTGGTGGTGCACGCCTGTAGTCCCAGCTACCCAGGAGGTTAAGGTAGGAGAATTGCTGGAACCCAGGAAGCGGAGGTTGCAGTGAGCCGAGATCACATGCCACTGCACTCCAGCTTGGGCGACAGAGCGAGACTTCATCTCAAAAACAAAAAACAAACAAAAACACCAGAAGAAATAGCTTGAAAAGATGCTGCTCCTGGGGAGCAGGAGCCACGAG
>NW_012098097.1:15076428-15078935 GCF_000951045.1 Mandrillus leucophaeus
TTTTAAGCCTATGGTGCTGTTTGACATTTTCACTGTGTATGCACATGTAACTCTGATAATACTAAGGCAAATTTTCAGGCCAGGTATGGGGGCTCACACCTGTAATCCCAGGGCTTTGGGGCAGGCCGAGGAGGGAGGATTGCTTGAGCCCAGGAGTTTGAGACCAGCCTGGGCAACACAGTGAGACTTCATCTCTACAACAAATTTAAAAATTAGCTAGGAGTGGTGGTGTGCACCTGTGGTCCCAGCTACTCCAAAGGCTTGAGCCCAGGAGGTAGAGGCTGCAGTGAGCTATGATCGTGGACGCCAGTCAGGGTGACAGATGAGAACCTGTCTCTAACTTAAAGCAAGAATTGGGCTGGGTGCGACGCCTGTAATCCCAGCACTTTGGGAGGCCAAGGCGGGTGGATCATGAGGTCAGGAGATCAAGACCATCCTAGGGAACATGGTGAAACCCTATCTCTCCAAAAAAAAATACAAAAATTAGTTGGGCGTGGTGGCACGTGCCTATAATCTCAGCTACTGGGAGGCTGAGGCTGGAGAATCGCTTGAACCAGGGAGTCAGAAGTTGCAGTGAGCCGAGATTGTGCCACTGCACTCCAGCCCGGTGACAGAGCAAGACTCCGTCTCAAAAAAAAAAAAAAGAAAAAAAAAAAAGGCAAGAATTCTTCCTGTGCCAACCCTGGTGAATAACCACACGGTCTTTCCCCTGAGACTATTCCTTTGGCAAAGACTCTAAATGCCAGAGGAAAAATGTGTCCCCAATCCCTTCCACTCATGGGTCCTCTGAGGCCTAGCCCAAGGAGCCTACACTCTCCTTCAAGGCTCAGAGGCAGCTGCCTGGAGTCCATTTATTTTGGGGCTTCCCTAGGCCCCCTACAAACCTCCTCGGCCAAGGTCCCTCCCCAGACCCCACCCTCTCAGCCCCATGTGAGCCTCCCCATGGCCTGAAACGCTGTAAGAGCAAAGCCTGGGCCAAGAGCCCCTCGTGTGCAAGACGCCACCTGGCAGCCTCCTGCCTGTGCCCTTGGGAATGAAAGCCATTCTTTCACTCACTCACTCATTCATTCATTCATTCCAAAGCACCCTGAACCAGCCATAAACAAGACAAAGATACACACAGTTTCCACTCCAGGAGCCTCCCATCGGTGCATGTCGTGGGCACCTGCACAGGTCGTACCTGTTGTTAGCAGTGAAGTTGGGGGCCAGGGCCATGGTGCATTCTTTCCTCCGCGGGCCCGCCGGTGAGTCAAGGGCACTGGAACTCCGGGCATTGGGTGGCAAGGTGAAACCCCGGGGCTGGTCATCCTGTTAGACAGCTCAGCCCGTGACACCGCCCGCACACACCCAGCCACCCCGTCCCTTCCTTGCCTCTCCCACAAACGGGAGGAGCCCCTGACTTCCCACACAGGCAGGTGGATATCCCAGGGTCTGCCATGTGAGATGTAAGCTCGACACCCTCCCTGCAGTGCCCTTTTGCAAAGGCAGTGACAACAAATTAGGAACCAGGCCACAATCCCATCGCAGAGACCAAGACGCGCGGCCGCACGCACCACCTTACCAGGACGTTCCAGGTGGCTCCCTTCTCGCTGGGGGCTGTGCTCAGGCTGGCTGGCCTCTTTTTCCCACTGGGACTACCCTCGAAGAGTGTCAGGAAGTCCGTGGGCTCCGCTGGCCTGCGTCAGAGAGAAGGCGGCACACAAGGAAAGAGTCACCAGCCAGGAAGCCGATGCTAGGCACACAGACCAGGCAGGTCCCGCGAGGACAGAGGGGCCGAGGGACTAGCAGCAACTCTGTTTCCAGGCCCAAAGCCCCGATCTGAACACCGTGCCTGGCCAGGGTTCCTCAGTGGAGCTGGGCGTTTCTGTCAGAAGCCCCTGGGAGCTTCATCAGTCACACTGATCACAGCTTCTGGAGACAAGGGACTTACTTCTTTTTTCTTTTTTTTTAAATGTTAGTAGAGACAGGGTTTTGGCTGTGTTGCGCAGGCTGGTCTCGAACTCCTGGGCTCAAAAGATCCTCTCACATGGGCCACCCAGAGTGCTGGGATTGCAGGTGTGAGCCTGCGCACCCAGCTGCCCACCGAGGGCCTTAAATACCGTGGCTGCCTCTGCTGCCACCCTCTTCCCTGGGAACAAGGAGCCACACACGCTGCTGCTCAGAGCGGAAGGGGAAGCACAGCTGCAAGGCACGGGCTGGTGGCCCATCCCCACCGCACCCTGCCCCGGGGAGGCCACAGCTGCACCACACACAACTCATCAGTCCCCAGGGGAGGCCACAGCGGCACCAAACACAACTCATCAGTTGGGATCAAAACCGTGGCCTGGCTGATGGTGGTGACACAACACACACCACACCACACACCACACACATTTATTACATACACCACGTAACACGCCACACACCACACACCATACACACAACACCACACACACCACACACACAACACACCACACACCATACACATACACACACCACACACATACACACCACATACACCACACACA
>NW_012098097.1:15079276-15081908 GCF_000951045.1 Mandrillus leucophaeus
ACACATACACACACCACACACATACACACCACATACACCACACACACCACACACATACACTACATACACCATGTAACACGCTGCACATCACACACACATACACACACCACACACATACACACACACAACACCACACACTACATAACACACACCACACACCATACACACCACACACCACACACTCATACACACACCACATAACACCACACACCATACACACCACACACACACCACACACACATAGACCACACACATGCCCCATACCACATACACCACACCACACACACACCAGCTGTCCTTGGCAGTCCCTTGCTTGGTGGGACTCCATGAAGCCAGTTCCTGAGCTGAGAGCGGCTCCTGGAGGCTGTGCTGGACGCGGCGTGGTGGCCGCTGTTCTTGGTCTTCCCAGGAAGGGGCCACCCAGGGCCGTTGGTGGCCCAGAACTCAGCCTTCATTAGATCCACGGCCCACGGGAGCATCCTGCTTGCTTGGGGACAATGCCTGGTGGGAGGTGGTGCCAGGGCCTCGCCTACCACTCTGGGCTACAGGCTGTCCCCCCTGGAGGCTGCTGGCCACCACCGGCTCCACTCCCCACAACACCCCCACTGGGGCCATTGAGGCAGCTCCTCCCCAGCCCGCTGCTTTGGAGGCCACGAGAGACAGCGGCAGAGTTTAAGTGGGCAAAGGTGGGAACAGGGGCTCAAGGTGTGGGGGGTTCAGAAGGGTCACAGTGCTGCCCTCTCTCGCAAATGACAGCTTTTGACGTTCAGAGGGCAGGTGGGAAGGGTTTCAGCGGAGCCCTCAGGCAGGGTCTCAGAAGCCGCAGGGACAGCCAGGAGGAAGGGAGGGATGTGTGCAGGAGAGTGTCTGCCTCGGGCCTCCCACCCCATGCGAGAGGAGGCCTGGGACACAAAGCTGGCCCGTGAGGTCACTCCAGGCCTCGCTAGCCAGCAAGGGCCCGGGACCCAGGAGGCTGGAGGAAGGGCAGAGCAGAGGCAAGGAGGAGAAGGCTAGGGGGCACCTGAGGTCCCCAGAGGGGGCCAGGGTTATCCAAGGGCTTTGGGGGTTACCTGGGGGAGCCGCTCTGAGGCTGGCTGACCTGTGTGGTGCTGTTGGATCTTCTAAGGTTGTTGATGGCCCGGGAGCCCCCAGGCCCTGTGGCCTCCTGCGAAAAGGGAGAAAACAGTTAATTAAGCAGCAAATGCTCACTCACCAGTTCGCTCAGCCTCCGCCTGCTTTGGAGAAACGCAGTCAGAGAACAGAGGGGTGGCCCTAGGGGTACAGGTGGCCCAGGTGGCCCCAAAGGCAGTGGGTGGTCAGAGGGGCAGGAGTGCTAGACAGCAGGGCAGCGGGAGGGGGGCTGAGGCCTGACCTCTAAGAGCCTCCCCGGCCCCGCATCAAGCAGGAGCCCTTCACCCCTGGCAAAGGGACGGCGGGAAGGGAGCTGCTCACTGTCACCGCTGTCACCCACCAGCTCCCAGGAACCGCGAGCTCCCACCTTCCGTGGATGAGAAGAGAACCCCTGGGGACCCTTCAGCCCACGGTCTCCTCCGTCAGCAGGGAGGGCACCCGGAGCCACTCTGTGGGGTCACGATGAGGACTAAGGAGACGCAACCGCGACCAAGCGCTATAGGACCTGGGAGTGAGTGCAGCCAACGGCTCGGTGGTTCCAGGTCCGTGGAAAGGGGCGGAGGGGCACAGGGGATGAAGGGAAGGCTGCGCAGCAGACGCTAAGCGAGGATCAGAGCGCTCGGAGAAGCAGCACTTGGGGAAGCGGCGCTCGAGGAAGTGGCACTCGGGGGTACCTTACGCTACGCTCCCTGACTTTCCCGTAGGCTTAAAAACCCTCCAAATCGGCTGGATGTGGTAGCTCACGCCTGTAATCCCAGCACTTTGGGAGGCCAGGGTGGGTGGATTACGAGGTCAAGAGATGGAGACTGTCGGGTGCAGTGGTTCACGCCTGTAATCCCAGCACTTTGGGAGGCTGAGGCAGGTGGATCACGAGGTCAGGGGTTCGAGACCATCCTGGCTAACACAGTGAAACTCCATCTCTACTAAAAATACAAAAATTAGCTGGGCGTGGTGGCGGGCGCCTGTAGTCCCAGCTACTCAGCAGGCTGAGGCAGGGGAATTGCTTAAACCTGAGAGGCGGAGGTTGCAGTGAGCTGAGATCGCACCACGACACTTCAGCCTGGAGACAGAGCGAGACTCTGTCAGAAAACAAAACAAAACGAAAAATACAAAAACCTTCCAAATCATACATTTCAAGGGAAAGGGCTCACAGTCCAGTGGGAAACAGCCTGGGGAACACCACCAGATGCCACTGGACACCACAGCCACCAGTGACATCGATCCTGGCCAGGTGCCCACGCCACCACAGGATGGGACCTCGGGTCTCCAGTTTCCCAGGAAAAGAGACCTATGAACTTTCAGATTTATTTTTAAATCTGAATCCTTAAGCTGAAAACAACCCACCCAACCAAAAAAAGACCAAAAAAAAAAAAAAAAAAAAAGCTCCAGGAAAGCAGCTACACACAGATCCCACCACGAAAGCAGCCACACACGGATCCCACCACGAAAGCAGCCACACACGGATCCCACCACGAAAGCAGCCACGCACGGATCCCACCAC
>NW_012098097.1:15083248-15084517 GCF_000951045.1 Mandrillus leucophaeus
AAAAAAAAAAAAAATACAAAAAAAATACAAAAATTAGCCAGGCATGGTGGCAAGCACCTGTAATCCCAGCTACTCAGGAGGCTGACGCAGGAGAATCGCTTGAACTGGGAGGCGGAGGTTGCAGTAAGCCAAGATTGCGCTACTGCACTCCAGTCTGGACAACAGAGCAAGACTCCATCTCAAAAAAAAAGAAAAAGAAAATAAAAGATGTTCAGCCTCACTCACAGGAGATGGTAAGTTAGAAATACAATCAGAGGTGGAGGGCAAGGTGCTGTCCGAGTAGCCCTAGGCAGGAGTGGGGCCCGTCAGCCTAGAGGCAGAGAGGCTGTCCCGAGTAGCCCTGGGCAGGAGTGGGGCCCGTGCAGAGGGGCTGTCCCAGAGCATGGCACAGCACTGGTGGTGTTCTTCCCATGGGGTTTGGGTTATTCACTGTGACACCACCTTACACACCTTACACACACACGGGAGCTAAACCAGGGACAGCAGACGATGGGGCCGCATCCTCACTGCTGGAGGGGAGGTTACAATCAGCAAGTGCGGGGGGGCAAGAGGCGCCACTAGAGGTAGAGACATCAGTATGACCCAGGACACCAATGGTTACCATGTATAGACAGTGTGTATATCACACACCAGCTGACATACACTACACGCTTCCTTGCTCTGTTGGCTGAGAAGACCAGAAGCAGCCCAGCAGTGACGAGCACACCCAGCTCCCAGACCTTGGCCTTCTAAGACCACTCTCCAAGAAGAAGAACCGGCGCTTCTTGCAGAAATGGCTGATTCTAGGACTGGACAAGGAAAGAGACAAGATGAGGCTGGAGCAGTTTATAGGTCCAGAAATAAGGACGTGCTCACAAGACAAAGTGATGGGCAATGACACAGGGATGCAAGAGCCACCTGAAGCTCCCAGTGGCCAAAGCGGCGACAATGAGAGCAACAAAATAAACCAACTAGTATTGAATAATAACTCGAAGTGTAAATAAATATCCATGAGTCCACTATAATAAACTATTGAAAAAATTAATAAGTGGGGCCAGGTGCGGTGGCTCACAACTGTAATCCCAGCACTTTGGGAGGCTGAGGCAGGCAGATCACTTGAGGTCAGGAGTTTGAGGCCAGCCTGGACAACATGGTGAAACCCCCATCTCTACTAAAATACAAAAATTAGCCAGGTGTGGTGGCGTGCACCTGTAGACCCAGGTACTCAGGAGGCTGAGACAGGAAAATCGCTTGAACCCAGGAGGCAGAGGCTGTAGTGAGCCGAGATTA
>NW_012098097.1:15089462-15090492 GCF_000951045.1 Mandrillus leucophaeus
GGCATTTCCTGGTCAGGAAACCGTGGTCTAAAATAGCTGAACAGCAAGGGCAGGCAGGGAGCCCAGCTCGGCGGCAGCAGAGCCGGTTAAAGGAAGCCAGGCAGAGGCCGCTGTGAGGTCTCGGGGTGGAAATCCCACGAGCACGTGGGCGCCACCACTCTTCCAAGGCTTGGTCACACCTTCCAGACCAGGCTACAGACAGTGACTATCGGGGAGCAAGCTAACGCCCAATAAAAGACGCAGCCCGCCGCCTTGTTCTCCACACTGGGGCTGCAGAGGCCCCGTGCAATTCCTCATTCAATCCCTCCTGGGCTGTGCTTCCGGAGTCCAAAGCTGGGCGCTGGAAAGGTGTTCGGGAGGTCAGAAGGCAGGGTGCGGGGAGCACAATAGCAGGAGAGGAAGGGCCCCATGGAGGCTTCCATCCTTCTGGGAAAAACAAGATGCCTTCTGGGAAGCCTGAGCAGCGCCCATCGGACAGCAGGTGCCCAAAAAAGGGCCCCTGAAAAGGGGTCAGTGAGGAGAGGACTGACCAGGTGCTGAGCACAGGCTTGGTGACCTGGAGGCTGCTGGAGGGGCTGAGAGAGGCAGAAGGGGCAGCAGGCAGAAGCCACCCACGAGACAGGGCCTGCAAGCTCTCCACCCGTGGGAGACGGACTCCAAGCCCCGGCAATGTTCCATCTGAAGAAAGTGCCTTTGTTTACCAGGGGCCTTGGGCCAGCCTGAGGGTCTAAATATGTGATTTGTGGCCAGGCGTGGTGGCTCACGCCTTCAATCCCAACACTTTAGGAGGCCAAGGCGGGTGAATCACTTGATCCCAGTAGTTCAAGCCCAGCCTGGGCAACATGGTGAAATCCCATCTCCACAAAAAATTTAAAAATTAGCCAGACATGGTGGCGTGCACCTGTAGTCCCAGCTACTCAGGAGGCTGAGGCAGGAGAATAGTGTAAACCTGGGAGGCGGAGCTTGCAGTGAGCTGAGATCCAGCCACTGCACTCCAGCCTGGGCAACAGAGCGAGACTCCGTCTCAAAA
>NW_012098097.1:15094787-15095621 GCF_000951045.1 Mandrillus leucophaeus
GCCACTGCACTCCAGCCTGGGCAACAGAGTGAGACGTTGTCTCAAATAAAAAAAAAAATTACAAATGAGGGTGAACAGACAAATCTCCTGTGTAGAAGAATTCCAAATAACTTGTATAGATGCCCTTCTCTAAAGGAGGGCGAGCGAAACTCCCCACCCCTTCCGTGTGGGCTCAACAAAGCGACTTCCTGCCAGAGAACACAGAGGACAGGCCACTTCACAGGGAAGCCTGACCCTCCACCTTGGCCAGGGGACCAAGGCCAGCAGCACCACCAGTGAGAGGTCACATGGACAATGTGGACCCCAGACAGGATGGGGTGAGAAGAGCACTTTACCTCTGTGGTCTTCCTCCTAAAACCACCCCATGGTCTGATCACGAGAAAAGCATCAGGCAAGTCCAACAGGGGCCATTCTATAAAATCCCTGACCAGCTCTCCCCAAAACTCGAAGGTCATTAAAAACAAGGAGGGTCTGAGAAACTCACAGCCCAAACGAGCCTGAGACCCACAGCCTAAAACTCATGTGGGATCCTGGGACAGAAAAGGACAACGGGTAAAAACTGCAAAACAGTTTTTTACAAATAAAGTGTGGACTTTAGTCAGTGATTTATCAATAATGACTTGTCAATTGTACACATGTCCCATCATAATGTAAGATATTCAAATAGTGGAGACTGGGTGGGGTATAGGGGAACACCCTGCACTTTCCAAGTTTTCTATACATTTAAAATTATACTAACATAAAAGCTTTATTTTTAAAAATTGCAGTCACGCCAGTGGCTCACGCCTGTAATCCCAGCACTTTGGGAGGCCGAGGCGGGCGGATCACTTGAGG
>NW_012098097.1:15097661-15102156 GCF_000951045.1 Mandrillus leucophaeus
GCCTAGGAGAGGCCCACAAGGTCAGGCAGGACAGGCTCGCTGCTCAATGAGCTCCCTTTTCCCAAACGGTGCGTGTGAATGACCTATTCAAAAAACACAGGTCGGAGTTTTGAAATCACCCCGCCAATGGCACCAGTCATTGCATCAGGGCCATGGATTACGGGGGCCTTCATCTTGCCTCGATTTTCCTGGGGACAGTTTCACAGCCTCCAAGAGGGATGTCAGGGGAGGGGCAAAGCGGCTTCCGCTCACTGACGGACACCACGGTGGAAAGGCCACTCAAGCTCAGATGGTAAATCCAGTCACGGACCAAAAACCCTAAACTCCACCTGCAAGAAGGAGGGGGCATCATCGCCCAGGGAGGGGCAGGCGGCCCCCATGGCCGTGACACGTGTGCAGTGATGTCTGTTCCCCAGTGAGCTTGTGCTCTTGGGATTTAAAGATCTCTTTTCTTTATGGGGAAGGGAATCAGAGAGAATAATGACCTAGGGGGCTAGAGGATCAGGTGGGCATACAGCTCGAGCAAGGAAGAGGGACCCTCTACAGTCTGGCACCGACATTTCTTGAGCCAGAAGACTGGCAGGAACTGCAGTTACATCCTGGATGGGGAATCCCGGGACAGCAGACCCTGGACCCAGGAAGATCTTTAGAGACAAGGAGTAGAGTGGAAACCCCAGGCCAATGGCCACTGAGAAGGTCTCCGAGCCAGGGGACAGCACCGTACCCCACCCCCAAACACCAGGAGGAAGAGAATCGCGTGCCGCCTGGTACAGGTGTGATGCCATGCCTGGCCAAAATAAACGCTCTCCAGGAATCCCAATGAGACTGAGTCGTAGCAGGGCAGGTGGCCGAGAGGACGGGGACCGGGCACAACAGAAACCCCCGAGGCCACGTCACACACTGGCGGGGGTCCCTCTTCCACCAGCAGTTCCTGAGCTCCCACCATGTGCCCGACAGAAGGCAGACAGGCATGCAGGGGTGGGGCGTTTTGGATCGAGCGAGGGGCTCAAAGAATTGAAGTGAACAGCTGGAACATTCCATGAACGAGGGGACTGTCAGCAGTCGCCACTCAACACTGCGGGAGCGGGTGATGGTGCCGGCCCAGGAAAGGAGGATCAATATGATTAGTGCTCGCTGTGGCTTTGAACCTCTATTCAGCAACAGAACAATTCTCAGCAGAAAGGCTGGGAGTGTGGTTAGGTGCCCGGGTCGGCCGTGGATAGAGCCTGTCCATGCCACCGAATGACCATTTACTAGAAAACCCGGAAACTTTTACAACATTGTCTCCACACAACAACAGAGCTGCGATTTCTTTCTTTCTTTCTTTCTTTCTTTTTTGAGACAGAGCCTGGCTCTTTCGCCCCAGCTGGAGTGTAGTGGCGTGATCTCGGCTCACTGCAGCCTCCGCCTCCCGGGTTCAAGCAACTCTCCTGTCTCAGTCTCCCTAGTAGCTGGGATTAAGGGTGCACGCCACCACGCCCAGCTAATCTGTGTATTTTCAGTAGAGACAGGGTTTCACCATTTTTTTGTTTGTTTGTTTTTGAGACAGAGTCTCGCTCTGTTGCCCAGGCTGGAGTGCAGTGGCGCGATCTCGGCTCACTGCAAGCTCCACCTCCTGGGTTTACGCCATTCTCCTGCCTCAGCCTCCTGAGTAGCTGGGACTACAGGCGCCCGCCACCTTGCCCGGCTAGTTTTTTGTATTTTTACTAGAGACAGGGTTTCACCGTGTTAGCCAGGATGGTCTCGATCTCCTGACCTTGTGATCCACCCGCCTCGGCCTCCCAAAGTGCTGGGATTACAGGCTTGAGCCACCGCGCCCGGCAGGGTTTCACCATTTTGGCCAGGCTGGTCTCAAACTCCTGACCTCAGGTGATCTGCCCACCTCAGCCTCCCAAAGTGCTGGGATCACAGGCGTGAGCCACCTCGCCCAGCCCAGATCTGCGATTTCAAGTGCGTCTTCCCTGCCCCAGGTGCCATGAACCTAGGGCTTTAGAAACGGAGGGGCCAAGGCAGGTGGGTGAGGGGGTCAGTGACGCAGAAGCAGGGATGCGGACAGGAGAGGCAGAGGGCTCAGAGATGGCTCTAGCCCAAGTTGGTTACCCCTCTGCTCAAACAGTGCAGCATACTTTTATTTTTACAGCTTATGTCTGTAAATGTCCAAAGACGCACCAAATCTTGAGACAACCTGCTGGCCACACTGACACATCAGGACATCCTGGGTCCCCGCCCTGCCGGCCCCAGCCTTTGGGAACCTACTTGGTCCAAGGGCCGGCTACTGGCCCAGTTGCCCGTACCCTGGAACTCGGCTAGGCATCTGGCGGGCCCCACTCTGCCCACCTCTAGCTTAGGGCAGACACAGGAATAACTTTTTCAAGGAGGGGGAGGTCCAAGCCTTTTATTCACAGTGGAACCCTGGCCTGGACACACCAGGGGTTCCTGTGGGAAGCCTCGACTGCCCTCCAGACCCCACGAGCCTTCTCTCTGCCCTGCTGTGTTGCCCTGCAGGGACCTCAGGCAGGGAGCCCCAGACCTGCTGCCTCATCGAAGCCAAGGCCCCCAGGCCCTTGCTGTTCCGGAAGCTCAGGCGAGACTCTGGTCAGGCTCTGCCCCAACCCTTACAGAGCCGCTCGATTCCTCCCTTGCTCTGAAGACTGGGCCTGGCAGACACCTACTAGGGTGCAGCAGGCCCAGCCTGCCTCTCACAGCCCCCATCTGGGAACCGGTCACCCTCCTCCCCACTCCCAGAGGTGGGCAGGAAAGGCAGTTCTCACCCCGAAGCTCCCATAGCTGTCTTGCTGCCCACACACCCACACGCCCGTCTAGGTTTCTCCAAGACCTCCAGGAGCTCATCACCCTCCCGTCAGGTCAACCCCATTTCTTTCTTTCTTTTTTTTTTTTGATATGGCATCTCACTCTGTTGCCAGGCTGGAGTGCAATGGCTCGATCCCGGCTCACCACAACCTCTGCCTCTCAGGTTCAAGCAAATCTCCTGCCTCAGCCTCCAGAGTAGCTGGGATTACAGGCATGCGCCACCATGCCCGGCTAATTTTTTTTTATATCTTTAGTAGAGACGGAGTTTCACCATCTTGGTCAGGTTGGTCTTGAACTGCCGACCTCAGGTGATTCGTCTGCCTTGGCCTCCCAAAGTGCTAGGATTACAGGTGTGAGCCACCGAGCCGAACCAACCCCATTTCTTGAGGATTCAAACGAATCCAAAGGGCGGTGGCACAGGAGGCCTGGGGCTGGTGCTGAAAGAATCCAGGCTCTGGCTTGACCTTCTAGTGATTTGGCATCCACGCCTGTAAGACTCAAGTCCTACCTGCCCCCGGAACAGCCACAAGGCTCCAACATGTCCAGATGTGAGGCACTTGTTCACATGTAGAGCAGGACCCAGGGGTCAGATGCCAACCGAACAATAGCCCTCCAGGAGGCAGAGGCCTGGACCCCTAGGCCACAGTACTCACCAGCGCCTTCCTCTTCTGCTCGCTGCCTGTGACCACGGAGACAGAGCGGACGATGGGCTTGGTGGTGGCGGCGCTGCCAGGACGCCGGGACACAGGCGGAGGGAGACCTGTCAGACTCAGGTCCACACCTGCCGGGCTGCGCTCCGGGGCGCTGCCGATGGCCCGGGTGCCTTTCATGGTGGACGAGGCAGGTCCTGAGCGGGGAAGCAAGAGCTGCAATGAGATGCCGTGGGTGGGGGAACTACAGTCCCCTGCACCCACCGCCTCCAGCCCAGCCTCAGCCGGCCCAGGACACCCAGCTCCACTGGCCACCAAGCTTCCCAGGAAGGCCTGTCACAACCTATGTAGCCCTCTGGCCGGTGGCAGGCTCCTCGACAGGAACACAAGGGAGCTGTTCTGAGCCCAACGTCCAGGAGGGCCCCAGACAATGGACAGGTAGGTGGTGAAGGCAAGGCCCGTGGGTGGGAACAAGCCAGCAGCACCCCAGAGGGAGCCTGGGCCACAGGCCACTGTCGATGTGAGCCGGGTTCTGCCATCTACCCCACACCGTGATTCTGAGAAAGTCACTGCCCGAGCCCCAGTCTCTTCTTCTGTAAAACGGACATTTGATTTTTTTTTTGAAACGGAGTATCACTCTTGTCACCCAGGCTGGAGTGCAGTGGCGCAATCTCGGCTCACGGCCACCTCTGCCTCCCAGGTTCAAGTGATTCTCCTGCCTCACTCTCCCAAGCAGCTGGGATTACAAGTGCCCGCCACCACACCTGGCTAATTTTTGTATTTTCAGTAGAGACAGGGTTTTGCCACGTTGAACAGGATGGTCTCGAACTCCTGACCTCAAGTCATTCACCTGCCTCGGCCTCCCAAAGTGCTGGGATTACAGGCATGAGCCACCGCGCCCGTCTCTGTAAAATACACATTTTATTTTATTTTATTTTTATTTTTATTTTTTGAGACGGAGTCTCGCTCTGTAGCCCAGGCTGGAGTGCAGTGGCCGGATCTCAGCTCACTGCAAGCTCCGCCTCCCGGGTTCA
>NW_012098097.1:15102906-15104633 GCF_000951045.1 Mandrillus leucophaeus
AAAAAAAAAAAAAAAAAAGTGGTGGTGGTTTTGTGAGGTCCAGACAAGATGCTGGTCTCAAGGCCTCAAGGCCGCACTGGCGAGCACTCACTGGGTAACGTGTTATTCCAGCAGGGGACGGGTGTTCTGACGATAGAGGGGATAAGCCTGGGGATGCTGGCTTCCTTACTTTGGAACTTCTCAGAGCAAACACTGCCAGCCCCCAGCCCATCCCCACATGGCACCTCAGCTGATCTTTCTGAACGGGTCTCAGCTCGTGCATGTGCCCCTACCAAAAACCCTGCAACAGCTTCCTAGGCACAGAGAATAAAACCACACATCCAGCTCCTGCAAGATCTGACCCTGTATTCTCTGTGACCTCCTCAGCTCCCCTGCTGTGCCCCTTTGTTGTGGCTTTAGCCAACACTGCCTCCCTGGTGCTCCTCAAACTCATCCAGCTTGGCCCGGGCCAGTCCCCTGCCTCTAGGTCTCAGGACACTCCCTCCCTGCACTCAGACGCCTTCCCTGAGCACCCATCACTCTTCACTCCCCATCCGGCTCTGACTCCCTTCCTGTGGCTGTACACAGTTGGCTCCAGTGCAACCCCAGCACCCGCAGGGGAAGGCGCTCAGCTGAACTAGTAGATGAACGGGAGAGGCTGGTGCCAGGGACCAACGTTGAGAATTACCTCCCTGCCATGGCGGCCTCCAGTGGGCCAGCAGGCACCCAACCTATCGCCAGAGGTCACCCTGGGCTTCCTTCAGCCCAGCACCCCACAGCAGGTCCCCCAAGGTCCCTTCCACGGAGAGGTGGATACCCCTACCCCCTAGAGGCTGACCCTGCCACTGACGCCCAAGTCCTCAGTTATGCACTTCTGATTGTGCGGATGGAACTTAACACCCTCCTCCTGCAGGGCACTGTCCACCCTTGGCTGGACCCATGCAAGACCCTGGAGCCCAGGGCTCTGCTCTCCCAGCCCCACACGCAAGCGGCTCTGGGATGGCAAACACGGCCTCTCCACGGAAACCTCCAGGCCAGAAGAAGGGAGGCCTGGGAGGCCACTACATCTTGGATAAAATTGTGTCCCTCCCAGGACCTGAAGGGGCGGGGAGTGATGATCAGAGCCCAGACCTGGTCCCCAGGGTGGGTTGACCCTGACCCTGACCCTGACCCTGACCCTGGACAGCGAGACCAGAGCCCATGCGCAGAGCAGAGCCCTCCACTTGTCCACGGGGCAGCTCCCATCTCCCCAGTCCCCCTAGGGCTTAAGGCAGCCGGGCCAGAGATGCTAGGACTGGACTCCATGTTGTCCTGGGGACCGGAGGGCAGTGGAGGGAGGTGGAGGGGGTGGAGGTGGGGACCCACACCCTCAGGCACGAGCCTCTCCTCACCTGCGCGGGCCCCGGACCCCCCTCACCTGTGGGCACCCTGGATCCTCCTCCCCTCACTTCCCCCGGACCCCTCCCTCAATTGCGCGGGCCCCGGATCCCCATCACTTCATCACTTGACCAGGACGTCCCACCCGCGCGGGCTCCGGACCCCCCCCAACTTCCGCGCGCCCTGCAACCCCATCCCTTGCCCGGGCCGGACCCCTCCCTCAATTGCGCGGGCACCAGATACCCCCTCACCTGTGCGGGCCCCGGATCCCCATCACTTCATCACTTGACTAGGACCTCCCACCCGCGCGGGCTCCGGACCCCCCCCAACTTCCGCGCGCCCTGCAACCCCATCCCTTGCCCGGGCCCCCT
>NW_012098097.1:15105758-15110557 GCF_000951045.1 Mandrillus leucophaeus
TCCTAGGCCGCCCTGTCCCCACCCGCGTGCGCGCCTCCCCTCCTTACCCAGTACGACCGCGAGGGCGTGTGGGCGCCTTGCTAACCTCCCTGACCTCCTTCCCTTCGCTCTGCTTTGTTGTTTTTCTTCCTTCTCCAAAGTTTTAACGCTGCGCCCCGTGCGTAGCAGCTCTGTGACTCCCTTCCCTCCGGAAGCCCTGGGGATCCCGCCCGGGTCCTCTCCAGGGAAGCCATCCTTCCCCTAAAAGTCACAGCACACCGGTCTCCCCTGCCCCCGCTTTTTAAAAAGTCCAGTGCTCTATAAAATAAAAAAGTTTAATTTATATACAGTAAAATCCACATTTTTTGGTGCGCAGTGGAGTTGTGTAACTTAGTTACAGAACATTCTCCCTCCGGATCCCGCACCTGCTGACCGCTGGTGGCGGCTGCTCAGTTCTCTCTGTTCTCCATCCCTAGAGGCGGCCTTTTCCAGAATGTTACACAAAAGGGATGTCACGCAGCGCGTAGCCTGTGGGTCTGGCTTCTACCACTTCCATTTTGAGATTCATGCTGGTTCCTGTTTATTGCTGAGTGGTATCCTGTAACCAGTGTCAACCACATTTGCTTATTTTATTCATCAAATGAGGGACGCAGAGATTGTTCCTGGTGCTTGGCAAGTATGAACGACGCTGCCATAAACATTCACTCATCGGCTTCTGTGTGGACACAACTTTTCATTTCTCTTGTGTAAATACCCAGCAGTGGGGTTGCTGGATCATATGACAGTTTATAAGAAACTGCCGGCTGGGCGCGGTGGGTCACGCCTGTAATTCTAGAACCTTGCGACGCTGAGGTGGGCGGATCACCTGAGGTCAGGATTTTGAGACCAGCCTAGCCAACATGGCAAAAACCCATCTCTAGTAAAAATCCAAAAAAATTGCCTGTGCCTGGTGGCGTCCACCTGGAGTCCCAGCTACTCGGGAGGATGAGGCAGGAGAATCGCTTGAACCTGGGAGGTGGAGATTGCAGTGAGCGGAGATCACCACTGCACTCCAGCCTGAGCGACAGAGCAAGACTCTGTCTCAAAAAAAAAAAGAAAGAAAAAAAGGAAAGAAAAAAAAAGGAAACTGCCAAGCTATTTTTTCATTTCTTTTCTTTTCTTTTTCGAGATGGAGTCTCACTCTGTCGCCCAGGCTGGAGTGCAATGGCATGATCTTGGCTCACTCCAACCTCCGCTTCCTGGGCTCAAGCGATTCTCCTGCCTCAGCCTCCTGAGTAGCTGGGATTACAGGCACGCACCACCATGCCGGACTAATTTTTGTATTTTTAGTAGAGACAGGGTTTCGTCATATTGGCCAGGCTGGTCTTCTGAACTGCTGACTTCAGGTGATCCACCCGCCTCGGCCTCCCAAAGTGCTGGGATTACAGGCATGAGCCACCGCACCGACCTACTAAGCTGTTTTCCAAAGAAGTTATACAGCTCTACACTCCCACCAGCGCCACAGGCGCTGCAGTTGCTCCTTGGCTCTTGGTATTGTCAGGGTTTGGTTTTATTCGTTTACTTATTTATTTGTTTTTATTTAATTAATGTATTTATTTTTGAGACAGAGTCTTGCTTGTTGCCCAGGCTGGAGTGCAGTGATGTGATCTTGGCTCACTGAAAACTCTGCCTCCAGGGTTCTCACCATTCTCCTGCCTCAGCCTCCCGAGTAGCTGGGACTATAGGCACCTGCCACCACGCCCGGCTAATTTTTATTTTTTTTTAGTAGAGAAGGGGTTTTGCTGTGTTAGCCAGGATGGTCTCAATCTCCTGACCTCATGATCTGCCTGCCTCAGTGTCCCAAATTGCTGGGATTACAGGCGTGAGCCACAGCGCCCGGCCTGGTTTTATGTGTTTAAGTCATATTAATAGGTATGTCATGGGATCCAATATTTTATAAATTGCATTTGCCTGAAGACTAATGATGTTGAGAATCTATCTATTCATGTGCTTCTGTGTGAGGTATTCATGTATCTCCTTTAGTGAAGTATCTGTTCAAATCATTTGCCATCTTTGAAATTTGGGGTGGTTTATTTTTTACTTCTCAGTGTTCTTCAAATGGTCTTTATATGTCTTTCATGAGATGTGTGATTTGCAAATAAATTCCCCCAGTCTGTGGCTTCTTTCCATTTTCTTAACTGTGTCATTCAAAGAGAAGTTTGTTTTATTTTGTTTTGTTTTTGAGATGGAGTCTTCCTCTGTCGCCCAGGCTGGAGTACAGTGGCATGATCTTGGCTCACTGCAACCTCTGCCTCCTGGGTTCAATCTACTCTCCTGCCTCAGCCTCCCAAGTAGCGGGGACTTGCACCACCGTGCTAACTTTTGTATTTTTAGTAGAGACAGGGTTTTGCCATGTTGGCCAGGCTAGTTTTGAACTCTTGACCTCAAGTGATCCTCCGACCTCGGCCTCCCAAAGTGCTGGGCTTACAGGCGTGAGCCACCACACCTGGCCCAAAGAGATGTTTTTAAATTTAATAAAGTCCAACTTTTTATTATTTGTGCTTTTTATATCTTATATATGATGACATTGCCTAATCCAGAGACAATAGTTTCTCCTCTGTTTTCCTCTAGAAGTTTTATGGTTTTAGCTTTCATATTTAGGTCTATGATTCAGTTTAAATTTTATGTAAGGTGTGAGGTATGGGCCAAGGTTCTATTTTTCTGTTTTGCATATGGAGGCCCAGTTGTTCCAGTACCATCTGTTGAAAGGCTGCTCTTTCTTCATTAAGTCTCCATGTGCAAAAAATTTTCAAAAAGAACCTTTACATGTTTGTAGCAGCGCAATTGACCATATGGTCTATTCTGAACAATATGCTAGTCCATTGATCTGTGTTTCTACCTTTTCACCAATACCACTTGATTAGTGTGCCTTTTTTTTCCTTTTTCTTTTTTGCAGAGATGGGGGTCTCACCTATTGCCCAGGCTAGTCTCAAATTCCTAGGCTCAAGCAATTCTCCCACCTTCGCCTCCCAAAGTGCTGGAATTACAGATGTAAGCCACTGCACCTGGCCTATAGTAAATCTTGAAATCAGGTTTTCAGTCCTTTGTTCTTCTTTTTCCAAATTACCTTGGCTATTCCAATTCTTTTGAGTCTTCTTATAAATTTTAGTTTCAGCTTGTCACTATCTAAATCTGTAGACCTGTAATTAGGGAAGAATTGACACCATAATTGATGAACATGGTATATCTCTCCACTGATTTGGATCTTCATTGATTTCTTTCATCAGTATTTTGTAGTTTTCAGCCTACACATCCTACATACATCTTTCTAATTTACACCTAATTATTTCATTTTTGGAGTGCCATTACAAATGGTAGTTTTTTATGCTTTAATGTCCCATTGTTTATTGCTATTACAAAAGTGTAATTGATCTTAGTGTATTTACCCTGGAGCCTGCGTCTTTGCTAAACTCACTTCTTAGGAAGTTTTTGGTAGATTTCATGGGATTTTCTACAGTCCTGTTTTCTGTGAACAGTATGTTTTATTTCTTCCTTTCTAATGTGCCTATCTTTCTTGTTTTTTCTTGCTTTATCGAACCGACCAGGGCTTCAGTGTAATGCTGAACAGAAATGGTTAGAGTGCACACCATGACCTTCTTTCCAATCGCAGGGGAAAAACATTCAGTCCTTCAGCATTGAGCACGATGTCAGCTGAGGGGTTTTGCAGAAGCCCCTTGCCATGCAAAAGATCTCTTACATTTCTAGCTTGTCAAATTTGGGAGCGTTTTGGGGTCATGAGTGAATGTTGAATTTATTTTGTTTCTTGCTTTTTCTGCATAAAATGAACATGAGGTTTTTCTTTACTATTAGTTAATACGATGGATTGAATTACACTGATTTTCGTAGGTTGAAACAGCCTTGCATTCCTGGGATGTATTCCACTTAAGAGCGATGTATTACACTTTTTGTATATTATTGGATTCATTTTGTTGTTTTCTTGAGGAATTTTGCATCTGTATTCCCAAGAATATTGATCTCTAGTTTTCTAGACCAAGTGTACATGGAACATCCACCAAGATAAACTATATTCTTGGCCATAAAACAAACTTTAACAAAAGTTTGAAATCCTTAACAAAAGTGTGAGGCCAGGCACAGCAGCTCATGCCTGTCATCCTGATACTTTGGGAGGCTGAGGTGGGAGAATTGCAGGAGGCCAGGAGTTGGAGACCAGCGTGGGCAACACAGCGAGAGCCCTGTCTCTACCAAAAATAAAAATAAAAAACAAAAAACCATGTGTGGTGACTGAGGCATGAGGATTGCTTAGGATTGCTTGAACTCAGGAGGTTGAGACTGCAGTGAGCCGTGATTGCACCACTGCACTAGGTGATAGAGCTAGAGTGCAATGGCACAATCATGGCTCACTGCAGCCTTGACCTGCGGATTTCAAGCAATCCTCCTGCCTCAGCCACCTGGGTAGCGGGACCATGCCTGGCTAATTTTTTTTTTTCTTTTTGTAGAAATGGGGTCTTGCTATGTTGCCTAAGCTTGAAATCTTTAAACAATATAACAGAAATCATACAAAATATGCTGACTATATCAGAATTAAATCATAACATAATATGCCCTAAAATAAACCATTGGACAAAAAGGAAGTCTCAAGATAAATTTTAAAATGTTTAGAGCTAAATAAAAATTTAAACGTACCAAAATTCACAGGATGCAGCCAAAGTAGTGTTCACAGGAACTATTTATAGCATTACAATGCTCACATTAGAAAATAAAGGTCACGAATAAATAATCTAAGCTTCCACCTTAAAAAACTGAAAAAATAGGCCAGGCGC
>NW_012098097.1:15111190-15114063 GCF_000951045.1 Mandrillus leucophaeus
AGAAATAGAGAACCCACATAGTCTCTTATTTATTTAAGAAACTGAGTTTCATAGTTTAAAACCTTGCCATTAAGGTTAACTGCAAGAATAGTGCCACTGGGGAGTTCTACCACGTTTTAGGAATAACGCCCATCCCTACTTTGAGGAAAGCAGTCCTCTGCGTGTGCCCCTTATTGACGGTATTTTTATTAAAATGCACATACACAAAAGAAGAAAAATAAATGGCCCAGCTTCATGTAAACAGTAGTGTTTATTCAGAAAGCATAAACCCCAGCGCTCTCGGAAGGTTCTTCTGAGATGGACCAGAGGCTCCAATCAGAGGCTTCGTGTGCGGGAAGCAATTACAGCATGAAGGAGCAGGTGAGAGCCAGGGAAGGGCCACGTGGGGATCTGAAACTTGAAATGGTCAAAGACCAGACGGCACAAGGCAGCCCGGACAAGACACCCTCAACCCACGTGCACCAAACCCAGCCTCAGCCCCCAGCCCACCCCGAAGGGATGGGGAGGCGGTGGCTTACTGCTCATGACCTCCTGGGGAAGGAGGGAGCTGAGATCAAAATGAAATAAAGAACCTGGTGGTCGCTTCCATATTCACACAAGAAACCTCATGTCTGAGGGCAAGACAAGCAGGGGCTGCCCCCTGGGACTCCTGAGATCAACATTTCTGAGGCCCTGCCACCTGCCTATCCCTTGTAGGAATTCAAGTCCAAATAGCCAGAGCCTCTGGCAGAGGAGATGGGGGAAACTGAGGTAGCCCTAGGGTCCTCCTCTCAGGTCAAGTTGCCTGGAGACTGTAGCAGCTACGGTTGAGGCTGCTCAGGAAGCACAGAGCCCCCCAGGCAGCAGCTGAAGCTGAAGGCTCCAGGACCAGGCCATCGGGTCAGGCGTTCAGGAACGCGAAAGCTGACGGCTCTGAGCCAGGAGGCTCTTTGACTGCTGTCCTCTGGGATGATGTTTGGGGGGCTTGGGGAGCATCAAGGCAGGACTCTCCTGCAGCAGCCCCGGCCCCCACCAGGCGGGGGCAGGCCACCAGCTCCATACCAGCAAACAAGGAGTCGCGGCTCCACGCACAGTTGCTGGAGCCTCTCTTTGGGCTGTCTGTGCCCCCTAGGACCCGTTCAGGTCCCCACCCCCTGCTTTCTGCCAGTCTGGCCTTGGCCTTGCTGGGGTCTCCGCGGGCTGGAATGGGGGAGGCATCCGGGGGTGGGGTGGGCACGGGGCTGGGCGGCATCCCAGATGAGGGAGCAGGGCTCTGGCATGAGACTGCGGTTGAACTCAGAGGCTGGAGGAAGAGTTGGCTCCCAGCAAGAGGCACAGCATCGGTCAGCAGGTCAGATGGGCCTGGGAGGGCGGCTGTGGGGCCAGGCTCGGCTGAGGTGCCCCGGGCAGGGGACAGCTGCCCACAGGAGGCCTCAAAGTGCCTCAGGATCTGAAAGAGGAAGGAAGGAGGAACCAGGGAGATTCCTATGCAACCCTGGAAATTGTGGGGACCAGGGCCCGCCTCTCCCTAGGGCCTCCTCAGTCCCTCCACTCAGAGGGCAGGGCCAGTTCTGGGCAGGAAGGGGCTGGAGCAGTGCACCCAGTTGTCATCCCACTGAGAGCAGCTGCTGGGCTGGTGCTGGCGACAGGGGGCAGGTGTCACACACACACCTCAAATCTTGTTCCTTCACTCACTACTATACCAACGGACACCCTCCCTGTCATAATCCGCCGGGCACTGCTGGAGGGAGTGAACACACGTGGCCCGGCACATCTGGGTGTTTCCAACTGTTAGACGCAGGGTTCTTCCAGCATGCCCGTTTTAGAAACCCCACTACGAGGTTCGCCTGCGGTGGTGCAAACCCCAGGCTCACTTGTCGCTCTGACTGAAAGGTGAGCTAGATAAGGACGACTTGGGGATGGGTGACTGAGGTCCTGGGTTTCCAGCAGCCAGGGAGAAAACAGGAAGAAAGAAACTGGGGGTGTCCACAGGCAGAGGGAGGGTGCCAGGGCCTGGTAGCAGAGAGAGGCCTCCCAGTGTGATTCCAGCAGCCTCCAGGCAGTTCGGAGTGTTCATGTGCACAGAGATCAATGGAACCACTTCTGCCCCCTGGAGCTGAGCATGAGCTGGGCCATGGGTGGCAAACTGCATGTGCAGTCAGGGAGGGCTTCCTGGAAGAGGTGGGTGTGAGCCGAGACACGAGGGCAGGAACATTAAGGCAGAGGAGTTTGGGGGCTTCCAGGAACAGGTAGAGAGAGGCCAGTGTCCTGTGAGTGCTGCGGAGTTGGGGTGGAAGGCAGGAAGGGAGTGGGGAGGTGAGGACCCTGACTCACTGCTGCTCCCTCTGCCAGCAGGACGGGGACTCGGGAGGCAGGTCCGGGAAGGGCTGACCAAGTGCCGGGCAGGGACAGGGTGGTCGTGGACTGCAGTGTATGTCCTGCTGTACCCTTGGACCCCAGTGTGTGTGTGGCACTCTGCAGCTGCCCACCTTGGTGGCCTTGTTGGTCACAGGTCCCGGGCTGCCCATGCTGAGCTCCTGCAGCCGCGGCCGGGTGCGGAGGAGGATGTGCTCCTGGGGAAGGAGGTCGGCGCTCCCCAGGGAGGCGATGGCACACAGGGCCCTCTGCGGACGAAGGGAGGGGACATTAGCACGCATGGGGCAGCAGGTCCATGCCAGGGAGGCCTGTCTGGCCATCTCTCTCCCTATTCTCCCTCCTCCTCAACGACCGGAGTGCCAGGCGGCACCAGGGACAGCTCCACCAGAGCCCTGTCCTTACCGCCTTACACCCCGGCTCCCGAACACCAGAGCCCTGTCCTCACCGCCTTACACCCCGGCTCCTGAACACCAGAGCCCCTACACCCCAGTTCCCAGACACCAGAGCCCTGTCCTCAC
>NW_012098097.1:15115822-15119048 GCF_000951045.1 Mandrillus leucophaeus
TGGGGAGAACCTGGAGAGCAGGAGCCGTGCTGGGAAGGGGGTGGTGTGGTGGCTCCGAGACCACTCCCGCATACCCAGCAGCTCCCACTCACCTTTCTGCCAGGTCGCCCGGCTCCCGGCTGGCCCCTGAATGGCTGTCGCTGCCAGAATGACTGCCCGAGTCTGAGACCCTGCTCAGGTCACTGTTCTGGGAGGAATTCTGAGAGCTGGGGCTGCTGTCCAGCTCGTCCCAGCCCCCTCCGGCCTGCCCAGGCTGATGCCTCACGGCTGGAGGAAACAGGATGGCCAGTGAGATCCCCAGGGCTTCAGGCCAGCCCCATGCCCACCTCCCGGGGCCCTGGACCAAGGCCTTGGGGACTGAGTCCTGAGCTGAGGATGGGTGGCCACCTTGGCTCCAGCTTCAGCAAACACCAGCCCCAGTGGGCATCTGCTTCCACCTCAGGTCCCGTCCCCTCCTGCTGTGCGGGAGGCCCTGGGATTTGCCTCCATGGCTGCTAAGCCCCAGCGGTGACAGGAAGGAGTGACCCAGACCCCAAGGGGAGGAGCCCTCGCCTCGATACCTCGGGGACCTGGAATAGCCCCGGGGAGTGGGTTCCCCAGGGTTGGGGGACCGTGGCTGGCTGAAGGCATCGTGGCAGGCTGGTAGGTGTCACCCCGCGGCAGGAGCCTCTGGGTACTGGGACTCTCGGGCCCGGGGCGCATGGCGCTGGCCACCACCTCCGCGGCCTTCTGGATGGTGGAGAGGAAGGCTTCGCCTGCCGAGCCTGCACCTGAGGAGAGGGAGATGGGACGGCCGCCCGGTGCGGCCCCCACCCGCGTTCTCTGGGAGCGGGCTGCCCGCATGGGCTCCCTGCTCAGGCTTGGGGAGGTCGGGGTACACGCTGCAGGGAGGGAGGCCTCCGGGTGGACCCCAGGCCCTCTGGAAGCTCCCGGTGGACTCCACTTTGGCATTCCCACGCCCAGTGGCCTGGACACCCAGCTCACAGCAGTTATGCCTCCGTCCCTCTGCTCTGTCCTCTGGGGGTGAGGGTGTCCTAAGGGGCTTGGGCTCGGCCTTGGCTCAGGGAGGTGTGTCCAGGGCTGGGGAGGGGCCGGCCTTTCCCGTGTGAGCTCCCTGTAGAAGGTGCCCCCACACCAAAGTGTCAGCAGGAGCCCCGGGCTGCGTGCAGGACAGTGTGACACAGCCTAACGGTGAGCGGCGAGACACCGCCCGGGGCCTGGCAGCAGGGCACAGCTGGGCTGGGGGCTGGGTCCCAGCTGCAGGCCGTGGTGCCACCTGTGGTTCTTCTGGCACTAACGAGTAGTTGTCCACTGGCACTGCCCCAGCTTGTAACAGCCCCACACGGGACTGCCCGAGTCACTCACACTATAGCCAGGGGACAGCCCTCAGCCCCTCTCGGAGTGGGACTCCCCCTGCCATGGGGCCCAGCCCTGACTTCTTGCTGGGCCTGGTTTCTCTCGCCTGTCCATAAAGCAGCCCTGGCCACACCTGCCCCACCCCCACGGCAGCAGTGGGGACAGCCCCAGGAAGGGCTGAGGCCGTGTAGGGGAGGGGACGGGGGGCAGCAGCTACCAGGTGGGGCAGCATGGTCCGGCCCCCACCGCCCTCCTCATTCCTGTACCCTGAGATGCCGGGCCCCATGCAGGCCCTTCCCACTCACCCGTGCGGCCATGTTCCTTGCTGTAGCCGAAACCCTGGAGGGTGCTGTGCGGCCTGGCCTGGGAGCCCATGCCTGCAGAGGGTCCTCTGTCAGCGGCAAGTCAGCCCCCACCGTCGGCCCTGCCCATGGGTGGCACAGACGCCGAGGACACTCAGGGAGGCAGAAACCCGGTGCCGGGACTGGACACGGTCCCCTCAGTCACCTACCTGTGGCAGGCGGGTTCCCCAGAGGCTGGGAGGGAGCCAGTGGCAACACGGTGTCCGAGAACAGGGTGCTCCCCAAGTCCTACATGGGGAGGCGGAGGCCCTCAGCGTCCTCATGCCGGGGCCTCCTGTACTCGCCCTGCCACTCGTATCAGCTGTGTTCTGTCCCCCAGAGGCAGGGGTCCCGGGCAGGGGAACTGCAAACCCCCCAGCTGACATCCTGGCCCCAGTCCTGCCCTCTACAGGAGGAAGGGCACCCCGCAGAGCGACACTGCTCCTGGGCTCACCTGCGCGGCCGCCCGAACCTTCTGGTACAAGCTGTTCCCGTGCAGAGGATCTGGGGGCCCCGCAAAAGCTGCAGAACATAAAAGGCAAGTGGGGGGCAGGGCTGAGCCTGGCACCGCTGCTCCCTGCAGACCATGGTGAACTGGGCCCACTCCAGGGTGGCAAGTTCCTGCCACCCGGGCCCTTCTGTCACGGCCACTGGCACGCCTTCCTCCAGGACCCCGCAGAGGCCACACCAGAGCAGACCCTCAGCTCCCCCCACCCATGCCCCACAGAGGCGACTCTCTCTCCACGCAACCACCTCGCCTCCCCCAGGGCTGGCAACCCCTGGTGCCTGAGCTGGTGCGGCCTCCCCGCAGCCCACTCTCCCTGCCCCAGGTGTACCAGGGACCCCTCGGAGGCTGCCGGGGCCTGGAGGGAGACACCAGCCTTCTTATCACAGCCTGAAAGCTCCGCCTGGACCCACCTATCCTCAGTCTCAGCCGCCTCGGGCTCCCCTGCCCTGAGAGTTCCTCTCACGGTGAACTGGGACTTCTGTCCTTAAATCTTCCAGCCCCAGAGCCTCCTGAGCCTGCACCTGGAGCCGAGGCATCCTTTCAGGGCTCATGCTGACAGCCGCACCTCTGAGAACCCCTGGAGAGCCTCAGTCACAGATGAATCCACTCGCGCCCCTTGGCTGCCTGTCGCCACCCTGGCAGGCTGGCCCTGTGATTCGCAGACGACGCCCCTGGCTGTCCCTGGGCCCAGGGTGGCAGCCGCAAGCTGAGTCAGTGGCTGGATAAACTGATCCCCTGCAGCTGCCATCTTCCCGCAGGAGCCCAGGGCACCCGCCTGCAACCTCGCGCTGGCCCTCCTCTGTGACAGAGCAGGAGCATCACCGTCTTGGACAAGCCCCTCATTCTAAAGTTCACCTTAACCAAAAACCACCTAAATCCAAAAGGCATCAGCCTAATGGCTAAAGTCAGCACAACCATAAACTACAAATAACATCTCCAACCAGAAACACTCCAAACTCCTCCCCGACCAGAGACATGCCAGCCCGAGACAACCCTCCTCCGGCCGGGAAGACGCCAGCTT
>NW_012098097.1:15119628-15123163 GCF_000951045.1 Mandrillus leucophaeus
CAGACTCCATCTCAAAAAAAAAAAAACAAAACAGAAAACCTGTCTTTAACTGCCAGCTGCGTTTTGTGTTTCTTTCCTCTTTCTGACGCTCTGCGTGCGTGGGGTGGGCCATCCTCACTGCACACTCGCCGCCTGGCGGGGGGCGCCCCGTCTCTCACGTGCAGCATCTGGCGCCCGCCTTCCTCATGGGGCTGTCGTGACACCTCCCACAGCCTGTGCGCCGCCCAGGGCCAGTGCCCAGGCACGGCAGGCGACAGCCATCATCCACAACTGCCTCTGCACAGGAGAGACTCTAGTGCCAACAAGAACCCAGGGTCTGAAGAACAGCCTTTCCCATCCTCGGGGCCTGCCATGTCCCATCCCCCCACCTGCTGCAGCCCCCACCCCAGGGCATGTCCCCGAGACCACTGAAGCCACAACGTACATGCACCAACCACAGCCACGGGAGTGGCCTGGGAGCCCGGGGCCCTCTGACCCGCTGAATGGTGAGGATAAATGGCTGGTACTGCCTTGGCCCCAAAGCTGTGAGGAGCTCTATTAGGATGGCAAGAGCACCCTCACACAGCCGTTCCTTCAGGGGCATCTACCGCCTAAGTCATGTGTCACAACTGTCGATGGTGGCCCAGAGCACTGGCCCCTGAGGGACACCTAGAGCTGCATGCCCACTTGTCACAAAGTGGGGCAACACTGGTTTCGATGCCGGTTTTGGGGTGAGCCCAGTGGATGGACACGCTCAGGGTCTCCATAAGCAAGCAGCGGCACGACAGAGACTCAGTCTCCCTCCCCAGAATTCCCCTCTCAGGGGCTGGGCTGGGGTCCAGACATGGTGTGCCCAGTGACCACCTGGAGCCCCATGGAAGATCTCAGGCCAAGCCCCCACAAGTCCTCATTAGGCAGAGGCACACGGGACTGCCCCCCTGCCTGCGGGACAGCTCCCCCAGACCCACCTGCTGCCTGGACAGACCGACTGGCCGGGGCCCCGCCTCTCCTGCCTCCCAGTCCCGCCCTCCCATGGCTTCTCTCTGTCTTGGGCTCTGAGGAGCAGCCCTAGAACAAGAACCCACAGCCTGAGGAGGACGTGTGAACAGGCACTGAGTCTGCTACGTGTGGGCACTGGGATGGAGGGGAAGACCCGCGGGGCACACAGAGAAACAAACAATGGCAACCGGGGCAGCAAGCACAGGGACAGTCGCAGCTGAAGGCCCAGGGACACACAGGAGGCACGGAGGACCCAGCGGAGGGAGGGGCAGGGCACATCAGGGGAGGCCGAGTCGGCCAGCTGGGGTGTGGGTGGGCAGCAGGTGGAGAGGCCAGGGATGGGCCAGGATCAGCAACGCGGGGCTTTGACGGGGACCAGGCCCAGGTGAGGGCTCTGGCTGAAGTCTTCCTTCACAAGCCCGGAGGATTTGCCACCCTCCCGCACTGTCCAAAGCCCCTGTACCTGCAGCTTCCTGGATGAAGGCAGAGTTGCGTTTGAGGATGAGCAGGAAGGAGGAGGAGCCGTGGCTGCACAGATAGAGCAGGATCTTCAGCACCTGGGGAGTGGGGCGGTCAGCAGTGCTGGGCGGGCCGGACACGGGACGCCCAGGGCAGGGCCCAGGGCACCCAAAGGGCACAGAGCTGCTTGCCACCCTGGGCCGCTCATCTGCTCCTCTAGCCTCACCACCATGGGCCAGGCCTCGGGCCTGACCCTTGACCACCCAGGGGCTCACCTTGAGCTTCCCGTGGCCGGAGCTGCTGTGTAGGCGGCTCAGGAGGTACTCCAGCAGGCACTGGCTGCTGCCCGGAGACTCGTGGGAGATTTCTGTGGCACGCTCGGGTTAGGGAAGGGCGAGATGGTGAAGGCTGCGCGGGGCCACAGGGAGACTGGGCCCTGGGACCTCTCAGTCCATGCTCCCTGGAGGCGCCTCCTGCAGGCTCTGCCGTCAGGAGCGCAGGGCTTCTCAGGTCTCCTGTGCCATCAGTACTGCAGCCTTCAGACCCCACCCACGGCTGCTTACAATGATAAAGGAGCTGCGGATCCCTCTAGGGACAGCAGATTCCCCGGGAACCCTTCGCACCACTCTGGGCCCTGCCATCTGTTCTTTCCCCCACACGGTACATCGAGGAAGGATACTAGCAATCTCCTCAAACAAGTAGCCCGGACATGGGACATCATCATCCGACGTCCCCTTCAGAAGAATCGGGAGCTGAAAGGGAACAAGAGCCCCGCTGTGATGAGGTGCCATCTCCCACAGGGGTGGATCCACACCCCTCCAAAGGGGATGGAAACGGCCCACCTCTCGCTGTTGACATGGCCGGAGAGAGGCCTGGGAAGGGGTGAGAACCGTGCTACTGGCCACAGGGAGGCTGCAGCAGGGTCCTCTGTCAACAGTCAGGGACGAACAGCCTTGGAGAAGAGGCAAATCAGTGGCGGTTCTCCACAGAGGAGCTGTGCCACTTGGGTTACGATGGGACACAGCCCCCAGCCTCCCTGCACTTACCAGCACGTAAGGCTATTTGAAAGTACCTCTCCTGTACCTACCTACTGACTAGCAAAGCCAAACAAGGCCCAGGCAAGCCCTTTTCCACGCAGAGGACTATGAATGGTTCCACCTCCCAAGAGCCCGGATTGGCAGAGTGACAGCCGCTCAGCCTGACTGGCTCCATCGCTCCCCAAGAACCGACCGATGTCGTGTGTTTTATGTTCGCTAACGGCAAATGTACTTATTTGTTTCATGCTTACTTACTGGCACAAAGATGTAGAGTTTATAGGGATGAAAACTGGAACCACCCATTTTTGCATTATTCAGTTTCAGGACAGAACAGAGTTCAAGAGTATTTAAGAGGACAAGCATGGGACCGACCACGTGAGGTGCTGAAGCCTTTCAGTTGGAAGCGCGGAGATCTAGTGACAACACACGCAAACGTGGACCTGAAGTGTTTCCCGAGGCTGTGGACACACATCACTGACACTATTTGCCCACCAAGCCCTAAGGGGAGCTAGACAGGTTTGCAGGTGACAGCTGACAATGGCAGAACGCAGCACACAACGACTCTGTCCAAACCTTGCACTGAGAGCTTTGACCAACCCTAGCGTGGCTTCTGGCAGCCCAAGGCCGCGCCCTGGGCCCACCCAGCCCCCTCTGAGGTCCCCCCCAGGAAAGCTGAGGGCTGACAAAAGAGGGCAGTTTGCTCAGGACGACACCTGGGAACTGGCCCGGCCTCTCCTCCTCAGAGCGTTTACTAAGAGGGGCTTACAACGGTGTGTCCTTCCCTGTCCCTTCGAAATGTCTGTGTTCTCTGCAACCCAGGGGTGCCTCTCCAGGACCGGAGTCCTCTGAAATGCCACCGTCAGGGAGGACGGCGGGCGGCCAGCCCACCTGGGCGCTGGCAGCACGGACACAGCGGCTCCACGTCCACTGGGTCCGCCGCTCCTTCCGTCCTGTCGGATCCCACTGAATGCTGGCCGAGGCCTGTTCGTTCCCCCAGGGTCTGGCTGTGCCCATCGCCCTTGCGCTCGGTGGGTCCGGCTTGGGAGGCCCCGGGACGGCGC
>NW_012098097.1:15126546-15128079 GCF_000951045.1 Mandrillus leucophaeus
GAGATTGTGCCACTGCACTCCAGCCTGGGCGACAGAGCGAGACTCCGTCTCAAAAAAAAAAAAAACCATTCTCACTAAGGTATTTAATGTGAATCTGGTGAAGCCTGCAGATCTCGCTGTGGGTATACAGCACACACCAAAGACAAGGACGTCAGCACCACAAGGGGACATTCCATGGGGCAGGGTCCTCGCAGGTGGCCTTCCTGGACACGGGGCAGGGCGGGGGCTCTTCACAAAAGGGCCTGAGTCTCCGAGAGGGGCCTGTGTAGAGCACCAGCAGCCACTGCCCCTCCTGTGTGGGGCTGGTCACCCTCCTCAGCAGCCCAGGTACTTCACTGATGGCACCTGCCCTCTCGTTCCCCCTCCCTGTCACATCACTTGACCTAAAACTAAGGTGAGAAGGGTCACATCCTGATGCTGCCCGGGCACTTGTTGACCTTGAGACCTGGGAGTCCGTGGGGCCTGAGCGCCACCTGCAGGGCGTGGCGGGGACTGCGCGGGCTGTGGAGGTCGCACTGTCATGGGGCTGCAGCCTGCACCTGCCCCCAGGCCCGTGCTAGCAGCTGACCCCGTGGGCCTCTGAGGTCTGTTCCTCCATGTTTCCTCCTACAGATGCTACCCCAGAATTAGCCTGGCTTCCCCTAAGGGTCAAATGCCCTGCGGTCTGATCTGGGTGGTGAGTCTGCAGGAGCCAGGCCAGAGCGCTGGATTTTGTCCCAAGGGCCAGGATAGTGTCACATCTTGGGAACCACAGAAATCCAGACCAGACTGCTGGGGTGAAGCCACCACAGCCCATCCGTGCACAGGCCAGAGACTCACGTCCTGTGCTGGCATGACCCACCCGACCCGCCTCCCCAGCATGCAGGGCCGGCTGCCCCCACCCTGCCTTCCTCCTCACGTGTGCCCAGCACTCATCCATGAGCGAGCCTCACTGCACAAACATCCTTTTCTTAGCCCTGTCACGCCCTCTCCTCCGTTCTCTGGCAATTCATTGGCAGAGCTTCCTGCATCTTCTCCCTCCAGATCCAGCCTCCTGTCCCGCCCACAGACCTGTCTTCCCAGCACTCCCCCTTGCTGTCCTTCACCCCGTGTGTGAGGTGGTGACAGACCTGCCAGATTTTCTGTGGCCCAGCGTGGCCCACACCTCCAAACTCAGCTCTCAGACCTCCTGGGGCCACCGTCTTTTCTGCCACTCCAAATTTCCTTTTTCCTTCCAAACCTTCCTCCACTTTTGCTCTGCCCTTCCTCCCTGAGTGACAGCTCAGGAAGCTGGGGGGGAGTGGGGGAGGGGCGGGGAGCAGGCAAAGGGAAGGGGGAGGGGTTCTGCTGTTTCCGCACCTCAGGGACAGTGCAGAGCTCTAACTACTTCAGGTGCACTTGGGCCGTCCTGCTGCCCTAACAAAGCCCTGAGACTGGGTGATTTACAAAGAACGGTCTGATTTCTCACAGCTCTGCAGGCTGCAAAGCCCGAGATCCAGCCACTGGCACTGGTGTCTGGGGAGGGCCTTTGTGCCGTGTCCTCATGCTGGAGAA
>NW_012098097.1:15130539-15132213 GCF_000951045.1 Mandrillus leucophaeus
GTGTAGAAAGCTCAGGCGGTCCCGTAGCTGCGGCGCGGCAGCCATGATCCAAGTCCCCTCCCGGTCTGCCCCGCTTCCGCCAGGCCCGGGCTCTCCAATCACTGCGCGGGTCTGGCTCCGCCGGCCAATCCCTCGCGGTGGGGCGGGCCCTGAGGTTGGCTTCGTAAACAATTTGAGCCTAGGCCAATCCGAAGTCCCAGGGCACAGACAGACTAGGACAAGAGCCAATTGCAGGGGCTCTGGCCAATTAAGACGCTCAGGAAAGGTTATGGGCGGAAGCGCCGACCTATCAAGCTGTTGACACCGGAAGAGGATGGACCTAAGATGACGGCGCCCAGGGGCACTGGGAACAGCCACTCATGTCTGTGAACGGAGCTGTGTGGGGCCGCGTGCGAAGCCGCCTCCGCGCCTTCCCCGAGCGGCTGGCCGCCTGCGGGGCCGAGGTGAGGAGCCGCGGGCAGGCCAGTGCTGCTGGACAGGAGGAGCAGCGCGGGGAGGTGACTGGGAGGGAGGGCGGTGACGGGATCAAGGGACCCCATGACCCGCGCCCATCCCCTCCGCAGGCCGCGGCGTACGGCAGGTGCGTGCAGGCCTCCACGGCCCCAGGCGGCAGCCTAAGCAAGGACCTCTGCGCGCGGGAGTTCGAGGCCCTGCGGAGCTGCTTCGCCGCCGCGGTAGGTGGGCGCGGGCCCCTGCTAGCCCTTCCCCTCCAAGATCCAGGGGGTCCCAGCTTTCCTTTGCTTTCCCGTTGGTTCAAGGTTTGAGCGCCTGCCGCGTGCTTTAGACGCCGGCTGACCAAACCACCGAGCCACGGACGAGCCCGCGAAACCTCGGCCGTCCCGGGTTTGTCCCTGCGTGTTTGTAAACCGGGACTGGCACCAACCTCAGAAAGGATGGGAAATGTGTGCACTAAAGCGCCTGGTAAAACGCGTAAGCTTTCGTGTTAGCACTGCCGCCGAGGGGTGTCAGGCCAGGATCCACCCAACACAGGACTCCCAGGAAGTGCCCAGCACCTTCCGGGTCTTCATCTCCCTTCACTTGCAGCCCGCCCCGTGCAGCTGCAGTGGTGGATTCCTTCAGCACCTGTCCTGCCGGGCACCCCCAACCACCCTCACAACTGGCGCCATAGGGGTTCTTGCCCGTGGGGGCTTTAAGTCATTCTGAGGCTGGTTCCCTAAGTGTCAGCCTCTCTGGGTACCACCTCAGTGTATCTGGGGTAGGCCGTGATGCCAGTGCTGACTCTTGTTTACTGGGAGCTATTAATCCGCAGATTTGGACCAGAGAAAGGGTAGTTGAACAAGAGCTCCATGGCCTTCATTACTACCCGGCCCTAGCAGCCTTGGATCCAGGGGTGGGTAACTCATCAGAAGTTGCACTTTTTGCCGGGTATGGTGGCGCATGCCTGTAATCCTACCACTTTGGGAGGCTGAGGTGGGTGAATTGCTTCAGCCTAGAAGTTTGAGACCAGCCTGGGCAACATACGGAGACCCCGTCTCTACAAAAAAAAAAAAAAATTAGCCGGGCCTGGTGATGTAGTCCCAGCTACTTGGGAGGCTGAGGTGGAAGATCAGTTGAACCTGGGAGGTGGAGGTTGTAGTGAGCCGAGATTGCGCCACCGTACTCCAGCCTGGGCGACAAAGCGAGACTGCATCTCAAAGACAAACAAACAGAAAC
>NW_012098097.1:15135179-15140496 GCF_000951045.1 Mandrillus leucophaeus
CACCACGCCCAGCTCATTTTTTGTATTTTTAGTAGAGACGGGGTTTCACTGTGTTAGCCAGGATGGTCTCGATCTCCTGACCTTGTGATCCACCCACCTCAGCCTCCCAAAGTGCTGGGATTACAGGTGTGAGCCACCGCGCCCAGTCCTTTTACAAGGCTCTTAATCGTAGGAGCGAGGAAGGAGCCCTCAGCCTAGTCACCTGTTGATACTCTCACTTGGGCAACTCCTGGATTTTGGAGGGAACACGTTCAAACCACAGCAAATGCCTTGGCTCTCAGGCAATACCGGAAGTTCTTTGAGGGCTAAGCCCCCCTCAATCTGTCCCTCGGCCAGTGTGCTGTGCAAGTCTGTTCCCACACAGAAGTACCACCGGCAACGGGACGGCACTATCCCTGCGGCCCTGCTCTGGAACTGAGCCCCCAGAGGCAGGCTCCACGGCCCAGCGACCTGCACCAGGACTGACCAGACAGGAGCAGCCTGTGGTCCGTCAGAAAGCGCAGCCCGGCCCCGGGGCCCCTCTGTGTCGTTCTGAGAAGCCCCACCCCGGGGTCTGCGAGGCTTCTGGGGAAGGAAGTTTCTCTTTCCTTCCCTGAGGGGCTGCCACCTGGGCTGGGGGTGGGCAGGAATAAGGAAGTGTGCATGGGGGCGGGTGACCCTGCCTGTGGCTGGGGGTGTAGGGACTCCGGGGTGCAGCGGGATGGGTGGCAGCAGAGGCACGGCGGTCACGGATGCCTCTGTGTGTCGGCCGAGGGCGGCCCGCTCCAACAGCAGCCATCTCAGCAGAAAGCAGGGAGGGTGGAACAACCTCCAAAGAAAAAGAAAACTGGGTCACGGCAAGATATTTGGGGAAATCCAGCCAGAATGAAAATCTCACTGTGAGCAATTTAACAAATGGAGTTCCAATCTGAGGGGAACGTCCAGAAGGCGTTTTACCACTGAGCCGTGGTTCATTTGGAACTGTTTTTAATTGAGACTGAAAGACAGAAATGGCCAGGACTGAACCCCCTTGGCGGGGTACCTCCCAACTGCTGAGCAGTGCCCCTGGCCCTGCAGCCTCCTCCCAGCCCCCGGGACTCCGCAGGCATCACCACTCAGCCTCCAGAAGCTTCCCTCTAGTTAATTTCCAGTCTTCAGGCCGGGCACTGTGGCTCAAGCCTATAATCCTAGCACTTTGGGAGGCTGAGGTGGGTGGATCACAAGGTCAGGAGTTCGAGACCAGCCTGGCCAACATGGTGAATCCCGGTCTCTACTAAAAATACAAAAAAAAAAAAAAAAAAAAAAATTAGCTGGACGTGGTGGCACTTGCCTGTAGTCCCAGATACTAGGGAAGCTGAGGCAAGAGAATTGCTTGAACCCGGGAAGCAGAGGTTGCAGTGAGCTGAGATTGTGCCACTGCACTCCAGCCTGGGCGACAGAGTGAGACTCTGTCTCAAAAGAAAAAAAATTCCAGTCTTCAGGCTAAGAAACTACAATAAAAAGCCAAAGGATATCAAAAGGTGCAGGTGGAAGACACCACCAGAGGCTGAGTCCGGGCCCTCCGTGCAGAGACCCTTCACCAACATGGGCCCCCCAGACCCCTTCGTGGCAGGGTCGGGGCACAAACTCCCCAGAGGACGAGCCGACACAGACTCAGGGAAGCAGTCCCCATCCACACGTGCTTGGACACAGCAGCACCTCCTCTCTCCCGCCAGGCAAGAGGGCTGTGGAGCTTGTCCTGGACACGGGGCAGCATGCATGTCGGCCTGGCCCTGGGGGCTGGACAACCTCCTGGCACCAGGCGGGTCTCTGCCTGCTCACAGGGTCTCTCTGGGGCTGTGCTGCGTCTCGTGTCCAGTCACTGCGATGCTAGATGTTCAGGTCATGGCACTGTTCCCTTGTGACCTCTGGCCTCTACTTTATACATGTGGAATCCTGAGCTGGCCTCAGACTTTCAGTCACTCCCCCAACTTCACTAATCAGGTATCAGTGGTGTTTTTTACTTTTAAAAAAAAAGCCACAACTGGATTTTGCAAAACACAGACCATGGAGGGCTGGGCCAACCAAGAGGAGTGTCCCTGGATGCCCCACTTGCGAGTCCGGCCCCTGCTCCCTGCGCTTCCCGGACACCAAACAGCACCCACTGAGGCTGGGTGAAGGCAAAAGTGTTTATTCAAAACTTCCTGCCACACTGTGGGAAACATCAGTAAACAGTTATAATTCCGAGTCGCTGCAAGTTTGGGGTTGGACGCTGGCTCTCACGGTAGCCTGTGCTGGGACCATCAGCAGCCATGTGCACCTCCACGCACGGCCGAGCTCAACCTGAAGACCACGCGTGCTGCCTGGCAGAAGCAGGAGGCCTGACCGCAGACGCAGCGGCTCCCAGCCTGAGCCTGGGCGTGCACCGGCCGGCTCACAGCGGAGGCCATGTCTCCTCACAGACTGGAGTGAGCTCAGAGTCTAGAGGTTAGAGGACCTCAGACTAAGAGCTGCAACAGAACGACAGCAAGAACATTCTGGAAACAATGCCACAGTGACTCTTTTATACTCTCACTCACACTTGGTGAGGGCCTCAGACGTGAAACCCTGGAGATAGATGAGTGTGACCTCCAGAGTTCGGCTGGGATGCGGCTGAGAAAGACCAGCTGCTCGCCGGGGAAGACAGTGGCTGGCGTGGCCCTCATGGCCAGCAGGTGCTAGGACTCCTCCAGAGCCCCGGGCGCCTGCCTAAGCTGCCGGCTGTGGACCACCTGCAGAGCTCCCCCCGCAGCCTGGCGGAGCTGGGCGTCCAAGGCTCCACGGAGGTTGTTCACCTGGACTTCAGGCAGGGAGTTAAGGCCAATGATGACCCCGTCCCTTGGGGCCAGCTCGCCCTCTGCATGAGGGTTAAGGTCCCGCCGTCGCCTCCGGAGGTCAGAGCCAGCCTGCAGTTTCAGGTCCCGGTTAGGCTTGGCATTGTCCGGCCTCTGGCCCCCCGGGACAGCTCGTTTGGGCCCCAGCTCTGGCTCTGGCCTCTGCCTGGGCTCCTGGACAGCAGCGTCCTCCCTGCCTCTCGGCTGCTCGTGGGACACAGGCACATGGTCCCCGCCGTGGGCCTCCTTTCTCATCTCCAGGTGACCGCCATGGTCCCGCCGGTGGCCCTGCTGTCCGTCCTGCTCGCCGTCAGAGATGACCCGCGGTTCCGGCTGGTGGACCACAGCCTGGGGCTGTGCAGCCGCTCCTCCCGCCCTGCCGGGCAGGTCCAGGTCCGCTGCAAGGCCCAGGTCTCGGCTCATCTGCTTGGGCTCCATGCGAGCGTCTCCCGTCTCTGCTCCTGGCTCTGCCACAAGCCAGTTGGCTTCCTTCAGAATGCCGGTGCCAGTGGCTGCCACCTCCTTCCCAGGTTTTTTCCTGTCTTGGGAACCACCGCCAGTAATGTCCTGACTTTGCCTGGGGAATTCCTCTGCAAGGTGCTCCTCTGGACCCCTGGCTTCCCTGGCGGGGTCTGGCACGGGCACCTGCTCTGGGCCCTTGGGGAGCCCCTTCACCGTGCCAGCTGCCCCGGGGGCGGCATCCTTCTGGCCATCTCTCGGCTTGGCCTGGGCTGCCCGAGGCTCTGTGTCAGGGCCGCCATCAGGAGGGCCAGCAGGGTCTCTGCCTGTAGGCCCCTCAGGGTGCTCCAGGGAATGCTGGTTAAGGTCCTGGGGTGGAGCGGGGCGGCCCCCGGGAGCTTTGAGGACATGGTCCAAAGGCAGGGGGGGCAGATTCTCCACCGTCTCCCTGGCCTTGCCTTCGGGAGCCTCCTGGCCTCTGGGCACCGCCGCCCCGGGCTCTGGATGCACCTCCACTGCAAATGAAGTCGGCCATCAACTGAGCCACAGCACTGAACACAGGCTGCCCGTGGGGGCCCAAAAGAACAAGCAACACCGGGCACTGGGAACCAAACCCACACTCACCCTCAGGACTTGAGGCCACCGAGGCTCAGACCCAGCCGCATGATGACGGCAGGAGACCCCCTGCCTGGCCCCACCCCACTCCATCCGCCGGCCCAGCCTACCCTGCCTGGGCTTGTCCTCCTCATCCTCCTGCCTCTGCTGGTGGATCTCCTTGTGCTGCTCCTCGATCACCGCCAGCAGCTTCTCCTGCTGGTCCAGCAAGCGCTTTTGCTGCACCTGCTGTTCTTTGATCACCTGAAGCAGGACGGCATGGTCCAGCATCTCTGCCCTGCCAGCCTCTGGGTTTGGAAAGAACACAGTCAGAGGGTGCCGGGGCTGCTCATGCATCCTGCTGGGCCAAGACTGCGCCCACAGCAAGAAAACACACAGGTCACCTGCAGGGAGTGCGCCCGAACACTGGCCACTGGTGACACTCGTCATGACCGTGACCATGAAGCCCGGACAGCGCAGTGAGACATGCAGGTCCGAGGGCCCGGGAGAGGCTGTGCCCTGACTGCCCCTGGAAGCCCACCTGGGACGGCCTCTCCCGCCAGCCAGCCACTCTGCTGCATCAGTTCTCCCACTGGCTGTGCCGCAGCCGCACCCGGCAGGACCCCAGCAAGCCTGCTTGTTGTCCATGAAAATGAGTGTCCAGAGCAACACGGAGTCAAAAGGAATGTGCCAGAATGTCAGAGATGGTTATCTGGGCTGGGTGGGTTTTTCTTTTTTTTTCCACTTTACACATTCAGTTGTTCTAGGACAAATATGTAAGAAAATAAGCCTGGGCACGGAGGCTCATGCCTGTAATCCCAGCAATTTGGGAGGCCGAGGCAGGCAGATCGCCTGAGCCCAGGAGGTAAAGACCAGCCTGGGAAACATAGCAAGATCCCCATCTCCACACACACACAAAAAACATAAAAATAAAAATTATCAGGGTGTGGTGACAGGCGTCTGTACTCCCAGCTACTCGGGAGGCAGAGGCCCGAGGATCACTTGAGCCCAGGAGGTTGAGGCTGCAGTGAGCTGTGATCACACCACTGCACTCCAGCCTGGGCAACAAAGCGAGACCCTGTCTCAAAAAAGAAAAAAAGAGAAGAAAAACTGTAAGCTATGTTTTGAAAAGAACATTGGTACTTTTAGAAAGTTTCCTCCGAGATAAGAATTTTAAAAACAAACAAAAGCTGTCTTCTTTTAAGGGGAGCATGGGAGCTGGAGCGTCAGTGAGGCCCCGGCCAGCCGTCCTGACCACTGCTCCTGAACACCATCTGCTGTGGAAATTCTGGGCAGGTCCTGCGTGATGGGGAGCCCTGGTGCGCCCAGCGTTAAGAGCTGGTGCCGGCAGCAAGGGCCAGAGGACAGGCCTGCCCGGGTTACAGCTGGCGCACACTTGCTGCAGGGCCAGGCCTGCCCGGGTTACAGCTGGC
>NW_012098097.1:15140951-15141986 GCF_000951045.1 Mandrillus leucophaeus
GCTGCAGGGCCAGGCCTGCCCGGGTTACAGCTGGCGCACACTTGCTGCAGGGCCAGGCCTGCCCGGGTTACAGCTGGCGCACACTTGCTGCAGGGGCACCTGGTCCGACTCGCTTCAGCACTGGCCAGTTATTTGTTGCAAGCGGCCGTGAATTATGTAATTTTTACAACACATTTTCAAATTATTATAGGAAGCTTTGAAAAATGATGGGTTAGGGCTGTGAGGCATAAAAGTTCAATCCAGGAGCAAGAAGGATGTTTTGCGAGTAGTGAGAGCAGATATCTCAGGGAGGGCCCCTGCATGCCAGACATAGACTGATGCGCCCGCCCAGCCTCCCCAGTGACACCATGACCAGCCAGAGAAGCGCAGGGTCAGCATTCTCCCAGGAACGCAGCCCTGGGCCTCGCCCAGACCCCTGCATGTGGGGGACAGGGCCGGCTCCAAGGAGATCAGGGCCATAGGGCTGGCCCTCGAGCGGCAGCCCCTGCTCCCTGCCAGCACCCCAGGCCAGACGCCTGCCTGCAGGAAAAGGCCATGACGGGCAGAGCAGGTCTCCTGCAAACCTCCTTTCACATGAGGAAGTGCAGGCAGCAGACCAGCCACCTTGGCCATGGGCCACGCTCTCGCCCTGGGTGCTGCAGGCCTCAACCACGGAATCGTCAACAGTACAAGGACAAGATCCCACGTGCCAGTGACACCTCCCCGTACTCCAGGACAGGGTTCCGAAAGGGCAGGCACCACGGCCTCACTTGCTCCCCGAAGGACTAGCCCTGGGCCTGGTGCTGGGAAGGGGAGTAAAGATGAGGAGACAGAAGGGAGGAGGGGGAGGGGGAGGAGAGAGAAAGAGAGGAGGAGGGAGAAGAAGGAAGGCGAGGGAAGAGGAGGACAAGAGAGGAGGAAAGAGGAGGGAGGAGGAGGAAAGAGGGAAGAGGAGGGGTAAGGAGGGAAGAGGAGGGAGAAGGAGGGAGGGAAGACGAGGGAGAAGGAGGGAGGGAAGAGGAGGGAGGAGGAGGGAGGGAAGAGGAGGGAGAAGGA
>NW_012098097.1:15142206-15154947 GCF_000951045.1 Mandrillus leucophaeus
AGGGAGGGAAGAGGAGGGAGAAGGAGGGAGGGAAGAGGAGGGAGAAGGAGGGAGGGAAGAGGAGGGAGAAGGAGGGAGGGAAGAGGAGGGAGAAGAGGGAGAAGGGAGAAGGAGGGAAGAGGAGGGAGAAGGAAGAAGGAGGGAAGAGGAGGGAGTAGGGAGAAGGAGGGAAGGAGAAGGAGGGAGGGAAGAGGAGGGAGAAGGAGGGAGGGAAGAGGAGGGAGAACAGGGAGAAGGGAGAAGGAGGGAAGAGGAGGGAGTAGGGAGAAGGAGGGAAGGAGAAGGAGGGAGGGAGAAGGAGGGAGGGAAGAGGAGGGAGGAGAAGAGGAAGAAGGGGAAAAAAGAGGGGGAGGGGGAGGGAGGAAGGAGCCTTGCCACGTCCAGCCAGAAGCCACATGGGACACATGTGAAGCACTGTGGAGGAGACAGGCTGTTCCTACAGCCAGAGCCCACCAACACCACAGGGACCGGACTGCAGAAGGCACAGAGCCACCCACCTATTGAGACCCACACAGATCTCTCAAGGCGGCCCATGAGGCAGCAGTGCAGGTAGCGCCCCGCCTCGGCTGGTGCCCTAAGCAGCCTGCCCCCTGATGACAGGCAAGGCCACAGCAGGGCTGAGGAGGACCACGGCATTTATAACACAAGGGAGCAGAGTGGGCATCGGGACCCCGCCTGAGGGCTGCGGCTGAGCCTGGGTCTGGGGCCTGACACGTGTCCCCATGCAGGGCTGTCCTGGGGCAGGTGTGCCGCCGAGGGACTGCGCTCAGGTCTGAGGCCCTCCAGGCGCGCTCTTTACTTCAGCACACTCCTTTGGGTTCGTACCTGCTACTATCTTTTTAATCTCAGCTGTTCGTCCCGTTGAGAAGCATACGGAAGAAAGGCAGAATAGGAAACCGTGAAAAGTCTTTTTCAGAAAGAAGAAAATCAAAAGAATCAAACAGGTTCAGATAACAGAGCACAGGAATTGGAACCAAAAAATACGGCCTGACTAAAACCTCAGACAAAATTTCACACGTGCGAACTTCTGAAGCAGCTCAGAGCTCCGGAAGCCCAGGGGCACCTTTCGGCTCTGTCTTCCGCGCTGCAGATGCAAGGAGGGTGAGCTGTACCCGTGAGAAGCCAGGCCGCAGCCACTGGGACATGGCTGTCCTGAGGCCACTGGGACACGGCTGCTGCACCCGCCCTCCCTCGGACCGGCTGTCCCGAGGCCACAGGGCAAGAGGCGCGGGCAGGAAGTGCGTGTCTTACGAACGCCCTGGGAGGTGCCCACGCCAAGGCTGGCCTAGAGCTCCCACACCTGCTCCCAGGGGCTTGGCCCAGGAGGCTGGAACGGCTGTGCCCTGTGACCCCCATACAGATCCCTGGAACAGACCCTCTCAATGCCGGGGCACACGTGGACGCCGCATGGGGCACGGCTGACCACCCTGAGAGAAGGCTTGGACGTTGCCACCAAATGTACCTGACTTTTGGCAAGCGGGGGCTCAGCCACACACCCTCAGAGGGCGAGTGGACCCCCAGCCTGGGAGAGGACATGGCACAGAAGCCTGTCCCCAGCAGGCCCACAGAGGGGGCTGCTGCCACCCAACTGCGTGAGGTCACAAGGAGGGGCCACAAAAGCCAACAGCTGGGACCCAAGGGGCAGGAAGTTTGGAGGAGGAGTCACAGTAAGTTTTATTCTCAGGAGAGCAAAGGCATGAGGAGCCTTCCTGGAGGGACAGGTGACAGATCCCTGCCGATGGACACAGCCGAGCTCCGAGGGCCGAGGGTGTGGGAGCAGCGCTCTGGGCTGGGGCTCTGCTAGGACCAGGGTGGGTGCAGCCACCCGCAAGCCGGGACCCCTCGGGGCACAGCCTTAAAATAAACCTCCACATCTGGGTGCAGGCACGCCCACACCTGCCTGGCTTTAAATACTGCGAGTGTTAGAACTGCTAACCTGCTTTAAAATGAGACAAAATGGTAATCACAAGCCAGGTGACAACGCTGCAGATGTTCTAAAGGGGAGTAAGGGAAATAAAACGCTCCCGGGGAGGGTTAAAACGTTCCCAGAAAGCAAGCTGCTGATGGGAAGGGAGCAGAAAGCTATCCGAGGGGTCTGCTTAGCAGACGGCTGGAAAGAGAAGGGTGCCTGACAGGGCTCCCTAGGATGACCTGGGCATCCCCCCAGGGCTGGGGGAGGGGCTGCTGCTCCCTGGGCCTGAGGCGGGCAGCTGTGGGGCCAAGGCCTTACCTTCCAGCTGGCTGGCCGCCTGGTCTCCGCCCGCTCGCTCCACGTCCCTCTGCTCGCGAGGCTCAGGCGGCAGCCCAGCCCCCGGAGCCGGCTTCTCCGCTGGGAGGGGAGGCTTCCCACCTGCACACACGGTGAAGACTCAGGAGGTTTTGCAGGAAAGTCAGGGGGGATGGGGGGGGGACAGAAGACAAGGGAGGGACAAAAGGAGGTGGCAGATGTTTCTAAAGAGACACCCCCGTCAGCACAGTTTATATTCAACCTGATGATTACTAGCGAAGCAATAAAAAAATATTTAACAACCTCATAGGCTTGTGGCAATGAGCCAATGTTAACTGCCTTCGCAATTAAAATGCAAGAACCGTCCTAAGCAGCTCTTAGACGGGCACTTAACAACGTGTTACCTGTCAGGCGCCCCCCGCGCCACCCCCCGTGTGCGCGCAGACACACGAGCACAGCGCGGCACCTGACATTTAGTGGTCTGGCAAACAACTGTGTGACAGATATTACAGTAGCTGTCAGCCACCAGCCTCTTCCTGTCCCCACCAGCTGCCGGGCTGCCCCATTTGCATGCTAATCTGGAGCAGGGCGAGAGACTGGGGCCTGAGGGAGGAGCCATCGATTCTGCTGCCCCTGCCCAGCCTCCCCAGCCCGAGGGGGAAGCGTTGTCCCACACGAGCCCAGGGTGACACCCACCATGGTCGCTGTCCTCTGCAGGCTGCCCTGCATCCCCGGCGGCGTTGCCTGGTGGCGGCACCCCATCGGCCTTTTCCCCTTCACCCACTGCCAGGGCATTCTGCTGCTCAGACAGCACTGCCTGGGGCCGAGGACGCAGGTCCCTGTCCCCTGGCCCCAGGCCTTCCTTTGCTGGCTGGACAGCTGGCTGACCATCTGCTTCAGGAACTTTCTGGGGATCTTCAGGAAGATCGCCCGCTTCCTCCAAGGCCTGGGCCTGTCCAGGCCTCTTCCCAACCTCTCCCTGCTCCGGCTCCCGTTTCTCTCTCTCTGAGTCGGGCAGAGGTGGTGCCATCTGGCCTTGGACCCCTGGAGCCTTTCTGCCCGCGTGTCTGGATGGAGGTTTGTTCTCTTCTGGCACCTCTCGGTCTTGGCCTTCATCTACCACCACCTTGTCGTGAGGAACAGGAGGCTCGTGGCGGTGGGCCTCGCCCACAGGCATGGCAATCCCTGCAAGGGCATGGGGGACAGATGGGGTCAGGCTGAGGCCCCTCCTTCCCTTCCCAGGGAATCTGAACTGGGCTCTTCCCTGGGTTCTGGCTCCCAACAGAGTGACACAGGCCAACAGATACCACCTCCCCGCTGGCCTCCCTGCTGCCTGGTCAAGCGCAGTTGACACTAAAGTTACAACAGGGGCAGCTGCAAACAAGTTGCTCTGGGAGGGGCAGGACATTCATCTGAATTGAAAGACACAGAAAACAAAAATGACCAGAACTTAGGATGGGCTGAAGGGAAACACACACACACAGCCCCAAGAGCCACGTCACAGGGTGTCCGGCCTGCAAAGGAGGACCTGGGGCCCCCCTTCCCCGTCTCCAGCCCCGGCCAGTGCCCAGTACCTTGCCCAGGGCGATCAAGCTGTGCCTCCTCCTGTGCCTCCTGGCCATCTTCCCGTCCAGGCACATCCACGGGCCCCTTGATCTGGGCCTGCTCCAGCTCCTCTCTCTCCTTTGGCAGCTTCGGTTTCTCCCGGCCATCCTCGGCCATGGCCACCACCGGATCCTGGGCTGGGAGCGGGGCACAGTTAGGGAACCGCACTGCAGGAGCGGGGCGGCTCTCCCTGGACTCCTACTATATTTTCCAGCCCAACGGCAGAGCCAAAGCAGTTATTTTTTTTTCCTGTTCAATCATTAGCAGCTAAGTAGCACAGAAAAGTGTCATTTTTCATGTGTATTCATAACAAAAATATGTCAAAATGCAATTTACACCTAACTGGGGGCAGGGAGAGCTAGAGTCCATGTAATACTCAGTCATTACCACCAGATGGCAGCATGAGCCCACCGACCGACTCTCCCACAGTCCCCTCCATTACCGCCATCACCTCCATCACCACCGCCATCACTGTCACCGTCACCTACACCACCACCACCACCACCACCATAACCGCTACCAATCACCATCATCTCCATCCCTACCACCATCAGTGCCATCACCACCGTCACCACTACCATCACCATCACTGCCACCCCTACCATCATTGCCATCACCTCCGTCATCATCACCACCATCATCTCCAGCCGTACCACCACCACTGCCATCCCCACCACCATCGCTGCATCACTGCCACCTCCATAATCATCACCTCCATCACCACCTTCCTGTCCCAGCAAGGCCATATGTCCACTGAGACCGGCGCTGCAGCCTAGGGGGACTCAGGTGAGGCTGTCTGGGGCAGAATTCAGAGTCCAGTTCAGAGCAGCAGATGGGGGCTCACCAGCTCCCAAAGGAGAAGAAAATGGGGGCAATTATCTTAGCTTTATACCAGCCTTCTAAGAGCAGCCTGATGTGTTAGTCTAGGGAAACAGACAATTACACTGTTGTCAATTTGGAGTTGAGAGTCCTAGACAAACTGTAGAGGATAGGTACCACCCTACTGGGTAATAAACCAGTTAACAGAAAGCAGACACTAGGCTCTACAGTTTAGCTAAGTAACAAATTCAACTGTTGTTGTTGGTTTTTTTTTTCAGACGGACTCTTGCTGTGTCGCCCAGGCTGGAGTGCAGGGGTGCAATCTCAGCTCACCGCAACCTCTGCCTCCTGTAGCGGGCTGTCTCTTATACACATCTAGATGTGTATAAGAGACAGCTTCTGGCACCTCTCGGTCTTGGCCTTCATCTACCACCACCTTGTCGTGAGGAACAGGAGGCTCGTGGCGGTGGGCCTCGCCCACAGGCATGGCAATCCCTGCAAGGGCATGGGGGACAGATGGGGTCAGGCTGAGGCCCCTCCTTCCCTTCCCAGGGAATCTGAACTGGGCTCTTCCCTGGGTTCTGGCTCCCAACAGAGTGACACAGGCCAACAGATACCACCTCCCCGCTGGCCTCCCTGCTGCCTGGTCAAGCGCAGTTGACACTAAAGTTACAACAGGGGCAGCTGCAAACAAGTTGCTCTGGGAGGGGCAGGACATTCATCTGAATTGAAAGACACAGAAAACAAAAATGACCAGAACTTAGGATGGGCTGAAGGGAAACACACACACACAGCCCCAAGAGCCACGTCACAGGGTGTCCGGCCTGCAAAGGAGGACCTGGGGCCCCCCTTCCCCGTCTCCAGCCCCGGCCAGTGCCCAGTACCTTGCCCAGGGCGATCAAGCTGTGCCTCCTCCTGTGCCTCCTGGCCATCTTCCCGTCCAGGCACATCCACGGGCCCCTTGATCTGGGCCTGCTCCAGCTCCTCTCTCTCCTTTGGCAGCTTCGGTTTCTCCCGGCCATCCTCGGCCATGGCCACCACCGGATCCTGGGCTGGGAGCGGGGCACAGTTAGGGAACCGCACTGCAGGAGCGGGGCGGCTCTCCCTGGACTCCTACTATATTTTCCAGCCCAACGGCAGAGCCAAAGCAGTTATTTTTTTTTCCTGTTCAATCATTAGCAGCTAAGTAGCACAGAAAAGTGTCATTTTTCATGTGTATTCATAACAAAAATATGTCAAAATGCAATTTACACCTAACTGGGGGCAGGGAGAGCTAGAGTCCATGTAATACTCAGTCATTACCACCAGATGGCAGCATGAGCCCACCGACCGACTCTCCCACAGTCCCCTCCATTACCGCCATCACCTCCATCACCACCGCCATCACTGTCACCGTCACCTACACCACCACCACCACCACCACCATAACCGCTACCAATCACCATCATCTCCATCCCTACCACCATCAGTGCCATCACCACCGTCACCACTACCATCACCATCACTGCCACCCCTACCATCATTGCCATCACCTCCGTCATCATCACCACCATCATCTCCAGCCGTACCACCACCACTGCCATCCCCACCACCATCGCTGCATCACTGCCACCTCCATAATCATCACCTCCATCACCACCTTCCTGTCCCAGCAAGGCCATATGTCCACTGAGACCGGCGCTGCAGCCTAGGGGGACTCAGGTGAGGCTGTCTGGGGCAGAATTCAGAGTCCAGTTCAGAGCAGCAGATGGGGGCTCACCAGCTCCCAAAGGAGAAGAAAATGGGGGCAATTATCTTAGCTTTATACCAGCCTTCTAAGAGCAGCCTGATGTGTTAGTCTAGGGAAACAGACAATTACACTGTTGTCAATTTGGAGTTGAGAGTCCTAGACAAACTGTAGAGGATAGGTACCACCCTACTGGGTAATAAACCAGTTAACAGAAAGCAGACACTAGGCTCTACAGTTTAGCTAAGTAACAAATTCAACTGTTGTTGTTGGTTTGTTTTTTTTTTTCAGACGGACTCTTGCTGTGTCGCCCAGGCTGGAGTGCAGGGGTACAATCTCAGCTCACCGCAACCTCTGCCTCCTGTAGCGGGGATCACAGGCACCTGCCACAATGCCTGGCTGATTTTGGCATATCTTTAGTAGACACAGGGTTTCACCACATTGGCTAGGCTGGTCTCAAACTCCTGACCTCAAGTGGTCCACCCCACCCGGCCCAAGTGACCAGTTCTATAAGCGTTTGGCCGCCCGCCAGAGCAGGTGAAAACACACTAGTCGCCATCACATGATTAAGCCTCGGCAGGGGCTCCATATGCAGAAACGAGCCACGACTGTCAATCAAGAGGTCCTGTCCAATGGATGACTACGTGAAGAAAGGGAGGCTGGGGAGGGGAAGGGAAAATATAGCAAAACAAAGGAAATCTCCGTTGTCATAGGACAAGTTGCCTCTGAGAAGTCATTTTCTCAGCACGAAGCAAAATTCAGTTCCTCAGGCCGTGAATGACCGTCTGGGGCTCCAGCGGGAGCTCCGTGTGGGTGCAGGAGCCGCAGGATGGGAAGTGAGCACGGTGAGCCGGGAGCTGCCCCAGAGGTCCCTTTCTTTGGAGAACCTCCCGGGAACGCCATGCCTCTCAGCGTTCTGCAAGTGTTGCTGGATTGCACGGGCACCTGCGGGAAGGCTGTGCGAGCGTCCTGGCTCCCCGCCGCCGGCAGCAGCTGACCAGCCGAGGGCCGCACTCACAGCCTGCACGCCTGGCGCTCTGCAGCTGTCCGCGGGCAACGCACACAGCCTCTTCCACAGCGGAGCCGACCTTTGCGTCAGGGACAGTTTGCCCGCAGTGCCTCTTGGCTGCAGTAAAACTAACACAAAACTTCAAAATTAGCAACTGAAAACCATCTGAGTGCTGCCAGCCGCTTCGGATCTCGACATGAACACAGGTTGCGCAAAGACAGAAAGGGGCCCTGTGTGGGCAGTGCCCCCGCCAGCTCACGACTGAGCTCCTCAGGAGGGAGGAGATCTCTGGCATCTGAATTTCTTCTCCTAAGAGGCCAGCAATACACCGGCTAAGCCACAGTAGAGGTGGCCACGGCCAAGAGGGACAGCTCCACACACACCCCCAGGAACACCCAGCGGAGGGTGCTGCCGCAGAGCAACCATCCCCCTCACTCGGCTTCAAAAATCGCCTCCAGGCCAGGTGTGCGGTGCGGCCGAGGCAGGAAGACCACTCGAGGTCAGGAGTTTAACACCATCCTGGCGAAACCCTGTCTCAACAAAAAATACAAAATTAGCCGGGTGTGGTGCCGTGCCTATACTCTCGGCTACTCGGGAGGCTGAGGTGGGAGAATCGCTTGAACTTGGGAGGTGGAGGCTGTAGTTAGCCAGTATCGTGCCAGTGCACTCCAGCCTGGGCGACAAAGCGAGATTCTGTCTCAAAAAGAAAAAAAAAATCATCTCTAGTCACAAAAAACCACGACCCGTGGGCGTCATCGGCGCCGGCGCCAGGGATGCCGTGTTAGGCCCTGTCCCAGCGGCTCCTCACTGCCGGGTGCTGACGCAGGTTCCCAGCTCCTGGCACGCACAGAAACACACACCTTCCTAACAAGTGACAGAGGCCACGACTGGGCCACGGCGGAGGCGGATCCCTCACTTTCCTCCCTGCTATCCAGTCAGGCACGGAGGCCCCAAGGCTGCCAAGGCCACAGCTCAGGACTCGGTCTTTGGAGTTAGACACATTCGAGGACTTGGAGGTGGTGACCTGGAGGGGAAGGGGCAACATCTAATGCGTCCCCAACCCCACATTCAAGGCTGGCGTCCACCCCAGACCAAAGGCCAGCACAGACGGGCAGGGAGGCCAGCGACGCTGCCGTCCAGACCCCAAGAGTCGGCAAGGTGGCTCTGCAGGCTGCCAGCCTGGACCCGCCGTGGCTCCCTCTGTGTGCCTTGTGATCAGCAAAGACGGAGACAGTCACGTCAGATGGTCCCCAGAAGAAGCGACTTTTAAACATGGTCCCGGTGGCCGGGCGCGGTGGCTCATGCCTGTAATCCCAGCACTTTGGGAGGCTAAGGCGGGCGGATCACGAGGTCAGGAGATCAAGACCACCCGGGCTAACACGGTGAAACCCCGTCTCTACTAAAAAATACTGAAAACTAGCCGGGCGAGGTGGCGGCGCCTGTAGTCCCAGCTACTCGGGAGGCTGAGGCAAGAGAATGGCGTGAACCCGGGAGGCGGAGCTTGCAGTGGGCTGAGATCCGGCCGCTGCACTCCAGCCTGGGTGACAAAGCGAGACTCCGTCTCAAAAAAAAAAAAAAAAACATGGTCCCGGCATCCCACTGACGGAGTTCCTCATCCACTCGAGCGCCACCCCAAGTTCACGAGGAGGCTCAGGATCCCAGGGCGCCACACTCGCAAGAGGCGGGAACAATGGCCGCTGACGTGACTTTTAAAAGCTAGTCCCTGCTTTTAGGCAACTTTTCCAATAGCTGCTTTCTGACTTTCCCTTGATGCTGCCATGAGAAAGGATTACTCATTAAGGGCTTGGCTTTACAGCCCAATCTTCCACACATAGCTGACCGATGACCTCATGGTCTCATCTTTCCGAACGTGAAGGGGAATCCCAGGCCATCTGGCTCCTGGTACCCGGGTGTCTGGGCTGGCAACACAGCCAGGCCCTGGTACAGCCTCCAGCAGGCGGAACCTCCTCACCACTGCTTTTGCCTCCACTGCGGCTGGCACCGCTGCTGTCTCTTGGGAGGTGGGAGAAGCTCCCAGTTCCTTCCATACAGCATGGAATGATCTGTGAGAGACTTAGGGCCACATGCTTCTCTCTTCTCTCCTCTGACTGTGGGGACATTGCCATCCTGCTGGAGCAATGCCCTACTGAGAAAGCTTTTTGTTTGTTTGTTTTTTTGAGACAGAGTCTTGCTCTGTCGCCCAGGCTGGAGTGCAGTGGCCGGATCTCGGCTCACTGCAAGCTCCGCCTCCCGGGTTTACGCCATCCTCCTGCCTCAGCCTCCCGAGTAGCTGGGACTACAGGCGCCCGCCACTGCGCCTGGCTAGTTTTTTTGTATTTTTTAGTAGAGACAGGGTTTCACCGTGTTAGCCAGGATGGTCTCGATCTCCTGACCTCGTGATCCGCCCGCCTGGGCCTTCCAAAGTGCTGGGATTACAGGCTTGAGCCACCGCGCCCGGCCTTTTTTTTTTTTTTTAAGAGACAGGGTCCCACTCTGTCACCCAGGCTGGAGTGCAGTGGTGCCATCTCGGCTCCCTGCAGCCCCGACCTTCCAGGCTCAAGTGATCCTCCCACCTCAGCATCCAGCCACCACATCCGGCTCATTTTTGTATTTTTAGTAGAGACAGGGTTTCACCATGTTGGCCGGGCTGATCTCAAACTCCTGACCTCAGGTGATCCTCCTGCCTTGGCCTCCCAAAGTGCTGGGGTTCCAGGTGTGAGCCACCACACTGGCCCGGAGAAGGCTTCTGATAGCTCCTTTGCTGTGTCCCCCACACCTCTCCTCCTGTTATAATTTTGTGCCGTGTTTCTGCTGCTGTCCTGAAATGGCAGGGAGCTGATTCCATTGTCTGAGATAACTGTGCCAGCCGCACAGGACCTGGCCAGGTTCCGAAGGGCCCTGCCTCCCGCAGCCTCTGGCCTGGGTTGAGCCACGTGACCTGGCTCCACACGTGGGGGCCGTGTGTCCCCGCTTGGGCCTGAGCACACAGAACTGTGGCCATCTCTGCCCCTGCACCAACACGCACGACCCGTCGACACCCAGCCAGACCCTCATTCCGTCCCATCACTGCATTCTGGCTCCCTTCTCAGCCAGGCCGCTGCCTCATTTGCTCACCGAGTGGAAGTGCAGCTGTGCCTGCCCCACTGGGGGAGCGGGCACGAGGGTGCCTGAGGGGTGTGGGCCCTGCTGTGCTGCCCCGTGCAGCAAATCAGGGGCGTGCAGGAACCGGGAGGGACGGGGGACCTGCAGCTCCAAGAAAGGAACAGATGTCACAAAACCCAAACCCGCCCCTCGCCTCCAGGGTGCTAGACAGAGCAGGTAGGAACGGCCCGACTCGCGGCTTTCAAGGTAACCGGCTTCATGAGCCTTTGCAGGGACTCAGCCATGCTCACAAAGACCTGCGAGGCCATGCATGGGGCCCAGGCTGTGCGCGTCTAACCACGACATCTGCATGAGGATGGGATTCCCAGCCACAGCCCAGGGCCACGCAGGACTCTCACCCGGTCAGCAGATACCATTTTTGGCCTCTGCAGCATCAAGGAGACCAATAAAACTCCGCTCAGCCGTCCGACAGGGAGCGCGCATCGGTGCAGGACCCTCGACCCCAGCTCAGCCTCAGCCAGGCAGCCCATCTATCATGGGGGAGCCGGGGCTGGAAAATCGGAGACACGCTAAAAACAAGCAGCATGTGGTTCTGAGAGGGGCCATGTGTTTTGTTACAGCCTCGTGGAAGAAATAGAAACCAGATGTGGCCTCGGAGGGCACCAGGTGAGCCGGAGGCCCGCGGCCTGCACAAGCCTCATGACAGGATACAGCTGCTTGCACCAGCCGCAAGCGGAGGCCGTGCAGGGCTGGGGGGACGGGGAGCCTCCTGCTGGCTGGCACTGAGAAGAGAAGTCCACTCCCAGCAGCCCGCTAGACGAGGGCGACACCCCTCACTGCCCAGGCCAGGGTCCCAGCACACTGGACCCACCGACAGTTTCCGTGTCAGCGCCCACTCTAGCCCAGAGGCCTGGATAGCAACAGGTGGCCCTGCTCAGCAGCACCGAGCCTGGGGCCCCAGCTGAGGTGGGTGTAAAACCCCCACCTGCCTCTCCAGGTGGACTTTGTTCCAGGCCGAATCACCAAAGCCAACGCAGGGCAGCTGGCAGCCACTGGCGGCTTCCAACACTCACGTTTTCTTCCTCTGGTGACCCCAACTGTCCCCAGCCACAGCCCCGCCAGCTGCAGGGAACCCAGAAGGCAGGGCTCCCCTGCCCACCTTCGCCATCCAGGAACAGTCATCCTTGGCAAATCTGAGCACAGCGGATCCAGGGAGACCCTCGGAGGGTGTGTATGAGGTGACAACACTGGGAAGGAGCTTTCCAGGCACAGCGTGCGGAGCTCGGAGCAGAGATGACAACAAGCCCCAGGGTCACGGCTGAGACGACGCCCCCACGCGCTCAGCAGAAGCCAGGGGCTCCCTTCGACGGACCTCTCCTCCTGGCCATTACAGAAGTGGAGGCCCCTCCCCGAGGCGGAAGTCACTGGCCAGCACCTCCACAGCGACCTGAGACCCCCAGCCACAGCCGGTACTGCTCACCAGGGCTCCCAGGGTGGTGTGCAGATGATGCCCAGCCAATCTGACTGAGCTGGGGCCTCTGCTCAGGGGTGCGTTGGACGTGGCGGACACACAGGCACTGTGGATGAATAAACCCGGCTGTTGTCGGGGGCAGAAGACCCCAGCATGAAGGTCATCGTGGACAGCACCTGCCTGCCCATGCCTGCCTGGCGCCACTCAGAGCTCGTGGGCAGGCCTGGGCCCGGGGAGGTCTGCTGCCTGCAGGGCCGCCCAGTGTGGCACTCCCCCTCTAGGCCTGGGAGGGTCAGGGAGGCAGTAGCCATCCAGGCCACGGAGCTGCAGCTGCACCTGGAAAGCCACACTCAGAAAACACCTATCTCTGCACCCCTGGGCTCTGCCACAGACGGAGGCATCGGGGTTACGGGGCACCGCAACCGGGACCGTGCCACAGACGGAGGCATCGGGGTTACGGGGCACGGCGGCCGGGACTGTGCCACAGACAGAGAGTCGAGATTACGGGGCACCGCGGGGCCCATCCCAAAGTGGCCTGCAGCTAGCTGCATGAGGGCTCACGGTCCTAACTCCACCCACGGTCCTGGTGAACAAATAATAAATAACCTGAAGCAGCAAACCAAACTGAGGCCTGATCACTGACCCTGTCCAGGAGAAAACCGGAGAAACTGACATCCTCAAATGAACAGCACATGAGCAACACTCAGAAACGTACACCCCACCTAGCCCACCGAGCGGCAGGCATCCAGGCCGGCGGCCACTCCTGTCCCACATTCTCCACA